>NW_025334238.1:0-344190 GCF_014858855.1 Bufo gargarizans
CCCTGATACCCTCCGTATGAAGTGCAGGGAGCCGGTGGTCGTGTCCCTTCACTATTATAAGGTTTTCAGGTGTCACACAGTCTTAGGTACGTGGGCATGCAATCGTCTACCATTGAGACCCTTGTATGTGCTTAGCAGTCAGGGAGAGCTCTCAGGGTTTTATAGGGGTCACCTATATGCTCCTTAGTTTGGGATCAAGCCAGTCGGACGTTTATTCATAACTTCCAGCTATCTGCAACATCATCCGTGACAGAAAGGTTGTATATCCTGTGGATTTGTGTCTTTTTTAAAAATTATTGCAGAAAGAGGTGTAAGGGGAATTTTCAGTCCCCCAGCTCAGCTGAATATAATGGTGCTTTCATTAAGCGACCTGTTGCTTCATTCTGGTGAAAAGTGCAGCGCTCTGGGCTGGAGGACAAGAGTGGTAGTAGAGGCTGGATGGTGGTAGTAGTCCTTACGGTGGCTTACGCTGGAGGGAAGGGAGGGTGCACCTTTCTTCCCTTGGGGCACACCCTGGTTTGGAGGAGTTCTCCTGCCTGGTGCTAGTCGGGGTGCCCTTTGTGTTGAGTGTTAGGGTGCAAGGCAGGGTTCCCTGATGGAGAGGCAATGCAGGTTCATGCAATAATGAGGCAGGCTTAGCAACATACAACCACTTGCAATAAAGTTCAAATACAGCAGACCCAGTCTTTGTCATGCTTAGACCAGCAGATCTGACATGGGTTGCAGTTCTGTCAGTTCTAGAGGCTGCAAATATGGTAGACAGACCAGATGGTCCCTGAGTCATTTTCTGAATAAACAACAATCTTCCCAACTCTACCAATGAGGGGGGTCTCTACTTTATGACAGCCCAAGTTCTGTTCCTTTCACAAGTTGCTATACCGTCAGTAGGGCTGGAGGGAGGGGGTTAGGTTGAGAATGTGGCAAGGGCGATTTGCCATTTTAATTTTTACCTCAAGCAGCACAAAGGCTAGGCACATCCCTGCCCCTTGCCACAAAGGGAAGGGGGGCCCCAAGCTGAACTCTTGCACCAGGGCCCATGAGCCTTTAGCTATACCTCTGTCTACCATTCATAATAAATCCTCCTTGCTTCTCAGAGGCAGGTACTAAAAGACTAATTTCCCAAGGGGAGCTCTCTGGTGCTTCCTCTCTCCTCACTATCTCAGCTCCAACTGATTATATCAGTCAATCTAAGACGCTCCCTCTTGAGAGGGTGTAGCAACTATATCTTTCAGGGCCAATTAACCCTTTTTCAGCTTGTGACAGAACATGCAATACTATAATTCTTACACATTTTAACCCTTTTAGCAGTGACCCACTGTGTCACTGCAAAATACTTTTAAGATAAATGCAAATAAGCAGTCAAGTGCACCAACGGTAGGCCCAAGCCACTCTGTGCGGCCTTGCTTCTCCTGCTTCTTCTGCCAGCCTCTCCCTCTCCTTCTTGATTGTTAGGGCCAGACAAAAGGACTATGCAGGAAACTGGCCTTTCCAGCGGAAGCAGTGAAGCAAAACTTGCACCGTGGATAGACTTAACCCCTTGTTACTCATTCAATGCTATTCTGCTCTTTTGCACTTGAGGAAGTAATACTCCAGAGGGACTACTGCAAAGGGTTAATTGCTGCAATGTCATCTCATTAAGTTCATGTTGTGTACTTACCCACACTGTATGGACAACTAGGGGTTAACACCATGGCTTACTGTGTCATATTTCCAGGGTGTTGGACCTGGGTCTGCCACTGCTAAAGCGTCCCCTTTACTTTGAGACGGATTGTCCACCCATATGTAAAGTTTCTGCCCCCCTCGGTTCGGGAACTACAGAAGGACTTAACAAGGAACGCACTGAATGCAAAACTTTAAAGAGAGAGGGAGAGAGACGCAGTACTACAACCACTAATATTGTTGCTGTCCATATGCTGCTGTTATATGCTTTGGAACTGCGTCTTGTTACTGCCAGATGTACTACTGCTCCCATTCTGCACTTTAGTAAAGAAAGACTTATTTATTGACCCCAGCTGGCCTGGTTACTCACTCCACAAATCGCCGATCATTTCACCTGTTCTCCTGCCCTGCACGCAGACAAACACCTAACATCACGGCACCCTGCTACCATTGGGCTGGAGCCCCAACTCCAGGGAGTGCCCTGATAGAAGAAAAGTTGTGCCTTTCTGTCACTGCTGAGCCCCAGGAAGAGCTGCCACCATGACCTGTGAGTACTACACCAACCGCCAGAGTCATAACTTCCCCTCCCCCCTCCTCCATACACTTCCCTCTGGGTAGCTGCAAGTATTAAAGGAGTTGTCCCACAAAAAATATTCTGCAGTTTTCAAGCCAGTATCTGGATCTGAATACTTTTGTAACTGCATGTAATTAAAAATGTAGAATAGCCACTGAGTTATTCAATAAAGTGTATCTCAGGTGGCCGCACATGCTCAGTTTCATCCTTCCACTGCCTCCTGAGCTGTGATAGGGAGAGCATGGACACACCCCCTGAGCTGTGATAGGGAGAGCATAGACACACCCCCTGAGCTGTGATAGGGAGAGCATGGACATGACCCCTGAGCTGTGATAGGGAGAGCTGAGACATGCCCCCTGAGCTGTGATAGGGAGAGCTGAGACACGCCCCCTGAGCTGTGATAAGGAGAGCATAGACACACCCCCTGAGCTGTGATAGGGAGAGCATGGACATGCCCCCTGAGCTGTGATAGGGAGAGCTGAGACATGCCCCTGAGCTGTGATAGGGAGAGCTGAGACACGCCCCCTGAGCTGCAGCAGAAAAGACACACCCCTTATGCTATCAGCTTGATATAATCTAGCAGAGCAATGGATGAAGAGATCTCTAGATCCATGTGAGGTACAGGGCTGGTTCTAGCTTTGTTAGATAGAGACTGTCATGTTCTATACTTTTACATCAACATAGGATAACCCCTTTAAGTATATCTTTAAATTTTAAAGATGAAATTTTATTCTATTTGCATTGTGTTGTCAGTTTTGTTTGGCACTTTTTATACAAAGGGGCCAAACTCCATCCAGGGGAATTAGGTCTCCATGGGGAGTCCCTCCAGAGTTTGTCTGTGCCTATAGACCCGTATTTTGCCACCTCACCTCTGCCTCTGTATATCTTGGAGAGCCCTGTATCTATTTGAGCAGTCTCAACACATTAGACCTTTAACAGTTGCGTAAGTTGACAGCCTAGTAAACAGAACTCATCAGTCTGGTACTGTGCACACGATTTGTGGAAATCTCAAAATCTCTATGGCTAACGCTCAATGTATCTTTTAAAATTCAACAGAGGACGGCAGTTGCCTGTCACATGCAGGGTTATCAGTCCTAAGGAGATCAGCTCTTACAGATCTCACCTCCACCATGCTTGTTCCTGGGTCACTCTCTCAGATTCAACTTAGCACCCCTCTAGCTCGTATTCAGCCTGAGATGTACTTATAAATGGTTACTAGTGCCCCAACCTCCTCCAAGTCTCACAACAGGTCATAGCGCCTACCATATGCTCACTGTCCACAGACTCACCAGGCCATGACTTTCCTTGATTGAGATGGCTCCCTGGGGCCTTCAGCCTGCTATACCAGTTAGGCAGACTCCTCAGGTACTCCATGGTGTCTCAGCCACACACTCCCTCACTTTCTGACCTGCAGCTTTAACTATAGTCTATGATACTAGTGGCAGAAATTAACATTGCAAACATACATCTAATACACTTGTCTTGCACGAAAAGAATATTAACATTCCAACCTGAATTATTATGTCTATAAAACGACTAAGTCTAGGTTTCCACGTTCATGATTTGTGATGTTTTTGCAAGAGTGTATTAGCCCATTAGAGACCGCCAATACACCTTTTTATGGCAGTCACTAACAAGCTGCCTAGTCTAAGCTCTGCATGGGTCTGTCGTGCAGCTGAGAGCAGGGGCTCATGAGAGATGGGACCCTGCTCTAATGGCCTAGACCAGCAGAAGCGCCAACCCGTGCCGATTAACAGTCAATAGCAACTGTGGCATCTAAGTGGTTTAGAAGGAGTGGACTCCCTCTGCCTCCTATCAGCATTGCATGAATGAGATTGAGGGGTGCTGATGTCTTTGCATGGCAGCCTGCCTGCAATGTATGCCCGCTGAATAAGTAGTACAGTGTATTATAAAAGCAATCTAAAGATTGCCGGTTAAGTCTAAGGACTAGCAAATGGTTAAAAAAAAAGTTAAATACATTTTCATCAAATTAAAAAAGAAATCTCTAAGTAAAAAATACACTATTTCCATTGAATAAAAAAAAGCTTTACAATTGCATTACACAATTTTCATGTAATTTATTGGGTATGGTAAATGCTGTAAAAAAAAACAAAAAAAAACTTGCTGTTTTATGCATAATCGTCAGCAAAAAATGGAATAAAAAAAAACAACCAAAACGTGTTATGTACCCCAAAATGATACAGATGAAAACTACAAGTTGTCCTGCAAAAATCAAGCCGCCACACAGTTCCACATAAAGAAAAATAAAAAAGTTATGGGTCTTAGGACACCATGATGTAAAAACATTTTTTAAATGAACTTTTGTGCAAAAGTAGTAAAACTTAAAGGGGTTCTGCAGTTTGTTTAAACTGATGATCGGCAGGGGTCCGACACCCGGGACCCCCGCCGATCAGCTGTTTGAGAAGGCAGTGGATCTCCAGCAGCGTCGAGGCCTTCTCACTGTTTACCGCCGGCCCACTGACGTCACGACTAGTATCAGAAATATATTAGCTATTACTCTGCAGTGATAATTGTTATCGCCAGTAATGTAATGGGTACCACTAGAGAAGCAGTCTGCAAAATGTACTCTAAACATTGGGTATGGACAGGATACACGGACTGTAAAATGTAAACTTTATTGAGGTTTGTGTTTTTGACGCTGTGATCCAATGGCTGGTAAATGGCGCATCATGGCATCAATACAACAGCCTAATTGGGTGCAGAGGGTGATTACATGGACACGTGCTCATCTTCTCCCTCCTTTTCTGGGGAAAAAAAGATGTGACAGTCAGAGAGCAAATATGCTCTCTGCTTGATGGGGGGATTGATAACATGCACAAGTCCATGTTACCCTCTCTTTAGGGTCATGCGGGATTAAACACTGCCCCCCTCTCCTCCACGTTGGCTGAGATCACAGCTGGCTGAAGGGCAGGGGACTGCTTTAACTTGGAATATCCCAGACTGAGCCAGGTCTTGTTTTAAAGCTTTAAAAAAAATAAAGGGTTGCGTTGCTATCAGTGATAGTACCTGAGATACAGCAGTTGGAAATCGGGTCGGGACTGAGAGCTGCAGCTTTATGCAGCTGTCACTGTGACTTGTTGCTGATGGCTGTATCTCAGGGGGTGTTGCAGCTAGGGCCCACTGTGTAAGTCACAACTAGTCTCTTGCAATGTTGCCTGCTCTATAGTTAAACCGTGGAAGCATGGGGCCCCTCTGCAAGGGGAGGAAGGCAATTCATATGGGCCTTTTTTTTTCAATTTGGTCCTGGCCAGTACTGCCCTGATGGTGGCCCTGTTGATAGTTGAGGCCCAGCAACTAAGAGAAACCATCTCCTCTCACAGTTGAGGAGCAGTGAGTGATAGTTGTAGATGATAGAAAGCAAGAGCAAGAAAATATTGCAGATCACTGGGAAGGAGGAAAATACACAAGGGACAGAGAGGAGACCACCTATCAGGCTGTCATGGAATGGGGCCATTGGACTACCAGTTTTGCTTGGTGACCCCATGGTTACTCATACATTATAGGGGTTGTCTCATCAGACTTTCGGGCACCGCCGCAATCAGCTGGGTCTAGCTTCCAGCATGCCTGGCAAACAGCTAGGGACAGCTAGGCAAGTATAGTATAACATGGCATAGCTGCCAACAGTTCCTATTGTCTTGGGGATTGTCTCTGAAAATGTGGGACAATCTTGGAAAATTCAGCTCTGTTGGCAACTGTTATACTGCACGTGTCTGTGTGCTGGAAGCTAGACCTGTGGGAGTTAGCCGATCATTGTGGTGCCCGCTATTCAGGTTGTCCCGGGCTGAAAATTAATAGGGCTTATGTAAGCCCCACCTAGAATTGTGTGTTACCCCACCTAGAATTGTGTGTTACCCCACCTAGAATTGGGTATACCTGGACAGGTTTTGGTATTGTCTAAGGTCAGTCTTAAATGCCCTGAATTTACCAAAAGAAACGTTGGTATGACATGGTGGCCATTCAGAAGAATGGTTGTCCATGTAATACAAGGATGGCTTGAGTCCACCAGAACAGGATCCTGTCTCGAGCACAGTCTCGCCCTCTATGACGTCCTGTTTTCATAAGCCGGTCCCTTCAAGATAACAATATTCCAGGATTAACCAAATAAAATGAAAAAAAAAAACAAAAAAAACGTGTCCAGTGAGCTCTATATGCCTCTGGTATGTCCCCCTTCTACCCGCCCATGTCCCTCACACCACTGCCATCCTATAGAGGTTACCGCGTCTTCTCATAGCCACCGCTTTAGGAAAGTCCTTCTCCCTGCACTATTAATATCCTATCCTGAAATCTATAAATTATGGATTTATGGTAATATTTTTGGGAGGGGTGGAGGTGTCAAGCAGCACTGGGTCTATCCCCATTCAGAAGGTTTCCATGGCAACTAGCCATGCCTCATTCACACAGTTTCCACGACTACCTTTCGTCTTGTTACCTAGGTGACAAACCACCGTTCATTGATACCATCTTGCTGGGAACAGAATGCTCTCTCCCATCCTCCAATCTCCTCAGCAAATGCGGAGGACAGAGGCGGGTGGGGGGACGGGGGAGACATGCAGGTTTTATGAATGACTTAGGATGTCAGACAGATACCCCAAAGAGGTGTCTGCGGCTTCCTCACGCTGGTCTTATTTAAAGGGGGAGAAGCATGTTTCTGGGCAATGCAGTCAGGAGGATGAGCCGTCCATAGCAGGCTGAGAACAGGCTCCGAATGCACTAGATATGGATATATATAAGATCGTGTCTTCGTAAATAGGTCATTTACAAAAGTACAAAGGCTGATAGAAGATATAGGTCGTCTTGGTCAATAATCATACAGAGAATTGGGTTGAACTACTAAATATGCGCACGCCGGTATTTTCACTACATGCGGAAATCCGTGTGAAATCCATGTCCCATTATTTGCAAGGTTAACCCGCTTTGCTATTCCCGCACAGATTGAAATTTCACTCCTTGACATGGTTTCCATGTGCAAACAGTGGCGGGTTAGCCACACGTGGATTAGACCCATGGAATGGGGCCAATCCGCGTGTAGACTTGTAATGGTTCATACAAGAGTCAGATTTGGATTTCTGCTGTGGTTTCTGTTCCTGTCCTCAGGATAGGCATTAAACCTGTGATCGCCGGGGGTCCAGCACCTTGTAACCCCACCGATCAGCTGCTTTACAGGAGGTCCATTACCGGAAGTCGGCATTGGAACTACCCAGCTCTGACCATTGTGTAATGTATGGAACTGGTTACTGCAGCACTGCTCCCATTCACTTCAATGGGAGTAGTGCTGCAGTCTCTAGCTCCGTCCAAACAAGCCATATTAATGGGATGTATTTTAGTCTTTAATTCCTTCATGACATCCGCCATACATGTACAGCAAAAGTCGGGATATTAAACATGGCGCCATAGCTGCCAGATGCCTAACGTTTGACACAGCCGACACTCGGAGGCAGATTCCTGCGACCACAGCATCTGAGAGATCAAATTCTGGGAGTGCTGTGCTCCCAGTACCCGAAGAGCTCCTGCGCTGCAATATCGCAAGAGTGTCAGGGTCCCTCAGGTGACTGATGCCAGGAAATCAAAGAGATTGGCTGAGCGTGGAGGAATCTAATAGCCTCCATGATTTCTCTTGATTCAGTGTTGATAGGGTTAATGAACACTTCCATTTTCTCAGCTGTTGCTCAGTGGTCATCACTTCTACCCTTTATAGTCTCACCCACCCTTCTGACTATGCGGTTGATAGCTTAACTTGGGTTTGGCTGAGCTGGTGTGAGATCACCTCTGTTGTTCCTGTTCTTCCATCTCTACAGAAGTTAAGTGTCGTGTTTGTTTGTATTTGTTATATTCCCTGTTGTTGTATCTGGGCCTGAGACAGAGACTTCCATTCGTCCATCTGGGGAGGAATGGGTTCAATGCTCCAGACTAAAAAAAAATACCTAGTAGCCATTGGCTCCTGAACTGAAAAATTTAGGAGCCAAATTAAATTTTTAGTCGCCAAATCGAAACCGAATCAAAATTTTGGTATCGTGACAACGCTACGCCGATCAGATCGGCATAGGGTTGTTTTGATACCAAAATTTTGATTCGCTTTCGTCACCATAAAAAAGTATTGCGATACTCAATACCGCGCAAAAAAAACAACACCAAAAAAAGCCGCGTGCATTTCGCATTTTATGAAACATTCGGCCCATAATAGAACAGTCCTATCCTATTTTTTGGGGTGACAAGGTGACAAAAAAATGGCGAATGCTCACCGCATAGGAGACATTTTTTAATAATTTAATAGTTTGGACAGCGCTATGTAATATGTTTATTTATTTATTGTTTATATGTTTTATATGTAAAATTGGGAAAGGGGGGATTTAAACTTAATATTTTAGGGTACTTTCACACTAGTGTTTTTCTTTTCCGGCATAGAGTTCCGTCACAGGGGCTCTATACCGGAAAAGAACGAACTGATCAGGCATATCCCCATGCATTCTGAATAGAGAGTAATCTGTTCAGGATGCATCAGGATGTCTTCAGTTCAGTCATTTTGACTGATCAGGCAAAAGATAAAACGACGAAAAAAAGATTTGCCTGAATGCCGGATCCAGCATTTTTTCCCATAGGAATGTATTAGTGCCGGATCTGGCATTCGAAATACCGGAATGCACCCGCACTAAATCCGGACCCATTCACTTCTATGGGGCTGTGCACATGAGCGGTGATTTTCACACATCACTTGTGCGTTGCGTGAAAATCGCAGCATGCTCTATGTTGTGCGTTTTTCACGCAACGCAGGCCCCATAGAAGTGAATGGGGCAGCGTGAAAATCGCAAGCAAGTACGGATGCGGTGCGATTTTCACTCATGGTTGCTAGGATGAAAGTCTATTCACTGTATTATTTTCCCTTATAACATGGTTATAAGGGAAAATAATAGCATTCTTTAATACAGAATGCAGAGTAGAAGGTCAATATAATAAACATTGGTGGCGCAGTGTGCCTTCCTAATATAATAAACATTGGTGGCGCAGTGTGCCTTCCTAATATAATAAACATTGGTGGCGCAGTGTGCCTTCCTAATATAATAAACATTGGTGGCGCAGTGTGCCTTCCTAATATAATAAACATTGGTGGCGCAGTGTGCCCCCCTCAATATAATAAACATTGGTGGCGCAGTTCGCACCCCCCCAACACCGTAGTATAGTAACCATTGGTGGCGCAGTGTGCCCCCCTCAATATAATAAACATTACCCCCCCAACACCCCAGTATAATAAACATTGGTTGCGCAGTGTGCCCCCCTCAATATAATAAACATTGGTGGCGCAGTGTGCACCCCCCCAACAACACCCCAGTATAATAAACATTGGTGGCGCAGTGTGCCCCCCCCCCCCCCCCTCAATATAATGAACATTGGTGGCGCAGTGGGGAGTGCCAATGAGGGTTAAAAAATAAAAATTAACTCACCTCCTCCAAATGATCATCTCCTGTTCTTTCTTCAGGACCTGTCAAAGGACCTGTGGTGACATCACTGTGCTCATCACATGATTCATCACCATGGTAATGGACCATGTGATGAGCTCAGTGACATCACCACAGGTCCTGAAGACAGAACAGGAGACCGACAGCTACGCGATCAACTGGAGGAGGTGAGTTAATTTTTAAAAGTTATTTTTTAACCCTCATTGGCACTTCCCACTGAGCCACCAATGTTTCTTATACTGGGGTGTTGGGGGGGCACACTGTGCCACCAATGTTTCTTATACTGGGGTGTTGGGGGGCACACTGTGCCACCAATGTTTCTTATACTAGGGTGTTGGGGGGGCACACTGTGCCACCAATGTTTCTTATACTGGGGTGTTGGGGGGCACACTGTGCCACCAATGTTTCTTATACTAGGGTGTTGGGGGGGCACACTGTGCCACCAATGTTTCTTATACTGGGGTGTTGGGGGGCACACTGTGCCACCAATGTTTCTTATACTGGGGTGTTGGGGGGGAACACTGTACAGGGAGTCTAAGAAAGAATCGAATGAGTCACAAGTCGGCTCTTTAGTTCTTTTCACCTGTGACTCATTCGATTCTTTCTCCCTGTACTTGTCAGTGACTCAGAGCTGCTAGTGCTCGCCTTGCCTTGCCTCAGCTCTGATTGGTTGGTGGGCGGGGAGGGGAGGGGATGGCAGAAGCAGCTTCCACTCTAGGATCAGATTACGCTCCTCCCAGCCCCTCCCCTCCCTGCTGCCAGCGTCTCTGCTATTGTCTGTGTGCTGTGACTCACTGACTGAGACTGAGGAGAACATTGGTGGCGGCAGAGAACTATCAGCTCCTGTGCCCGCCGCTGTTCTACTGCAGAGCTGCCGCGGAGGGTCTAGTCGCAAATGGCGACAAGACTAAAAAGTCTTGTCGCCATTTGTAAATTCTTAGTCGCATTGGCGACCATTCTGGTCGCCATCTGGAGCCCTGGGGTTGTCTCTGGTCCTAACCTTATTCCAGGGCCTTATAGGGAAATCAGGGCCTAGGTATCCTGCTTATGAAAATTCCTACCTTCAAAGTCTATTCATATTGATAGGTAGTCAGGGCCTGGATTAGGGTTGTCTAGGAGGTGACCTGTTTCTTCCCTAGTTTCTAGGCCCAGTTACTGTTCCCCTTCCCTCCTGTGTTCAGTGTGGAATCCCCCCCCCCCCCCACACACACACACACACTGATCGTGACAAAGAGCACTTTAATTGCTATGGCAGCCTTAAGCCTTCTGAAGTCTCTGAGACCCGCCAGAGCAAAGTTCCTCTCTGACCGGAAGGTGGTGATTCTCCTATAGACCACAATGGTAAATCATTGCAGGCAATGGGAAAAGCAATCAGACGATTGCATGTTAAAGTCCCCTGGGTATTAAAAATAAATATACATTAAATACAAGTACAAAAGTTTTTCAAAATATGAAAAAAGAAACATAAAAATTCAGATCACCCCCTTCCCCCATTTTACAAATAAATAATAAACATAATAAAGATCATAGATATCACCACGTCCCAAACTATTAAACTATAAAAGTATATATTCTGTACGGTAAAGAAAGTATTAAAATAAAAATTATTTTACCGCCTCCAAAAAGGTCATATACACTCCAAAATTGTATTCATGAAAAATACACATCACCCTGCAAAAAATTAGCCCTCAAATAGCCCTATAGATGTAAATACAAAAAGGTTATGGGGATCGAAATATGTTGATGGTAAAAAATATATATTTTTTAAAGTTTATACATATATATATATATATAGCACAGTCAGAATTGTGTTTTTTTTTTCTAATACAGAGGTCCAAATCCCCTACTTAACATAGACCTAAAAGCTAAAAAAATGTTTCTCTGCCTACAACCACCACTAGGTGGAGCTCTTTGTATATAGTCTTATTATTGAGGTCAATGTGTAAACAGTATGCAGCAGGCTCTTAAGCTCCCTCTAGTGGTGGCTGCCGAAATAATACTCTGTTTATGCAGGAGATTATACCTGTGGACATATAGTTGTGAATCTGCCGCCCCGATTGATGGTGCTGTTGGATCTGTGTTGTGTAGTTCCTGTATCTTAATGCATCTGCCTGAATCTCTTTATGTTCCTACTTTCAGCGACGGGCAGCTTTAGAATGTTATAGTTTAACAAATGACTTGAAGGCGGAAGGGATTTTATTGAATTTGACATGCAGCCTACAACCTTTACCCCATTTTCCTCTTGACAAGACTTATATAGAATCATCACCCCCTCCCCCAACCTGAGTTAATAGACGCAGATGAAAAGCGGTGGCATGCTTGATAAAACTGTATTGAGTTCATCATCAGCAGATACAATAAGAAAAGTCAAATCCGGCAGCTGTATGGAAAGATATAGGATGTATTCCCAGGTGCACTGACTTCCCAGAATGCCACTGCCGGGACAAGACAATGAGGACAGTTATTTAAAGCCTGAACTAGTTACAGTGCGGCAGAAGTGTACCGCCATCCACTAACGGAAGGAGAGCGCTGGCTGTGCTCCAGCACGGACAGGTGTGAACACGGACCTACAGTCATCGGGGCTCCCCTAGAATCAGGGGATAATCTCTGTATGCCATTAGCTGTCATTTTCCAGATTTGGGCATCATTATTAATAATAAACTAGAATAACAATGGTGATCAGAGGCCAGATATGGGGAATAGAGGTCTGTGTGTCCTGATGTCTGTGTATTAGGAGGAGGAGAGGTCTGTGTGTCCTGATGTCTGTGTATTAGGAGGAGGAGAGGTCTGTGTGTCCTGATGTCTGTGTATTAGGAGGAGGAGAGGTCTGTGTGTCCTGATGTCTGTGTATTAGGAGGAGGAGAGGTCTGTGTGTCCTGATGTCTGTGTATTAGGAGGAGGAGAGGTCTGTGTGTCCTGATGTCTGTGTATTAGGAGGAGGAGAGGTCTGTGTGTCCTGATGTCTGTGTATTAGGAGGAGGAGAGGTCTGTGTGTCCTGCTGTCTGTGTATTAGGAGGAGGAGAGGTCTGTGTGTCCTGATGTCTGTGTATTAGGAGGAGGAGAGGTCTGTGTGTCCTGATGTCTGTGTATTAGGAGGAGGAGAGGTCTGTGTGTCCTGATGTCTGTGTATTAGGAGGAGGGGAGGTCTGTGTGTCCTGATGTCTGTGTATTAGGAGGAGGAGAGGTCTGTGTGTCCTGATGTCTGTGTATTAGGAGGAGGAGAGGTCTGTGTATCCTGATGTCTGTGTATTAGGAGGAGGAGAGGTCTGTGTGTCCTGATGTCTGTGTATTAGGAGGAGGAGAGGTCTGTGTGTCCTGATGTCTGTGTATTAGGAGGAGGAGAGGTCTGTGTGTCCTGCTGTCTGTGTATTAGGAGGAGGAGAGGTCTGTGTGTCCTGATGTCTGTGTATTAGGAGGAGGAGAGGTCTGTGTGTCCTGATGTCTGTGTATTAGGAGGAGGAGAGGTCTGTGTGTCCTGATGTCTGTGTATTAGGAGGAGGGGAGGTCTGTGTGTCCTGATGTCTGTGTATTAGGAGGAGGAGAGGTCTGTGTGTCCTGATGTCTGTGTATTAGGAGGAGGAGAGGTCTGTGTGTCCTGATGTCTGTGTATTAGGATGAGGAGAGGTCTGTGTGTCCTGATGTCTGTGTATTAGGAGGAGGAGAGGTCTGTGTGTCCTGATGTCTGTGTATTAGGAGGAGGAGAGGTCTGTGTGTCCTGATGTCCGTGTATTAGGAGGAGGAGAGGTCTGTGTGTCCTGATGTCTGTGTATTAGGAGGAGGAGAGGTCTGTGTGTCCTGATGTCTGTGTATTAGGAGGAGGAGAGGTCTGTGTGTCCGGATGTCTGTGTATTAGGAGGAGGAGAGGTCTGTGTGTCCTGATGTCTGTGTATTAGGAGGAGGAGAGGTCTGTGTGTCCTGATGTCTGTGTATTAGGATGAGGAGAGGTCTGTGTGTCCTGGTGTCTGTGTATTAGGAGGAGGAGAGGTCTGTGTGTCCTGATGTCTGTGTATTAGGATGAGGAGAGGTCTGTGTGTCCTGGTGTCTGTGTATTAGGAGGAGGAGAGGTCTGTGTGTCCTGATGTCTGTGTATTAGGAGGAGGAGAGGTCTGTGTGTCCTGATGTCTGTGTATTAGGAGGAGGAGAGGTCTGTGTGTCCTGATGTCTGTGTATTAGGAGGAGGAGAGGTCTGTGTGTACTGATGTCTGTGTATTAGGAGGAGGAGAGGTCTGTGTGTCCTGATGTCTGTGTATTAGGAGGAGGAGAGGTCTGTGTGTCCTGATGTCTGTGTATTAGGAGGAGGAGAGGTCTGTGTGTCCTGATGTCTGTGTATTAGGAGGAGGAGAGGTCTGTGTGTACTGATGTCTGTGTATTAGGAGGAGGAGAGGTCTGTGTGTCCTGATGTCTGTGTATTAGGAGGAGGAGAGGTCTGTGTGTCCTGATGTCTGTGTATTAGGAGGAGGAGAGGTCTGTGTGTCCTGATGTCTGTGTATTAGGAGGAGAGAAGACGTATTGGTTAAACAGTCATGACACTGTTACAACATGGTAAGCATGAAGACTGTATGTTGTCTGGACAGGACACTTACCCGGTGAGAACAACCACAAAGTCCATGATGTTCCAGCCATTGCGTAGATAGGATCCTTTATGAAATGCAAACCCCAAGGCAATGATCTTAATTCCCGTTTCAAAGCAGAATATTCCAATGAAGTAAGGTTCTGTGTCATCCTGGGAAGAGAATAGCAATGTATGCTGATGACTGCATGTATGATGATCATTTCTGGGTAACAAGTGTGAAAATCTCAACATTCAATCTTCATTTTATCGGTATGTAATGATAAAGGTCAGGAAAGTGACTTTACAGTAACAGATAAAAATTACCATGTATCGCAATCTTAAGATTTTCCTTGTTTTTAGGTCATAAATTTTATGCAGAATAATGTCTGAGCTCCAAATCACCTGCAGAGCCCTAAATGTAAAATGTAATCTTCTCACTAACTGCAGCCACCACTAGAGGGAGCTTGCTGCATACTGTCTCACCACATACCGCAATAACAGCATGCAGCTATCTCCTAAGCACCCTCTTGTGGCCGCTGCAGGTAACTAGCAAGTTATAGCATTCTTTACCTCTGCATATGTTTTAGCAGAGGACTTGGTGCCCCTGCAGCCTTCCCTTTGTCCCTCCATTGGTGTCTGGTCCATTCTGAATGGGGAGAGGGGAGTAAGCTGCTGATCGACTCCTCTGTTAGTGGTTTATATCTCCCTAAAGCCTCATTCACACGTCCCTGTTCCACGGACTTGTGCTGTACGTGTATCTCCACAGACAGCACAAGTCCCCGTTCATTTTAGGGTCCATTCACACGTCCGTAGAATGGGTCCGCATCTGTGCCGCAAATTGCAGAACGGGTGCGGACCCATTCATTCTCTATGGGGCAGGAATGGATGCGGACAGCACACAGTGTGCTGTCCGCATCTGCATTTCCGGAGCGCGGCCCCGATCTTCCGGTCCGCGGCTCTTGAAAAAAATAGAACATGTTCTATTCTTGTCCGCAATTGCGGACATAAATAGGCAGTTCTATGGGGGTACCGGTCGGGTGTATTGCGGATCCGCAATACACTACGGACATGTGAATTGACCCTTAATGTGTGTATTCATACATCGTTTCATTACCACGGTCCGTGTATTTAGCACGGACGCATGCTCTATTTTGTCCGTGTTCACGGATCCAATCCGTGTTTCACTAATCATTAGGAAGAGATGTTTTGAAAATTATCTTTCAGTTGTGCAGTGTCAGTGAAGCATGGATGATACACGGACTGCAAAAAACGGACACACGGACCCATCACGGAAATCTTCACTGAGCACCTTTTTATAGATTTAAGTACGGACACGGACGCGTGAATGAGGCTTAAAGGGAACCTGTCACCAGTTTTATGGTGTCCTAACTAAGGGCAACATAAATAAGTGACTTATTCTCTTAGCAAAATGCTGGGTCGCTTTCTTTAATTGACCCAGTCAATCTGCCAACGTCTTGTATTGAAAAGCTCCAGCTGATAATGATGAGTCCTGAATATTCATGAGCTCCTGACTCTCCCCGCCCACCTGCTGCTGATTGACAGTTATTTTTCATATAAATCAGCAGCAGGTGGGCAGGGGAGTGGCTATAGCTCTGAATTAAAAAAACGCTGGACTCACTGACATCACGCTGGACTCAAATCAGCTCATTAGCATGCGGCATGCGGCATCTTTGTGTGTATATTATGAGGTAACCATCTGTCGCACCACTAAGTGAATACATCTAAGGCACTTTTTAGTAGTTAATGATTGTATATAATTAGTTAGATTATAATCAAATATCCACATGACAGGTTCCCTACAAAAGGACTAGGCATGTTGAAATCTAACAGTCCCATCCTTTTCTCAGGTGGCCCCATATACATTAGACCAAGCATACTCAACCTGCGGCCCTCCAGCTGTTGTAAAACCGGGGGCGTAGCTATAGGGGGTGCAGAGGTAGCAGTCGCTACCGGGCCCAGGAGCCTGAGGGGGCCCAAAGACCCTTGTGGTGCATAAGAAGACACCAGTATTATAGAAAGTGCATGCTGGTCAAGTTACACCTATGGCTCAAAGGGGTGCCGTTTGAATTTTTGCCTCGGGCAGCACGAAGGCCTTGTGCTTCCTGCCCCTGGCCACAAAACACTGAGGGAAGGGGGCCCCAAGCTGAACTCTTGCACCAGGGCCCATGAGCCATTAGCTACGCCCCTGTGTAAAACTACACCTCCCACGATGTCCTGCTGTAGGCTTATAGCTGTATGCTGTTCGGGCATGCTGGGAGTTGTAGTTTTGCAACAGCTGGAGGGCCGCAGGTTGAGCATGGTCCTGCCAAAATGAGTGGGTTCTTTCGACATGAATGCATTGTGTATGAGCAGCCTCACACAGCACCGCGAGCGCCTCTCTAACATATACAGCGGCAGCACTCTTCCACTTGACACATAATGCATACAAAGACACAATTGCAGCAAATTTCAGATTGACACAATACAACAAAAGAATATCCCATCTGCTGCAACAGTTTATGCCGGCTCCCTCTATATGAATACTGTCTGTCCAGCAGGTGCCTTTCCCCATGTTTCGCCCCCAGGCTTATAGGTAGAGGCCCTATTACAGCATCTGATGCACAGGCAGTTATTGGGCATGGAGCGATCATTTACATGCAGCTCTCATCGCCTCCGTATGGGGATGAATGAACGCTAC
Organism: Bufo gargarizans; assembly: GCF_014858855.1. Lineage (NCBI taxonomy): Eukaryota > Metazoa > Chordata > Amphibia > Anura > Bufonidae > Bufo > Bufo gargarizans. The sequence continues at coordinate 16,957 of NW_025334238.1, forward strand.
TACAGTCGGCGTCCCCGTGCAGATTAATTGCTTGTGGGCAGCACATCCCTGTTTATTGCGGCGCAATGTGTTGCCAACGAATGAGGATTTTATGTGCCGCATAAAAGATGAAGATCACCCAACCGTTTGCCTGTTCGTCAAGTAATGGTCAGCACAGGGCAATGCTTGTGGAATGGCTTCTTCTCGGGCCTTAATTCCAGCCTTGTCCACCTTATAAAAAGTGCTGCCGGCTGTACTTTCCCTTTAAATCATCTGCAATTATACTTTCCTTTTAAATCTGGTAATAACGACTTTGGCAAATGAATTTTTCATCCACATCCTCCCTCCAATACAAGGTAAAAAAGAAGTGCACGTCTTACCAGGCGCTCGGACATCGGAGTCTTGTCTCCCTCTGGCAGATGCTGCTCCATCGCCAAAACAATGCAGTTCGCTATAATAGTAGCTAAAATCATGTATTCAAAAGGAGTAAAGCTTCAGGTTAAGGAAAAAATACTCTGGTTATACAACATGTTCTCTATACCCAAGAGCTTACATCCATTATTAACAAATGACTTGAAGAATATAGTTCAAAGTATGAATATAATATATATATAATTATACACAGGAGATGCCCAGGTTATACCAGCATGCTACATATCACTATATACAGGAAGATGTATAACTTATACCAGCTGTACATATATAATTATATACAGGAGATACCCAGGTTATACCAGCATGCTACATATCACTATATACAGGAAGATGTATAACTTATACCAGCTGTACATATATAATTATATACAGGAGATACCCAGGTTATACCAGCATGGTCCATATCACTATATACAAGAAGATGTATAACTTATACCAGCTGTACATATATAATTATATACAGGAGATGCCCAGGTTATACCAGCATGCTCCATATCACTATATACAGGAAGATGTATAACTTATACCAGCTGTACATATATAATTATATACAGGAGATGCCCAGGTTATACCAGCATGCTCCATATCACTGTATACAGGAAGATGTATGACTTATACCAGCTGTACATATATAATTATATACAGGAGATACCCAGGTTATACCAGCATGGTCCATATCACTATATACTAGAAGATGTATGACTTATACCAGCTGTACATATATAATTATATACAGGAGATACCCAGGTTATACCAGCATGGTCCATATCACTGTATACAAGAAGATGTATAACTTATACCAGCTGTACATATATAATTATATACAGGAGATGCCCAGGTTATACCAGCATGCTCCATATCACTATATACAAGAAGATGTATAACTTATACCAGCTGTACATATATAATTATATACAGGAGATACCCAGGTTATACCAGCATGGTCCATATCACTATATACTAGAAGATGCATGACTTATACCAGCTGTACATATATAATTATATACAGGAGATACCCAGGTTATACCAGCATGGTCCATATCACTGTATACAAGAAGATGTATAACTTATACCAGCTGTACATATATAATTATATACAGGAGATGCCCAGGTTATACCACCATGGTCCATATCACTATATACAGGAAGATGTATAACTTATACCAGCTGTACATATATAATTATATACAGGAGATGCCCAGGTTATACCAGCATGCTCCATATCACTATATACAAGAAGATGTATAACTTATACCAGCTGTACATATATAATTATATACAGGAGATGCCCAGGTTATACCAGCATGCTCCATATCACTATATACAAGAAGATGTATAACTTATACCAGCTGTACATATATCATTATATACAGGAGATACCCAGGTTATACCACCATGGTCCATATCACTATATACAGGAAGATGTATAACTTATACCAGCTGTACATATATAATTATATACAGGAGATACCCAGGTTATACCAGCATGGTCCATATCACTATATACAAGATGTATAACTTATACCAGCTGTACATATATAATTATATACAGGAGATGCCCAGGTTATACCAGCATGCTCCATATCACTATATACAAGAATATGTATAACTTATACCAGCTGTACATATATAATTATATACAGGAGATACCCAGGTTATACCAGCATGGTCCATATCACTATATACAAGAATATGTATAACTTATACCAGCTGTACATATATAATTATATACAGGAGATGCCCAGGTTATACCAGCATGCTCCATATCACTATATACAGGAAGATGTATAACTTATACCAGCTGTACATATATAATTATATACAGGAGATGCCCAGGTTATACCAGCATGCTCCATATCACTATATAGAGGAAGATGTATAACTTATACCAGCTGTACATATATAATTATATACAGGAGATGCCCAGGTTATACCAGCATGGTCCATATCACTATATACAGGAAGATGTATAACTTATACCAGCTGTACATATATAATTATATACAGGAGATGCCCAGGTTATACCAGCAAGCTCCATATCACTATATACAAGAAGATGTATAACTTATACCAGCTGTACATATATAATTATATACAGGAGATACCCAGGTTATACCAGCATGCTCCATATCACTATATACAAGAAGATGTATGACTTATACCAGCTGTACATATATAATTATATACAGGAGATGCCCAGGTTATACCAGCATGGTCCATATCACTATATACAGGAAGATGTATAACTTATACCAGCTGTACATATATAATTATATACAGGAGATGCCCAGGTTATACCAGCAAGCTCCATATCACTATATACAGGAAGATGTATAACTTATACCAGCTGTACATATATAATTATATACAGGAGATACTCAGGTTATACCAGCATGCTCCATATCACTATATACAAGAAGATGTATAACTTATACCAGCTGTACATATATAATTATATACAGGAGATACCCAGGTTATACCAGCATGGCCCATATCACTATATACAAGAAGATGTATAACTTATACCAGCTGTACATATATAATTATATACAGGAGATACCCAGGTTATACCAGCATGCTCCATATCACTATATACAAGAAGATGTATAACTTATACCAGCTGTACATATATAATTATATACAGGAGATACCCAGGTTATACCAGCATGGCCCATATCACTATATACAAGAAGATGTATAACTTATACCAGCTGTACATATATAATTATATACAGGAGATACCCAGGTTATACCAGCATGGTCCATATCACTGTATACAGGAAGATGTATAACTTATACCAGCTGTACATATATAATTATACACAGGAGATGCCCAGGTTATACCAGCATGGTCCATATCACTATATACAAGAAGATGTATAACTTATACCAGCTGTACATATATAATTATACACAGGAGATGCCCAGGTTATACCAGCATGGTCCATATCACTATATACAGGAAGATGTATAACTTATACCAGCTGTACATATATAATTATATACAGGAGATACCCAGGTTATACCAGCATGCTCCATATCACTATATACAGGAAGATGTATGACTTATACCAGCTGTACATATATAATTATATACAGGAGATACCCAGGTTATACCAGCATGCTCCATATCACTATATACAGAAGATGTATAACTTATACCAGCTGTACATATATAATTATATACAGGAGATACCCAGGTTATACCAGCATGCTCCATATCACTATATACAAGAAGATGTATGACTTATACCAGCTGTACATATATAATTATATACAGGAGATGCCCAGGTTATACCAGCATGCTCCATATCACTATATACAAGAAGATGTATAACTTATACCAGCTGTACATATATAATTATATACAGGAGATACCCAGGTTATACCAGCATGGTCCATATCACTATATACAGGAAGATGTATAACTTATACCAGCTGTACATATATAATTATACACAGGAGATGCCCAGGTTATACCAGCATGCTCCATATTACTATATACAAGAAGATGTATAACTTATACCAGCTGTACATATATAATTATATACAGGAGATACCCAGGTTATACCAGCATGGTCCATATCAATGTATACAAGAAGATGTATAACTTATACCAGCTGTACATATATAATTATATACAGGAGATACCCAGGTTATACCAGCATGGTCCATATCAATGTATACAAGAAGATGTATGACTTATACCAGCTGTACATATATAATTATATACAGGAGATGCCCAGGTTATACCAGCATGCTCCATATCACTATATACAAGAAGATGTATAACTTATACCAGCTGTACATATATAATTATATACTGGAGATGCCCAGGTTATACCAGCATGCTCCATATCACTATATACAAGAAGATGTATAACTTATACCAGCTGTACATATATAATTATATACAGGAGATGCCCAGGTTATACCAGCATGCTCCATATCACTATATACAAGATGTATAACTTATACCAGCTGTACATATATAGTTATATACAGGAGATACCCAGGTTATACCAGCATGCTCCATATCACTATATACAAGAAGATGTATAACTTATACCAGCTGTACATATATAATTATATACAGGAGATGCCCAGGTTATACCAGAATGGTCCATATCACTATATACAGGAAGATGTATAACTTATACCAGCTGTACATATATAATTATATACAGGAGATACCCAGGTTATACCAGCATGGTCCATATCACTATATACAGGAAGATGTATAACTTATACCAGCTGTACATATATAATTATATACAGGAGATACCCAGGTTATACCAGCATGCTCCATATCACTATATACAAGAAGATGTATAACTTATACCAGCTGTACATATATAATTATATACAGGCGATGCCCAGGTTATACCAGCATGCTCCATATCACTATATACAGAAGATGTATAACTTATACCAGCTGTACATATATAATTATATACAGGAGATACCCAGGTTATACCAGCATGCTCCATATCACTATATACAAGAAGATGTATGACTTATACCAGCTGTACATATATAATTATATACAGGAGATGCCCAGGTTATACCAGCATGCTCCATATCACTATATACAAGAAGATGTATAACTTATACCAGCTGTACATATATAATTATATACGGGAGATGCCCAGGTTATACCAGCATGGTCCATATCACTATATACAGGAAGATGTATAACTTATACCAGCTGTACATATATAATTATATACAGGAGATGCCCAGGTTATACCAGCATGGTCCATATCACTATATACCTCTCTTAAGTTTTAAGCCTGTAATGAAGGAGACATGAAATTGTGTCCTAGTCAGTAGCATCATTTTAATGTATAATTAATGTATGGCTGCAGTGTCGGTGGCTGCAGTGTCGGTGGCTGCAGTGTCGGTGGCTGCAGTGTCGGTGGCTGCAGTGTCGGTGGCTGCAGTGTCGGGGGCTGCAGTGTCGGTGGCTGCAGTGTCGGTGGCTGCAGTGTCGGTGGCTGCAGTGTCGGTGGCTGCAGTGTCGGTGGCTGCAGTGTCGGTGGCTGCAGTGTCGGTGGCTGCAGTGTCGGTGGCTGCAGTGTCGGTGGCTGCAGTGTCGGGGGCTGCAGTGTCGGGGGCTGCAGTGTCGGTGGCTGCAGTGTCGGTGGCTGCAGTGTCGGTGGCTGCAGTGTCGGGGGCTGCAGTGTCAGTGGCTGCAGTGTGAACAGACCTAAATCGTCTTTCATTTCCATAGGATGGGCTTGGGATGTAGATACCCCCGTGTTGTCACACCTTCTGTATTATCTTTACTCAGTGAGTTATGAGACTGTACAAACTGTTTAATGACACTTCCAGCTCTGCTACATACGTGCTGGGAGAGGAGCAGCCTCCACTCATTTGCTCCCCACAGTCTCTCTGCCTCTTTCAGCAGCTTTTCCTCACACTTGCATTGTGACAGGGTACCATCAAACAATGCTCGCAGAGAATATGTGCACTGTCACAACATGTCACAACACAATCACACGTTGGTGCCAAGCCCACCATGTGACTGCGCCTGCCTACAGCGAGGACATCTTGTTGTCTAGTGAGCTCAGTCGCCCAGCAGACGGTTGATTAAAATACAAAATATGAATTAATCTGATAGACGGAGAAGGAATCTGTAAGTACCTGAATTCCAAATTCCACCCCCTCTTCTATCTGTTCGCCTGGCACAGCGCCAGGGATAGGGGAACGTACAGGCGGTGTGTGAATACATTCAATTTAGATGTATCATTTGTATAAACCCATGATGACCAAGCAGAGAAGATGCAAGCCAGCTTCAGATGCAGTGTTTAGGGTGATTTCAAGGGCACGGAGGCATCATCATTAAAATGCCATTCAAAGTACTGTCCTCTTGTGTGGCACATGTGTACCAGTTATAGGCAAGTCATTGGAGGACTTAAATTAGACCATGAAGCATTCTACGTGGCATTTACTCTATGGTAGTGCAGTGTGGTATCAGTTTTGACTAATGTTATACAGATTGACTTACAACGGAACTTACACTTGTTATGTTGGCATCCCGTGCCCTCCGCCATCCTACTCCTCCAAGCGGCATGTGTCCCTATCTACTTATCCTGCTGCTGCAGGTGGTTTGGACCCACTGGCCTTCCTCCTCCCTCCCTCCAGCAGCAGGTCCTGCACCCCCTTTTGTGGTCTATACCACTGTTTCCCAACCAGTGTGCCTCCAGCTGTTGCAAAACTACAACTCCCAGCATGCCTGGACAGCCTTTGGCTGTGCGGGCATGCTGGGAGTTGTAGTTTTGCAACAGCTGGAGGCACACTGGTTGGGAAACACTGGACTGGTATGCTAGGCCTCTGGTGTGCTTGCATATGGCGTGAGTATGCTTCCGGGGCCCTTTACAGGCCAACAGACCCGCATTCTAATCTTTTCGAGCCAATGGCTGGTGACCCTCTGATACTTAAGGCATCGTTCCTTTTAGGGAGGGTACCTGAGCAATAGGTTCACTGTTCTGCTAGCTCCTGCTATAGGTGGTCTGTTCCATTTGTCTGCCCTTAGAGAAATATAAGGCAGCTCTCACCTTCCACTAGCTGAGCACGGATTGCGCACCTGGATGCGATGATAAATGGCAAAAAAGAAAATAAGGAAAATCCGGCTCTAAGATAGCGAAGAAACGTAGCTTTATTAGCGTTTTTTTTTTAAATCTTCAAATCACAGGAACAGTTCAGATTTAAGATTTGAACTGTAAGATTAAAAAAAAAAACGCAAATAAAGCTACGTTTCTTCGCTATCTTGGAGCCAGATTTTCCTTATTTTCTTTTTGAGGTTTTTGTATGAGGTTTTTGCCGTTTTTCCACAGCAAATCCGCAACAGTATCAGCATGTGCTATTTGTGGATTTTGCACTGCATTTTGACCCAGATTGATCCCAGATCTCACCCTTTGCATTGCAAAAGGTGAAATTTGCGCAAAAACAATTCTGCACAAACAATTGCCATGCTGCAGATTTCAGAATCCACACTGCAGGTCAATTTCCGAGCAGAAAAGATTCTGCTCCGTGTAGAGCAGAGGTCCCCAACCAGTGGGCTGTGGTCCATCTGACTCTAGTCCACGGGGAGCTCCGGAGTTGAACGACGGGGACAGGAACTATTGGCTCCTGTGCCCAGACGTTTAGACTCATAGGCCGAGGGCCATGTCCTGCATGAAACCGGTCTCTGGTACAAAAAAGGTGGAGGACCACTAGTGTAGAGGACATTTTGGAAATCTCATCTACTAAGCTGGTACTGTATTACGCTGCAGATTTTCTGCAAGCAAAATATACGCACCATGTGAATGTACGCTTATTGTGTTGCCCGTGGAGAGGCCAGGAGCTCCACACAACCTACGGTGAACACTATATGCCAGTGTAGGTGCCTACCACCAATGGAGAGCAGTACAGAGGACAACTTGAACAGGGGGGGGGTCCTTGTCCACAGATCCCAGGCATTGGCTGCAGGCATGCATGTGCTTGGTTCCTAATAACCTAGAAATGGCTGTTCTCGTGGATAATTGTGTTGCCCGTGGAGAGGCCAGGAGCTCCACACAACCTACGGTGAACACTATACGCCAGTGTAGGTGCCTACCAACAATGGAGAGCAGTACAGAGGACAACTTGAACGGGGGGGGGGTCCTTGTCCACAGATCCCAGGCATTGGCTGCAGGCATGCATGTGCTTGGTTCCTAATAACCTAGAAATGGCTGTTCTCATGGATAATTGTGTTGCCCGTGGAGAGGCCAGGAGCTCCACACAACCTACGGTGAACACTATACGCCAGTGTAGGTGCCTACCAACAATGGAGAGCAGTACAGAGGACAACTTGAACGGGGGGGTCCTTGTCCACAGATCCCAGGCATTGGCTGCAGGCATGCATGTGCTTGGTTCCTAATAACCTAGAAATGGCTGTTCTCATGGATAATTGTGTTGCCCGTGGAGAGGCCAGGAGCTCCACACAACCTACGGTGAACACTATACGCCAGTGTAGGTGCCTACCAACAATGGAGAGCAGTACAGAGGACAACTTGAACGGGGGGGGGGTCCTTGTCCACAGATCCCAGGCATTGGCTGCAGGCATGCATGTGCTTGGTTCCTAATAACCTAGAAATGGCTGTTCTCGTGGATAAACGAGTAGTCTCTGAGGCAGTTCTAGGTGACTCATTTCCGTATGTTCCTCAGAGCTGAGACACAGAGACCTCCGCACTGACACACGCAGAGAGCGCGCTAACGATCAGTGATCAGCGTGTGATCCGGTGACACTGTGGCACTATGCTACGTTTCTCTCATTAGTGTTATTATCAAACGACCTGCCGCATCAGAGCTTGTCGTCCTCATTTATTAAATATTTAACAAGTGAGGGCCCAGCTGAGACCTGGCATGGTGCTAACAGCGGCACCCTGGAGAGATGAACAAGTCGCCACGGATTACACTAAGTAGTGGAGGGAGGAGGGAGAGCGCTCGCCGCTCACTGTGATCCTGCATGGCACTGTCACTATGCCCCCTCTTCTCCGGCACTAATGTCACGCTCTTGATACTGCCATTTTGCTGGGCTGATAATATAAACCAGTGACTGCGGTAATATTGGATTTGTGCTGCATTAACACCGTGTGATCATATCACTAGGAGTACAATGTGCTTATAATGTAAGAGCAAAGGCATAAAGCTTTCAACACTGCAGCAGCTCCAGGATGATGATGGTGATGATGATGACGATGATAATGCTGCAGCAATAAAATAAAAAGGGATGCAAAGATGCTGAGATATTACTGCAACAGAGCCAAGTCCTGCTGAAACAGCCCTCTGAAGGTGGGACTTTTGATGTAGGTTCGCTAACAATACTGAACTGAAGCCTTCGTGATGCCGGGCATGCGATAACTAAGACCAGCTCAAAGGGCATGTGTTAGGTAACAGTCTGCACTAATAAACTGTAGTATGGGTATGGCTGCGCAGAGATTTTGGGCGTTTCATAGCAGGGCTTCCAGAGCATTTGCTGCAACCACAACACGCGAATCACAAAAAGTCCAGCACTGTTGGATTCACGTGTCGCGGTCACAGCAAATGTGCGACTTGCGCTGCAAATCCATTCATTCCTATGGCAGCCCTGCCCTACCTGACCGCGCAACACATGTATCACACAAAATGGCTGCGCAGCTGTACTCTAAAATAAGCATTTACCAGGTAGAGACAGATCAGTTTGAGTCAACAGGTGGGTTGAACACCTATGTAGACCCGATCAGATAAATGTGCTTAATGGATGCCAAAACATTCGCAATATCTATATTGTGCTGTATTTTGATAGAAGTCCTTTAAGATCTGTCGGCTCTCCTGTGTGGTGTAGTATAGAGGATCTGTCAGCTCTCCTGTCTGGTGTAGTATAGAGGATCTGTCAGCTCTCCTGTGTGGTGTAGTATAGAGGATCTGTCAGCTCTCCTGTGTGGTGTAGTATAGAGGATCTGTCGGCTCTGCTGTGTGGTATAGTATAGAGGATCTGTCTGCTCTCCAGTGTGGTGTAGTATAGAGGATCTGTCGGCTCTCCTGTGTGGTGTAGTATAGAGGATCTGTCGGCTCTGCTGTGTGGTATAGTATAGAGGATCTGTCTGCTCTCCAGTGTGGTGTAGTATAGAGGATCTGTCGGCTCTCCTGTGTGGTGTAGTATAGAGGATCTGTCGGCTCTCCTGTGTGGTGTAGTATAGAGGATCTGTCAGCTCTCCTGTGCGGTGTAGTATAGAGGATCTGTCAGCTCTCCTGTGTGGTGTAGTATAGAGGATCTGTCAGCTCTCCTGTGTGGTGTAGTATAGAGGATCTGTCAGCTCTCCTGTGTGGTGTAGTATAGAGGATCTGTCAGCTCTCCTGTCTGGTGTAGTATAGAGGATCTGTTAGCTCTCCTGTGTGGTGTAGTATAGAGGATCTGTCAGCTCTCCTGTGTGGTGTAGTATAGAGGATCTGTCGGCTCTCCTGTGTGGTGTAGTATAGAGGATCTGTCAGCTCTCCTGTCTGGTGTAGTATAGAGGATCTGTCAGCTCTCCTGTGTGGTGTAGTATAGAGGATCTGTCAGCTCTCCTGTGTGGTGTAGTATAGAGGATCTATCTGCTCTCCTGTGTGGTGTAGTATAGAGGATCTGTCAGTCTCCTGTGTGGTGTAGTATAGAGGATCTGTCAGCTCTCCTGTGCGGTGTAGTATAGAGGATCTGTCGGCTCTCCTGTGTGGTGTAGTATAGAGGATCTGTCAGCTCTCCTGTGTGGTGTAGTATAGAGGATCTGTCAGCTCTCCTATGTGGTGTAGTATAGAGGATCTGTCAGCTATCCTGTGTGGTGTAGTATAGAGGATCTGTCAGCTCTCCTGTGTGGTTGTAGTAGAGAGGATCTGTCGCTCTCCTGTGTGGTGTAGTATAGAGGATCTGTCAGCTCTGCTGTGTGGTGTAGTATAGAGGATCTGTCAGCTCTCCTGTGTGGTGTAGTATAGAGGATCTGTCAGCTCTCCTGTGTGGTGTAGTATAGAGGATCTGTCAGCTCTCCTGTGTGGTGTAGTATAGAGGATCTGTCAGCTCTGCTGTGTGGTGTAGTATAGAGGATCTGTCAGCTCTCCTGTGTGGTGTAGTATAGAGGATCTGTCAGCTCTCCTGTGTGGTGTAGTATAGAGGATCTGTCAGCTCTCCTGTGTGGTGTAGTATAGAGGATCTGTCAGCTCTCCTGTGTGGTGTAGTAGAGAGGATCTGTCAGCTCTCCTGTGTGGTGTAGTATAGAGGATCTGTCAGCTCTGCTGTGTGGTGTAGTATAGAGGATCTGTCAGCTCTCCTGTGTGGTGTAGTATAGAGGATCTGTCAGCTCTCCTGTGTGGTGTAGTATAGAGGATCTGTCAGCTCTGCTGTGTGGTGTAGTATAGAGGATCTGTCAGCTCTCCTGTGTGGTGTAGTATAGAGGATCTGTCGGCTCTCCTGTGTGGTGTAGTATAGAGGATCTGTCAGCTCTGCTGTGTGGTGTAGTATAGAGGATCTGTCAGCTCTCCTGTGTGGTGTAGTATAGAGGATCTGTCAGCTCTCCTGTGTGGTGTAGTATAGAGGATCTGTCAGCTCTCCTGTGTGGTGTAGTATAGAGGATCTGTCAGCTCTCCTGTGTGGTGTAGTATAGAGGATCTGTCGGCTCTGCTGTGTGGTGTAGTATAGAGGATCTGTCAGCTCTGCTGTGTGGTGTAGTATAGAGGATCTGTCAGCTCTCCTGTGTGGTGTAGTATAGAGGATCTGTCAGCTCTCCTGTGTGGTGTAGTATAGAGGATCTGTCAGCTCTCCTGTGTGGTGTAGTATAGAGGATCTGTCAGCTCTCCTGTGTGGTGTAGTATAGAGGATCTGTCAGCTCTCCTGTGTGGTGTAGTATAGAGGATCTGTCAGCTCTCCTGTGTGGTGTAGTATAGAGGATCTGTCAGCTCTCCTGTGTGGTGTAGTATAGAGGATCTGTCAGCTCTCCTGTGTGGTGTAGTATAGAGGATCTGTCAGCTCTGCTGTGTGGTGTAGTATAGAGGATCTGTCAGCTCTCCTGTATGGTCCTATGGACAGCTCCATCCATCTTCTGAGGATCTCTGGAACTCCTTACTTGTTGAATCTCTTATTAATGCCCTCCTTGCCTGGTTTCTAAGTTTTGTTAGGTGGCCTCTTGTCAGGTTTGTAGTTTTGCTATATTCTCTCCCTCTTGTTATAATAGAGTTAATGGTGCTCCGTCAGACGTTCCCAGTTTTTCCTGACCTGTCTGGCGAGCTCCGTGGTCTGCATGTTGCTTACTTAGTAGGGTTGCAGACTAGAGATCAGGTGCATTTATACTCACATCATGTGACACATTGAGGGAGATTTATGAATTTCCGCACAGTTTGCGCCATAACTAACTTTTAGTGCTGGAGATGAAAGTGGTGAAAATTGAGACCAAAGAGGCAGTGCAGATCTGCGACTTTTTGACTTTCCAGCAACTGTGACATTTTGACGCTAGTTTGTTGCCGAGGAGAGGATGCACTGAATACGGCCAGTTTTACTTTCATCGTGCAACTTTTCATAGGGCTTGTCTACAGCATCGCTTATATGTGCGCCTTTTCTCTGATAGCACATTCGTAAATGTGACGGTCATAACTCCCCTTTATTAATGGGGTCATCCAATACTATAAACTGCCCCCCCATATGCCGAGCCCCTCACAGTGAATAGACTTAGGTCATCAATATCTAAGTCCCGGAACCTCCGCCTCTATATAGATATACCAGGCGTCACTGACTGTGCCCCTGAAGGTCCTCAATTACTTGGACTGGTATCACACAGCTGGCAGTGAGAATATTGGTCCCTCAGGAAGTGCCAGCGTCAGCTTCGGCCCAGGAAGAGCCTGACACCAATGTGCCATTGACTTCCAATGAAGGATACTGTGTGTGCCCATCTGTAGTCATTAGATATCAGAACGTAAGCTCCGTCTACATGTAACTGTCATGGCAAAATATGCTGGTGTCATGTCAGTGGCAGGTAGGGGGGCAAAGCTTATACTGACAATAGGGGGCGCTGTAACATCACTGTATGTGAAATAAGATGTCCAGTGCTGCTGGAGGAAGTGATCTGCTCCTCCACTGATGGCTGCAGGTGGGTCCACCACTAGGCACCAGCACAGCATACACTATAGAATACGCCGTATCTTGGAGGCTTTGACCATAAATGTGTGAGGCAACACAGCGATAATTTCTCTGCTTTCAGATTTCACAAACAGATGGGATTTTTTTCTAACACTGTCAATAATATTAAGGACAAAGCACATTTTAAAGCAGCGACACTCCCCCCCCCCCCCCAGCATGCTTCCAGCAACCATGGCCTGAAATATTTATCTCCCTTTGACAAAACTAGGGCAGCAAGTGAAAATACCGCAAAGCCGCACTGATACCATGGCGATGCATCAATACGATGATGGCACGAGCAGCAGCGTACCATCCGGCACAGCCACCTACTGCTAGACCAGAGGAGGTGGGACATAGACAATCCTCCGCTCAGTGTCACTGACCAGGTACAGTGTGAAAAAATAACGTAAGACAGGGTGCATGCCAACTGTAAAGGTGCAGAACTAGGCTTCTGAGGCTATTTAGTGCACAGGTTAAATACCCCGAGACACAAACCCCACTAAACATACGAAACAGTTCAATATAGCAAAACGTCTGATGTTGGCCGCATTATACAGTTGTGGAGCCCAACTGAAAGCGACACCTTACTGCCCGTGCCAGGGCGTACCTGCCTCTGGTATTACTGCTACTCTATACCGAGCGGCTACAGCTTCCCTCGGACGTATCTCCTATTTACCAATACTACTTCTATAATCGCACATCCGATATTTATATTTACTTTTGTATTGGATGGTAATGGAATAGTTGGAATAACATAATCCCTGATTGTGCATAGCCGCAATTTGCGGAATGGAACCGGAGGCCCATCATAGAAATGCCTATTCTTGTCCGCAAAACGGACAAGAATAGGACAGGACTCATCATTTTTGCAGACCAGGGAACGGAGCAACGGATGCAGACAGCACACGGAGTGCTGTCCGCATCTTTTGCGGACCCATTGAAATGAATGGTTCCGTATACGGAAGTCAGAAAACGGCCCGTATACGGAACGCAATATACGAGCCCTAAGAGGACTGAAACGTCGCTTTTTGGTGATTAAAGAACGCTACTTTTAATTGACTTTCCTTGGGAGTGCCGTGGAATTTTTCTATTTTATTTGCTGGATGGTGGATCGCTTCTACAGCCGCTGGCACCACAACCATTTGATGGCAGGGCTGTTCATATTATTTTGGATTGGCTCTGACTCTATAGCCTGTCTGCCCTAGAAGGTGCCCCAGGTAGTCACTGATTGCCCCAACCAACCTCATACCTCACAACTATTGAAAATCGCGAAGAGGGACAATATGTGCAGCGCGCATCACGCAGTATTTTTCTTACTAGGCCACGCCTCTAACTCCGCCCAAAGCATAATTACTGACTCCATCACTACTGCAGTAGCTGGGGATCGGTTTGGTGAGTGTAAGTTCCTTTATTTTTTTTACAGCACGTGGAGGCCCTGAGACAATTTTTTTCTTGCGCTTCAATATCCATTTAAGGCGACTTTCACACTAGCGTTAATATTTTCCGGTATTGAGATCTGTCATAGGGGGTCAATACCGGAAAAAACGCTTCAGTTTTGTCCCCATTCAATGTCAATGGGGACAAAACGTAACTGAACAGAACGGAACGCTCCAAAATGCATTCCGTTCTGTTCCCATACCGGAGAGCAGCATGCTGCGGTTTGCTTTCCGTCCTGGGATGCGGAGCCAAACGGATCCATCATGACCCACAATGTAAGTCAATGGGGACGGATCCATTTTCACTGACACAATCTCACACAATAGAAAACGGATCCGTCACCATTGACTTTCAGTGGAGTTCATGACGGATCAATTTAGTAAATTTATTATTGCACATTTATGCATTAATTCCCCAGGGGAACAGAGGGACATGGGTCTAAAAGAGGGACACAGGGACAGAGGGACTTGGGTCTAAAAGAGGGACACAGGGACTGAGGGACATGGGTCTAAAAGAGGGACACAGGGACAGAGGGACATGGGTCTAAAAGAGGGACACGGGGACAGAGGGACTTGGGTCTAAAAGAGGGACACGGGGACAGAGGGACATGGGTCTAAAAGAGGGACACGGGGACAGAGGGACATGGGTCTAAAAGAGGGACACAGGGACAGAGGGACATGGGTCTAAAAGAGGGACACGGGGACAGAGGGACATGGGTCTAAAAGAGGGACACGGGGACAGAGGGACATGGGTCTAAAAGAGGGACACGGGGACAGAGGGACTTGGGTCTAAAAGAGGGACACGGGGACAGAGGGACTTGGGTCTAAAAGAGGGACACGGGGACAGAGGGACTTGGGTCTAAAAGAGGGACAAGGGGACAGAGGGACATGGGTCTAAAAGAGGGACACGGGGACAGAGGGACATGGGTCTAAAAGAGGGACACAGGGACAGAGGGACTTGGGTCTAAAAGAGGGACACGGGGACAGAGGGACATGGGTCTAAAAGAGGGACACGGGGGCAGAGGGACATGGGTCTAAAAGAGGGACACGGGGACCGAGGGACATGGGTCTAAAAGAGGGACACGGGGACCGAGGGACATGGGTCTAAAAGAGGGACACGGGGACCTAGGGACTTGGGTCTAAAAGAGGGACACGGGGACCTGGGTCTAAAAAGAGGGACACGGGGACCGAGGGACATGGGTCTAAAAGAGGGACACGGGGACAGAGGGACTTGGGTCTAAAAGAGGGACACAGGGACAGAGGGACATGGGTCTAAAAGAGGGACACGGGGACAGAGGGACATGGGTCTAAAAGAGGGACACGGGGACCGAGGGACATGGGTCTAAAAGAGGGACACGGGGACAGAGGGACTTGGGTCTAAAAGAGGGACACGGGGTCAGAGGGACATGGGTCTAAAAGAGGGACACGAGGACAGAGGGACATGGGTCTAAAAGAGGGACACTTGGGAGGCATGCAACCTCCATGACTACCGGGGCCATCCAGACGGTGACCTGTCACACAACCTGTGCCACTGCATGAAGCATGCGGTATGCTCACCATGACCCACAGATCGCTGCAACCGAGTGTATGAAATGTAGTTATCCCAGCCCAACATCAGAATTGTAATAAGAGGGCGGGCACCCGGCAGCGTGCTCTGCCACCTGCCCTACTTACCCCCTGTGCTCTACTAGTCCTCCTTCTTCACTCCCCTTCGCCCCACACGTGCGTACCCCCAGCTTTTCACTCTTTATAAGGGCTCATGCAAACAAACGTATTTTTTGTCCCTGTCCATTCCCTGTTTTTTTGTGGGTTTTTTTGCAGCCCGGAACGGGTATGCAGAACCATTCACTTCAATGAGGCTCCAAAAAAACGGAAATTACTTAGTGTGTGTTCCGTTGTCCGTTCCACAAAAAAATAAAAATACGTCTTATTGTTGTCGGCATTACAGACAAGGATAGGACTGTTCTATTAGGGGCCAACTGTTCCATTCCGCAAAATGCAGAACGCACACGGCTGGTAACCATGTTTTGCAGATCCACAATTTGCAGACCGCAAAACAACAAAGCCCTAAGGGTGCCTTCCCACGGCCATATGTTTTTTGCGATCCACAAAACGCAGATCCGGTTAGAATACAGATAACATCCATGTGATGTCTGTGTTGCATCCGTTTTCCTTTTGTTTCAGGACCTTTATTACAATGCCTATTCTTGTCCGCAAAATCCATACGGTGGTGTGCATGAGGCCTAAGACTCAGGCCCGGTTTCCATCAGTGATTTGACAATTCAGCTAAAATCTACTTTATTAGACACTGGCCCAGATTTACTAATGTGTCGGCGCCTAGAATCGATCTAAAAGTGGTGCAACTAGAGTTTCTCCAAATTGTTTTAGGGTGTGTGGGACTAAGCAGGAAGGCGCTGTGACTTTACAGAAGGGGGGACCTCCACTAAGGACTTTTTCTTCCATCTAAAGCAGTGTTTCCCAACCAGTGTGCCTCCAGCTGTTGCAAAACTACAACTCCCAGCATGCCCAGACAGCCTTTGGTTGTGCGGGCATGCTGGGAGTTGTAGTTTTGCAACAGCTGGAGGCACACTGGTTGGGAAACACTGATCTAAAGTAACAGATTTCAGACGCAAAAAGGCTAAAACGGATGCCAAATGTGCATAACTGAGCATAACGGATGCTAAAATAAAAGGATCCATTTACAAAATTTGTTTTGTTTTCCATTCAGCCCGACCCCTGGGATACGTCCGGTACAGGACTAGGCCGCCTGTATAAGCATCCATCCACAGGGTTAATAAATCTGCCCCAGGCATTGCCCAAAACAGTCATTGCCTATTAAAAGGACCTCAGTTCTCTTATAGTAAATACTTCCCGACAACAGGACTACTTTGTCAGAATTATCTGGTTCCTCTATTATTCCTCTCGGAAATGTATAAATATTGACACCTGGGCCTTAATATTCAGATTTAATTTTTATCTTTGAAAGGGGATGATGTGAAGTAGAGAACAAAGAGGACAGAGGTAATACATAAATAAACGGTGTAAATTGTATGGGCCCCGCTGCATGTACACGGGAGAAAACACCGTCACCGCGGCGGTATCCCTGAGAGCGCACTATGGCACTTTTACTATTATTATTTTTTATTTATTTTATGCACTTATATAGCGCTCTTATGTATTGTGCAGCACTTTACAGACATTAGCATCACTCTGTCCCCCATGGGGCTCACAATCTAAGGTCCCTATTAGTACGTGTTTGGAGGAAACCGGAGAAAACCCACGCAAACACGGGGAGAACGTACAAACTCCATGCAGATGTCCTTTGTCAGATTCAAACCCAGGACCCCAGCGCTGCAAGGCACCAGTGCTAACCACTGAGCCAAGCGTCGCAAGTCCCATGTTCTGTCCAGCCATATGACACAATTTTGGCGCATAGCCGGTTTTGTGCCTTGTACACCAGTCGGGCGTGACAGGGGTGTTTCAGGCTGTTACCAAGTGCAAATGCTCTGGCAATTTTACTTACATTTGCACTTGGTAAGGCTACTTTCACACTAGCGTTTTTCTTTTCCGGCGCTGAGTTGCATCCTAGGGGCTCAATACCGGGGAAAAAACGGATCAGTTTTAACCTAATGCATTCTGGATGGAGAGCAATCCGTTCAGGATGCATCAGTTCAGTCCCTCTTACGTTTTTTGGGACGGAGAAAATACCGCAACATGCTGCAGTTTTCTCTCCGGCCAAAAACACAGATCACTTGCCGGAATGCCGGATCCGGCATTAAGTATTCCGGCAAAATGGATCTGGATTTCCGGTCTGTGCAAAAAAAATTAATACCGGATCCATTTTTCCGGAGAGATGAATCCCTTATTTCAATGCCTTTTTTTAGACGGATCCGCATCCGGATCTGTCTGACAAATGCCATCAGTTTGCGTCCGGATTGCCGGATCCGCCAGGCAGTTCCGGAGACGTAACTGCCTGCCGGAATCCTCTGCCGCAAGTGTGAAAGTAGCCTAACAGGTGCAAATGTCAGCTAAAAACTACGCCAGTCAGGCACTGGCGTAGTTTTTACTCCAGGGGCACAGACTGTCACAGATGCCCCTAATTTATGAAGAGGAGCACGCCTCGTCATAAATAACGTATCTAGCGGCAGCACAGAGGGGCGAACTAAGAAAAGCCGTTCTTAGTAAATGTGCCGCACTGTATTAGCAGGGGTCTAAACGTCCGACCCTGGGAAAGGGTCTGCGCCATGCTCCAGCACCTAACCTACCCGCCCCCGTCACATTTCATTTGTTATACATTTAAGGGTCCATTCACACGACCATATTTTCGGTCCGCATCCGATCCACTTTTTTTTTGCAGTTTGGACGCGTACCCATTCATTTAATGTCTGTCCTGTGACCCCACAAAAAAGATAGAACACGTCCTATTCTTGTCCGGACAAAAATAGGCATTTCTAACACAATGTGCGGGACACCCCCCCTGCGGTATCTGTGTTTTGCGGATGCGGTCGTGTGAACGGACTGTAATGCTGTGCGTACAACACACATGTTCATGGAGCTAATGAGCACCTGGTACAGGACTATGGGTGTAGTGGGGGGCAATAGGAACAGGGGCCGCACTGCAGTACCACCTCATCTGCGTCATCAGAAAATGCTCTATTATTGAAATCACGTTTTTATGTTCTAAACATTTTAGCATTTTTGGATTTTATTTTTACATTTTCCATGTCTCTATATTTTATACATATATATATATATATATATATATTAAAATATATCTATGTTAATAAGTATAAAATCCTGCAGTTTTCACACTAAGCCTGAAATCTGTTACGTTTTCTTGTCTATGGGCCATAGACGCAGGGGACAGGAGCCGGTGTTATCTATACAGAGGTGTTACTTGTCATTGTAATTCTGCCTGTGATAATAACAAGATAGATACTGAAGTTAGGCTACTTTCACACTTGCGGTAGCCCCCACCGGAACAGCCTGCCGGATCCGTGCTACCGCTAGCCCACCGTTTCGCCGGAAATCTGCTCCGTTCCCATTCACTATAATGAGGGCGGGCCGGAGGTTCGGTCACAGCACGGCAAACATGCCGAGAGGCAGCATGCAGTCGTTTTATTCCGGCCGCCTCTCGGCAGGTTTGCCGTGCTGTGACCGAACCTCCGGCCCGCCCTCATTATAGTGAATGGGAACGGAGCGGATTTCCGGCGAAACGGTGGGCTAGCGGTAGCACGGATCCGGCAGGCTGTTCCCCCGCTGGAAAAGGCTGTCGCTAGTGTGAAAGTAGCCTTATCTGGACAGAGCAGGGAATCATGACCTATTACTGGGCCTAGTGGTCAGTGTGAAAATTATTATAGATAGTGACATGGAAAATAAAATACAAAGAAAAAAACACAAAACATAAAAACGTGATTTAAACAACAAGTCATTTTGCACGGACACCATTCCCTGTAAGCGCTACGACATTGCAGTCACCCTTACCTATATAGATATCTGCAGCACATCGCAGTCACCCTTACCTATATAGAGATCTGCAGCACATCGCAGTCACCCTTACCTATATAGAGATCTGCAGCACATCGCAGTCACCCTTACCTATATAGATATCTGCAGCACATCGCAGTCACCCTTACCTATATAGAGATCTGCAGCACATCGCAGTCACCCTTACCTATATAGAGATCTGCAGCACATCGCAGTCACCCTTACCTATATAGATATCTGCAGCACATTGCAGTCACCCTTACCTATATAGATATCTGCAGCACATCGCAGTCATCCTTACCTATATAGATATCTGCAGCACATCGCAGTCACCCTTACCTATATAGATATCTGCAGCACATTGCAGTCACCCTTACCTATATAGATATCTGCAGCACATCGCAGTCACCCTTACCTATATAGAGATCTGCAGCACATCGCAGTCATCCTTACCTATATAGAGATCTGCAGCACATCGCAGTCACCCTTACCTATATAGAGATCTGCAGCACATCGCAGTCATCCTTACCTATATAGAGATCTGCAGCACATCGCAGTCACCCTTACCTATATAGAGATCTGCAGCACATCGCAGTCATCCTTACCTATATAGATATCTGCAGCACATTGCAGTCATCCTTACCTATATAGATATCTGCAGCACATTGCAGTCACCCTTACCTATATAGAGATCTGCAGCACATCGCAGTCACCCTTACCTATATAGAGATCTGCAGCACATCGCAGTCACCCTTACCTATATAGAGATCTGCAGCACATCGCAGTCATCCTTACCTATATAGATATCTGCAGCACATCGCAGTCACCCTTACCTATATAGATATCTGCAGCACATCGCAGTCATCCTTACCTATATAGATATCTGCAGCACATCGCAGTCACCCTTACCTATATAGATATCTGCAGCACATCGCAGTCATCCTTACCTATATAGAGATCTGCAGCACATCGCAGTCACCCTTACCTATATAGATATCTGCAGCACATTGCAGTCACCCTTACCTATATAGATATCTGCAGCACATTGCAGTCACCCTTATCTATATAGATATCTGCAGCACATTGCAGTCACCCTTACCTATATAGAGATCTGCAGCACATTGCAGTCACCCTTACCTATATAGAGATCTGCAGCACATCGCAGTCATCCTTACCTATATAGAGATCTGCAGCACATCACAGTCATCCTTACCTATATAGAGATCTGCAGCACATTGCAGTCACCCTTACCTATATAGATATCTGCAGCACATCGCAGTCACCCTTACCTATATAGAGATCTGCAGCACATCGCAGTCATCCTTACCTATATAGAGATCTGCAGCACATCGCAGTCATCCTTACCTATATAGAGATCTGCAGCACATCGCAGTCATCCTTACCTATATAGAGATCTGCAGCACATCGCAGTCATCCTTACCTATATAGATATCTGCAGCACATTGCAGTCATCCTTACCTATATAGATATCTGCAGCACATTGCAGTCACCCTTACCTATATAGATATCTGCAGCACATCGCAGTCACCCTTACCTATATAGATATCTGCAGCACATTGCTTCTGCAGACGTTCACATATAGACAGTGTGTAGAGTAATCACAGGGTCCTGAGGGGATAATTATACCTTCTAATACTTCACAGCAACCACTACACAAACCCAATGACTTAATTATAAAACATCCGGCTCCACACAATACTGCAATATAGTAACACTTCATAGTATCTCCAGCTCCACACAATACTGCAATATAGTAACACTTCATAGTATCTCCAGCTCCACACAATACTGCAATATAGTAACACTTCATAGTATCTCCAGCTCCACACAATACTGCAATATAGTAACACTTCATAGTATCTCCAGCTCCACACGATACTGTAATATAGTAACACTTCATAGTATCTCCAGCTCCACACAATACTGCAATATAGTAACACTTTATAGTATCTCCAGCTCCACACAATACTGCAATATAGTAACACTTCATAGTATCTCCGGCTCCACACAATACTGCAATATAGTAACACCTCATAGTATCTCCAGCTCCACACAATACTGCAATATAGTAACACTTCATAGTATCTCCGGCTCCACACAATACTGCAATATAGTAACACTTCATAGTATCTCCAGCTCCACACAATACTGCAATATAGTAACACTTCATAGTATCTCCGGCTCCACACAATACTGCAATATAGTAACACCTCATAGTATCTCCAGCTCCACACAATACTGCAATATAGTAACACTTCATAGTATCTCCGGCTCCACACAATACTGCAATATAGTAACACTTCATAGTATCGCCAGCTCCACACAATACTGCAATATAGTAACACTTCATAGTATCTCCAGCTCCACACGATACTGTAATATAGTAACACCTCATAGTATCTCCAGCTCCACACAATACTGCAATATAGTAACACTTCATAGTATCTCCGGCTCCACACAATACTGCAATATAGTAACACTTCATAGTATATCCAGCTCCACACAATACTGCAATATAGTAACACTTCATAGTATCTCCAGCTCCACACGATACTGTAATATAGTAACACTTCATAGTATCGCCAGCTCCCCACAATACTGCAATATAGTAACACTTCATAGTATCTCCAGCTCCACACAATACTGCAATATAGTAACACTTCATAGTATCTCCAGCTCCACACAATACTGCAATATAGTAACACTTCATAGTATATCCGGCTCCACACAATACTGCAATATAGTAACACTTCATAGTATCTCCAGCTCCACACGATACTGTAATATAGTAACACTTCATAGTATCTCCGGCTCCACACAATACTGCAATATAGTAACACTTCATAGTATATCCGGCTCCACACAATACTGCAATATAGTAACACTTCATAGTATCTCCAGCTCCACAGTATACTGCAATATAGTAACACTTCATAGTATCTCCAGCTCCACACGATACTGCAATATAGTAACACTTCATAGTATCTCCGGCTCCACACAATACTGCAATATAGTAACACTTCATAGTATCTCCAGCTCCACAGTATACTGCAATATAGTAACACTTCATAGTATCTCCAGCTCCACACAATACTGCAATATAGTAACACTTCATAGTATCTCCAGCTCCACACAATACTGCAATATAGTAACACTTCATAGTATCGCCAGCTCTACACAATACTGCAATATAGTAACACTTCATAGTATCTCCGGCTCCACACAATACTGCAATATAGTAACACTTCATAGTATCTCCAGCTCCACACAATACTGCAATATAGTAACACTTCATAGTATCTCCAGCTCCACACGATACTGTAATATAGTAACACTTCATAGTATCTCCAGCTCCACACAATACTGCAATATAGTAACACTTCATAGTATCTCCAGCTCCACACAATACTGCAATATAGTAACACTTCATAGTATCTCCGGCTCCACACAATACTGCAATATAGTAACACTTCATAGTATCTCCAGCTCCACACAATACTGCAATATAGTAACACTTCATAGTATCTCCAGCTCCACACAATACTGCAATATAGTAACACTTCATAGTATATCCAGCTCCACACAATACTGCAATATAGTAACACTTCATAGTATCTCCAGCTCCACACAATACTGCAATATAGTAACACTTTATAGTATCTCCAGCTCCACACAATACTGCAATATAGTAACACTTCATAGTATCTCCAGCTCCACACAATACTGCAATATAGTAACACCTCATAGTATCTCCAGCTCCACACAATACTGCAATATAGTAACACTTCATAGTATCGCCAGCTCCCCACAATACTGCAATATAGTAACACTTCATAGTATCTCCAGCTCCACACAATACTGCAATATAGTAACACTTCATAGTATCTCCAGCTCCACACAATACTGCAATATAGTAACACTTTATAGTATCTCCAGCTCCACACAATACTGCAATATAGTAACACTTCATAGTATCTCCAGCTCCACACAATACTGCAATATAGTAACACTTCATAGTATCTCCAGCTCCACACAATACTGCAATATAGTAACACTTCATAGTATCTCCGGCTCCACACGATAGTGTAATATAGTAACACTTCATAGTATCGCCAGCTCCACACAATACTGCAATATAGTAACACTTCATAGTATCTCCAGCTCCACACAATACTGCAATATAGTAACACTTCATAGTATCTCCAGCTCCCCACAATACTGCAATATAGTAACACTTCATAGTATCGCCAGCTCCACACAATACTGCAATATAGTAACACTTCATAGTATCTCCAGCTCTACACAATACTGCAATATAGTAACACTTCATAGTATCTCCAGCTCCACACAATACTGCAATATAGTAACACTTCATAGTATCGCCAGCTCCACACAATACTGCAATATAGGAACACTTCATAGTATCTCCGGCTCCACACAATACTGCAATATAGTAACACCTCATAGTATCTCCAGCTCCACACAATACTGCAATATAGTAACACTTCATAGTATCTCCGGCTCCACACAATACTGCAATATAGTAACACTTCATAGTATCTCCGGCTCCACACAATACTGCAATATAGTAACACTTCATAGTATCTCCAGCTCCACACAATACTGCAATATAGTAACACTTCATAGTATCTCCAGCTCCACACAATACTGCAATATAGTAACACTTCATAGTATCTCCAGCTCCACACGATACTGTAATATAGTAACACTTCATAGTATCTCCGGCTCCACACAATACTGCAATATAGTAACACTTCATAGTATCTCCAGCTCCACACAATACTGCAATATAGTAACACTTCATAGTATCTCCAGCTCCACACAATACTGCAATATAGTAACACTTCATAGTATCTCCAGCTCTACACAATACTGCAATATAGTAACACTTCATAGTATCTCCAGCTCTACACAATACTGCAATATAGTAACACTTCATAGTATCTCCAGCTCCACACGATAGTGTAATATAGTAACACTTCATAGTATCTCCAGCTCTACACAATACTGCAATATAGTAACACCTCATAGTATCTCCAGCTCCACAGTATACTGCAATATAGTAACACCTCATAGTATCTCCAGCTCCACAGTATACTGCAATATAGTAACACTTCATAGTATATCCAGCTCCACACAATACTGCAATATAGTAACACTTCATAGTATCTCCAGCTCCACACAATACTGCAATATAGTAACACTTCATAGTATCTCCAGCTCTACACAATACTGCAATATAGTAACACTTCATAGTATCTCCAGCTCTACACAATACTGCAATATAGTAACACTTCATAGTATCTCCGGCTCCCCACAATACTGCAATATAGTAACACTTTATAGTATCGCCAGCTCCACAGGATACTGCAATATAGTAACACTTTATAGTATCGCCAGCTCCACAGTATACTGCAATATAGTAACACTTCATAGTATCGCCAGCTCCATGTAGTACAACAATGTAGTAACTGTTTATAGTATCAGTAAGGACACAAGATACTGTTGTAACAGTTTATGGTATCACTAGCTCCAAAAGATACTGCAATAGGCCTAGTTCACACGACCGTATGGCTTTTATTGTTTTTTGCGGTCCGTTTTTCACGGATCCGTTGTTCCGTTTTTGAGTTCCGTTGTGTTTCCGTTTCCGTTCCGTTGTTCCGTTCCGTTTTTCCGTATGCCATGTACAGTATACAGTAATTACATAGGAAAAATTGGGCTGGCCATAACATTTTCAATAGATGGTTCAGAAAAAACGGAACGGAAACGGAAGACATACGGATGCATTTCCGTATGTGTTCCGTTTTTTTTGCGGATCCATTGACTTGAATGGAGCCACGACCCGTGATTTACGGCCAAATATAGGACAAGCTCTATCTTTCAACGGAACGGTAAAACGGAAAAACGGAAACGGAAGGCATACGGAACACATTCAGTTTTTTTTGCGGAACCATTGAAATGAATGGTTCCGTATACGGACCGTATACGGAACACAAAAAAACGGCCCGTACACCCGCAAAAAAAAACGTTCGTGTGAACTAGGCCATATAGTAACAGTTCAGAGTAACAACAACTCCAGAAGATACTACAGTGTAGCACCAATTCATAGTATTACCACTTTAACAAGATACTGCGAGGCAATAAATCCAGCCCCAGAAGACACTGCGATAGGGGGATAGTTTGTAGTATCAGCAGCTCTTCAAGATACTGAAGCATAATAGGTTTATAGTATCAGCAGTTCCTGAAAGTACTGTGAAATCGTAACAGTTCATGTTGTCTCAAACTCCACAAGATATTGCAGTACAGTAGTTCATAATATTAGTAGCTACACATGATAGTGTGATATACTGTAGTAACAAACACCATCAGATACTGCAATGTATTAACAACCGATAGCATTACGAGCTAGAAAAGATCATGTGAAATAGTAATAGCGCAAAATGGTACCAGTTACACAGTATAGAGTATTGCAATAAAGCGCCAGTTCATAGTATTACCAGCTCCACATTATACTGCGATATAGTAACAGTGTATAGTATTACCAACTCCAGATTATACTGCGATATAGTAACAGTGTATAGTATTACCAACTCCACAATATACTGCAATATAGTAACAGTGTATAGTATTACCAACTCCACAATATACTGCAATATAGTAACAGTGTATAGTATTACCTACTCCAGAATATACTGCAATATAGTAACAGTGTATAGTATTACCAACTCCAGAATATACTGCGATATAGTAACAGTGTATAGTATTACCTACTCCAGAATATACTGCGATATAGTAACAGTGTATAGTATTACCAACTCCAGAACATACTGCGATATAGTAACAGTGTATAGTATTACCAACTCCAGAATATACTGCGATATAGTAACACTGCATAGTATTATCAGCCTCACAATATACTGCATTGTAGCAACTAGGGGTACTGACTGGTCATAGACTGTACATGGAAATGTCCCTGTGAGCTGACGCCCAGGGTCCCACGTAAGCAATCCTCACTGATGCTGGCCAGGTATATAACGATGTGACGCTCTTTGTGTTAATTAACACTGGGAGCATCAGGTACTTATGTACTTAGCCAGCAGCCACAGGTCCCCTCCTAAATTTAATTTTGGTTAGGCCTCTTTCACACTACAGTAT
The DNA here is from genome assembly GCF_014858855.1 of Bufo gargarizans. Classification (NCBI taxonomy): domain Eukaryota; kingdom Metazoa; phylum Chordata; class Amphibia; order Anura; family Bufonidae; genus Bufo; species Bufo gargarizans. The sequence goes on from NW_025334238.1 coordinate 44,134, forward strand.
GTCCATTTCAGTGTTTTGCAGTCTGTTTTTCACGGATCCGTTGTTCCATTTTTTTGCTTCCGTTGTGGTTCCGTTTCCATTCCGTTTTTCCGTATGGCATATACAGTATACAGTAATTACATTGAAAAAATTGGGCTGGGCATAACATTTTCAATAGATGGTTCCGCAAAAAACGGAACGGATACGGAACACATACGGATGCAATTTCGTATGTGTTCCGTTTTTTTTGCGGACCCATTGACTTGAATGGAGCCACGGACCGTGATTTGCGGCCAAATATAGGACATGTTCTATCTTTCAACGGAACGGAAAAACGGAAATACGGAAACGGAATGCATACGGAACAGATTCCGTTTTTTTTGCGGAAGCATTGAAATGAATGGTTCCGTATACGGAATGCAAAAAACGGACCGCAAAACGGAAAAAAAAAATGGTAGTGTGAAAGAGGCCTAAGGATGGTGATACAATTGAAAACATGGCTCTGCCCGTCATTCACCCTCATAGGCCAAAGATCACTATATGAGGCAGCGTACAGACGGCGTAGGAATGTGGCATGCACTGCAGACGACATCTTGGAATGGGACTCAGGAATTTTCTTTTTTTTCTTTCCTTGCCCACTTGGGGAGCATACTACTGGGGACACTATAGGGGTCATTACTTTGGGCAGTCCAGGGACTGCGCTGACGGTAGGGCTGGCTCGTTGCTGCAGCCTGCATCTCACTCCCTAAGCCCCGTGCTGCTGGCTACCACAAAGGGCTGCCTCTAATTGCTCTAATCAGCTCCTGCCACAACTCGGTGCTGCTGACCTAATTTCCTTGGCTGAGCAATTAGGTTCCTATTTCGCTAAATTCCTTGCAAAGGTGTGCTGTTTCATGTTGTCTGCTCGTGTACCAACCTGTATCCGTTTACCTTTGTCACCCTCTGCTGCCAGCCCTGACCTTGGAACTGTTTCACGGATTTGCACGAACTCTGCCTGCCCTGACCACAGCCTGTTAATGACTACACGTTTTGCCTGTTCAGTCTGTGCATTGCATCCTTATCTCCTACCTCAATGGGTCAGCTTTCAACCACACTGGGTCTACTCCAGGAGGCAGCGGTCTAGTGGTTCCCTGCAGCAGATAGTGGTTAAAGGGTGAATATCAGGGAGCCGCCAGGATAACGCCCTTTGGTTTAGCCTAAAGTCAAACCAGTTGGTTGACACAGTGGTTCTACACCCAGTGCCGTAACAGTTTGCTCAGGCCATTGAACCCGCTGGCTCACCAAGAATGGGCCTGCCTGAAGTTTATAAAGAGCCGATTACTCAGCACAGTCGCCTGGAGCATCTGCTGCATGATCTGCATACTATTTCTAGATGCCCGGTGTTGAGACGTATGCACATATATATATATGCATGCATTAACAGCCACATTATAGGATGATGCGCGCAGATGTGCCCAGCATCTGCGCACATCTGTCCTTAGTGGTCCACAGGGGCTCATTGTGGCCCCTGTGGGGAATATGTGCCCCCTCATATGTCCCCTTTTATATAGAAGTAGAAAAACAGCCAGCAGCACTCCAGATTAGCAAAGAAAACGTGTGGTTTATTGACCCAAAGTCAAGCGACGTTTCAACAGCTTGTTGCTGTCTTTATCAAGCCCTTTTATATATATATATATATATATGTGCCCCCTTATATGTCCCATATATGTATATATATATATATATATATATATACAGTACAGACCAAAAGTTTGGACACACGTTCTCAAAGAGTTTTCTTTATTTTCATGACTATGAAAATTGTAGATTCACACTGAAGGCATCAAAACTATGAATTAACACATGTGGAATTATATACATAACAGAAAAGTGTGAAACAACTGGAAATATGTCATATTCTAGGTTCTTCAAAGTAGCCACCTTGTGCTTTGATTGCTGCTTTGCACACTCTTGGCATTCTCTTGATGAGCTTCAAGAGGTAGTCACCTGAAATGGTCTTCACTTCACAGGTGTGCCCTGTCAGGTTTAATAAGTGGGATTTCTTGCCTTATAAATGGGGTTGGGACCATCAGTTGCGTTGTGGAGAAGTCAGGTGGATACACAGCTGATAGTCCTACTGAATAGACTGTTAGAATTTGTATTATGGCAAGAAAAAAGCAGCTAAGTAAAGAAAAACGAGTGGTCATCATTACTTTAAGAAATTAAGGTCAGTCAGTCCGAAAAAATTGGGAAAACTTTGAAAGTGTCCCCCAAGTGCAGTCACAAAAACCATCAAGCGCTACAAAGAAACTGGCTCACATGCGGACCGCCCCAGGAAAGGAAGACTAAGAGTCACCTCTGCTGCGGAGGATAAGTTCCTCCGAGTCACCAGCCTCAGAAATCGCAGGTTAACAGCAGCTGAGATTAGAGACCAGGTCAATGCCACACAGAGTTCTAGCAGCAGACACATCTCTAGAACAACTGTTAAGAGGAGACTGTGTGAATCAGGTCTTCATGGTAGAATATCTGCTAGGAAACCACTGCTAAGGACAGGCAACAAGCAGAAGAGACTTGTTTGGGCTAAAGAACACAAGGAATGGACATTAGACCAGTGGAAATCTGTGCTTTGGTCTGATGAGTCCAAATTTGAGATCTTTGGTTCCAACCACCGTGTCTTTGTGCGACGCAGAAAAGGTGAACGGATGGACTCCACATGCCTGGTTCCCACCGTGAAGCATGGAGGAGGAGGTGTGATGGTGCTTTGCTGGTGACACTGTTGGGGATTTATTCAAAATTGAAGGCATACGGAACCAGCATGGCTACCACCGCAGCGGCATGCTATTCCATCTGGTTTGCGTTTAGTTGGACCATCATTTATTTTTCAACAGGACAATGACCCCAAACACACCTCCAGGCTGTGTAAGGGCTATTTGACCATGAAGGAGAGTGATGGGGTGCTGCGCCAGATGACCTGGCCTCCACAGTCACCGAACCTGAACCCAATCAAGATGGTTTGGGGTGAGCTGGACCGCAGAGTAAAGGCAAAAGGGCCAACAAGTGCTATGCATCTCTGGGAACTCCTTCAAGACTGTTGGAAGACCATTTCAGGTGACTACCTCTTGAAGCTCATCAAGAGAATGCCAAGAGTGTGCAAAGCAGTAATCAAAGCAAAAGGTGGCTACTTTGAAGAACCTAGAATATGACATATTTTCAGTTGTTTCACACTTTTCTGTTATGTATATAATTCCACATGTGTTAATTCATAGTTTTGATGCCTTCAGTGTGAATCTACAATTTTCATAGTCATGAAAATAAAGAAAACTCTTTGAATGAGAAGGTGTGTCCAAACTTTTGGTCTCTACTGTATATATATATATATATATATATATATAATACATTACATATGTGCCCCCATATAGTTAGTCCCCTTATAGGCCCCATTGATGGGAAAAATGTCACCAAGACCAGAGGTATCAGTGTGAATGTGCCCCAAGCATTCACACTGATGCCATCTGGTTATTTGCATCAGAATGACCGGACAAGAGTCCGGTCATCCTGTATGCTTCAAAGAACTCTGATTCAATAGAATCGGAGTCCATTGTATTAATTATCTCCAGCGCCGCTGGAGATAATTATGCATAAATAGGAAGAGGGGAGATACCTCCCCTCCTTCTATTATGTGCATTCCGGCAGCGCGATTACTATTGCGCTGTCCGGAATGTGAAGTGTTGCAGGCGGGAGATCAAAGGTCTCTTCCGCCTGTCAGGTGGCGCGGCTCTGACGCGCTCGTCCGGGAACGCGCGGGCTGGCGCAGTTACGTCAGCTCGCTGCGCCGGCCCACGTGTCCCTGATGGTGGCACGCGTCACAGTGTTATAAACCCCTGTCCACTGCTACTGTAGTCGTCCTTTCCCTGTAGGGATAGTTTTAGTCCAGGTTGGGTGGGCTGTTAATGTATGTGTGTGTGTACTGTATAATTAGTTTGTGGGTGGAATTTGGAATTGTGTAGTGTAGTTTAGTACTGTATTTTTAGTACTGTATTGTTAGTGCATTGCGTGCGTTGTGTACTGTAGGTGTTAATAAATGTTATTTGTATTATACCTATCGTGCTACGTGTGTTTATTAGCGTTAGCTAGCTCAGTTAGGCGCTTGCAGCTAGTTTAGTGATTAGCGTAGGGCAAAGTGAAAGTATTGTGTTATTAATTTAAAGGTATAAATAGGCGGAGTCATCGGTAGACGGATCCTCCTATTTCTGAATATTAATTATTGATATTTGCATAAATATTGGTAATAAATATTCTCAGTTTACACCCGGACATCCTGTCCACTATTGCTCCAATACCACAGCCTCAGACTGCTTTGTCTGCACCATCACCTCTGCCAGTCAGTCTCTGGGATCTCCAGACGGCATCTCCCACTTCCTCCATGCTATGTTAAGGGTTGTGTAGTGGGTTTCTCAACCAGTGCACCAACCACTTTGAGTTACTGTCTCACCAATTCCCTACCAACCAGTCTAAGATGGCCTGTCTGTTCTTCCCCCTGGCTGGTGAGGAACTCACCTCGGCTACTCTTGTATGGGAATGCAGCGATTCTTTGCAAGAATTCTTGTCTAATTTCCTTTGATAAGACAACCTCACAGTCAGTGAGTGTGCCCTTCAGTTCCATAAAATGGCTTCTGAATTGTCATGGAACAACAAGGCTCTGTTGGCAGCTTTCTGGTAGGGTCTGTCAAGTCGCTTAAAAGATGAACTGGCTGGTTGTGATATCCCATCCACCCAGGATGACCTGATTATCCTCTGCTACCAGAAGTTATATCTTCTTCAGAGAACATTCCTGAGAATCTTCACATGAGGAGAGTTCCTAGGTTGGCACCTACTTTACAGAGATCCATGCTTCCGTCACCCACCTCCCTTGAGTAACGCTCCTACGGTGTTTCAAGAATTTGTTAATTACATTTTCCATGGTCTCCTTCATACATATGTAGTATTTTATCTGGTTGACATTCTGATTTATTCTCCTGACCTGACTATACACCGAAGGCACATGTACATGGTTTTTCAGTGGCTCAGAAAAAACATACTCTATGATAAATTTGAAAAATGTAAGTTTGAAAAAATACCTTTCTAGGCTACGTTATCTCAGATTGTGGCTTAGCACTGGCCTCACCCTACAGATCTGCGTGCTATCCAGTAATTCCTGGGTTTTGACAATTATTACAGTTTGTTCCTCACTTTTGTAAGCTGATTGCCCCTATTGATGTCCTAAATAAGAAGGCGGTCAATGACAAGGAGTGGCCTCCTGAGGCTAAATCAGTATTCCAGTCCCTCAGGCAAGCCTTCTCCTTGGTGACAATTCTTCATCATCCAGATAGGTCAAAACTGTTCTTCCAGAAAGTGGACGCATCTTCTGTGGAAGATAGAGCTGTTCTTTCTCAAAAAAGTTAATCTTGCAAATTGCAAAGGCTTTCTCTACAGCTGAACGTAACTACTTTTTGGTGACATGGAATTGCTCGCCATCAAGTTGGCTCTTGAAGAATGCACGCATATCTACACAGACCAAAAGAACATAAACTTATCTGCAGTCAGCTCAACACCTCAATCCTCGTCAAGCTTGGTGGTCACTGTTCTTTGAGTGTTTAATGTTGTCCTGCATTTCTGTCCAGCTGACAAGAATGTTAAAAAGAAAGCCCTGTCCCAAATTTTAGATCCTGCTGATCATGCTGGGGAACCCCAACACATCATTGATCCTGGCTGCATTGTTACTGTTGAGCTGAGAGACATTCCACCTGGCAAAACATTTGTTCCCGAGTCCAAGAGAAAACAGGTTTTGGCTTGGGGTCATCAGTCCAAGGTCGCCTGTTACTCTGGCCTCACAAGACTGCAAATCTGATTACTCAATATCAGTGGTGGTTTAGATTATCTATAGACCTTGGAGAATTTGTTGCTGCCTGTTCTAGCTGTTGCCAGAACAAGTCTTCAGCAAAAACCTGCTTGTGTTCTACACCCCCTGCCTGTGCCTGATGTCCATTGACAGCATATCTCCATGGACTTTATTACTGACCTGCCTTCTTCCTCTGAGCGCACAGTAATTGCGCGATGGCTGATTGGTTCTCTGAAATGGCTCACTTCTTGACCAGTCTATCATCTGCTAGCCAACTAAGTTGTTTATCCAGCAGATATTTGATCTTCATCGGTTACATTTACATATAATGTCAGACCAGGGAGTGTGATTTACGTCCAAAATTTGGAAAGCTGTACCTTCTGAATGTAAATTCTACTTCTCATCTGCATGCCATCCACAAACCAATGGTCAAGTGGAGCACATTAATCAGATCTTGATCATTTACTTGCACCACTTCACCTATGCACACCTGGATGACTGGGCTGCTTTGCTTCCGTAGGCAGAATTTTCATGAAATAACAATTCTAGTGAGGCTAATGGCAAGTCTCCTTGACTCATTTATTTCTCCCATGAGGCTCACAATCTAAGGTCCCTATCAGTAGGTCTTTGGAGTGTGGTAGGAAACCAGTGCACCCAGAGGAAACCCACGCAAACACAGGGAGAACATACAAACTTCATGCAGATGTTGTGCTTGGTCAGATTTGAACCTGAGAGCTGCAAGGTACAATGAGCCATCATTGTGTACGGCTGCCAGCTACGATTTCCTCTTCCTGATGCTCTTTCATCTGGTGTACCTGTAACCGATTAAAAACTTCTCCCAGATCTAGCAGGAGACTAAGGTCACTCTTCTGCAGTCTTCAGCTTGGATGAAGAAGTTTGCTGACCAAAGACACTGGATATAAGGTCTGGCTATCTTGTAGGAACATCTGGCTCAAGGTACCTTCTGACAAACTGGCACCTCTTCTCCTTGGTCCCTTTTAGCGTTGAGCGCAAAGATTCGAAAAGAGAGTTTTTTTCCCGAATATCGGCACTTTGAGAATTCGCGAATATTTAGAATACAATGCTATATATTCATAATGAAGACAGTACACATCAGGTGATCATCACTCCCTTCTTCTAGCTTGTGAGCCAATGAGAAGGCTTTGTCACAGCTTAGCAACATCCCTAGCAACCAATAGAAAAGTTGCCTACCCCACGCCAGTATTTTGCGCGTATTAGGCGAATAATACATTGTCGATTTTCACAATCAAGAATATAATCTCAAACTCACGAATATTCTACAAAATATTTGTGAAATATCTCAAATTCGAATATTGCCCCTGCCGCTCATCACTAGTCCCTTTGAGGTCATTGCTACAAATTGCGTCTGCCTGCTCTTCTACAGATACCTCATTCATTTCACATCTTCCTTCTCAAACATGTGATTTTGAATTGTTATTCCAGAGGTTCTTTTCCTGCTCCTGTCAGTACTAAAGAGGCATTTGAAGTCAAGAAAAATCTGGATATGAAGGAAATCAGAGGGAAACTGTCTTCTGGGTGGATTGGAAGGACTATGGTCCAGAACAGAGATCTTGGGAGCTGGCTGAGAACATTAATGCCCATGTACTGCTGAAAAAATTCCTGCAACAGTCCAGACCCAAGAAGAGAGGTCCTAAGGGGGGTACTGTTACATTGGTGGCTGGTGGCTGTCACTGCTCTGCTACTTCTATTAGGAACATCACTCATTGAACATCTACTACTCCCATGTTTGCCTTCACTACCACTCTCCTGCTCTGTTTGATGCTGCACGGTTGCTTCTAATTGCTTATCAGCTTCTTCAATAACTGCTGACCTCATTTCCTTGCCTGAGCCATTAGGTTCCTAGGTGACAAGTTCCTTGCAAAGGTTAGCTGTTTCCTGTCGTCTGCCTGTGTAACGACTAGGGTTGTTGCGGGTATCGAAATTTCGATACCCAATCGATACTTTTGTCCCGGTATCGATACGATACCGGGATTTCCGTTTTTCCGATACTGGGCTGCGCTTCTGCGCAGTCTAGTATCTCTGAACATGAGCGCGCTGCTATCGGCGCGCTCATGTTCTCTCAGCAGCACGGGGAGAAGGAAGCTGTCCTCCCTCCCCCCTGTGCTGCTGCCGCTGCCACCAATGAGAAGAGAGGGGCGGAGGAGGGGCGGCAATGAGAAGAGAGGGGCGGAGGAGGGGCGGCACCACGGAGGAGGGGCGGCAATGAGAAGAGAGGGGCGGCAATGAGAAGAGAGGGGCGGCAATGAGAAGAGAGGGGCGGCAATGAGAAGAGAGGGGCGGAGGAGGGGCGGCACCACGGAGGAAAGGCGGCAATGAGAAGAGAGGGGCGGAGGAGGGGCGGGCGCACTGCGCCACCAATGATAGGTTTATTTCCACACAGAGCGGCGCCCAGCGATGTCCCAGCACTCACCATTAGTCCTGGGCGCCGCTCCGTTCGCCTGCAGTGCTCCATTACTGTCTCCTCTCCTGCTCCACATGCTGCTGATTACTATCGGAGCGATGGGAGGAGACATCAGCTTCACTAGTGGGCGTTCCTTTTCCCTGCGCTGCGATTGGACAGCGCTACAGCCAGGGAGAAGGAACGCCCACTAGTGAAGCTGATGTCTCCTCCCATCGCTCCGATAGTAATCAGCAGCATGTGGAGCAGGAGAGGAGACAGTAATGGAGCACTGCAGGCGAACGGAGCGGCGCCCAGGACTAATGGTGAGTGCTGAGACATCGCTGGGCGCCGCTCTGTGTGGCCTGATAGTGAAAGTCTGGAGTCCCATATAGTAGTCAGTCTTTAACACATACAGGAGGCGGGTGCTGGCAGCAGAATCGCATTGCCGGCACCCTGCCCCTGACAGGGAGCTGCGATCAGCGGCAGTTAACTGCCGCTGATCTGCCAGTACCCGCCTCCTGTATAAAGGGGTAATTATCATTGGTGGTGCAGTGTGCCCCCCAACCCATTAAAATCATTGGTGGCACAGTGCGCCGGCCCATCTCAACCCCCCAGTATTAAAATCAGGGACCTCTCCCCTCCCCTCATTGGTGGTGCAGTGGCAGCTTCTGATCGGAGCCCCAGCAGTGTAATGCTGGGGCTCCGATCGGTTACCATGGCAGCCAGGACGCTACAGAAGCCCTGGTTGCCATGGTAACATCCCTGATGCTGTGTGCACAAAGCACAGAGCAGCAGGGACAGTGTGAAGTCCTATTCACCCTGATAGAGATCTATCAGGCTGAATAGGAAAAGGGATGAAAGATCCCAGGTTCTAGCCCCTAAGGAGGGGAAATAGTTATTAAATAAAAAGTGTAAAAAAAAAAAAAAAAAAACACTAAAATATGAAGTATAAATCACCCCCTTTTCCCAATTTCACATATAAAATATATAAATAATAAACATATTACGTCGCCACGTCAGAAAAGTCCAAACTATTAAAATATAAAAAAAAATCTAGGTGGTGAATGCCGGAACAGAAAAAATAAAATAAAAACTGCGCGATTCGCCATTTTTAAAAATGAGGAATGCACGTGGCTTTTTTTGTTTATTTTTTTTGCGTGGTATCGAATGGTATCGAGTATCGCAATACTTTTTCATGGTATCGAAACCGAATCAAAAATTTGGTATCGCAACAACTCTAGTAACGACCTGTGCCTGTTGTGGCCATCTGTTGCCAGCCCTGACCTCAAACCTGTGTCTCTGACCCCCATGTGGCAGCTGTCAACCACACCGGGACTGGTGGTTCGCCCAGATCCCTGTATAGGGGTTAAAGGGTGAATACCACAGAGCTATCAACATAACTCTCGTAGGTTTATCCCAAAATCAAACTGGTTGTTTGACACAGTGGTTCCACACCCATTGCCGTAACAGGTTCCTTCCACTCACAGGTGATGGTGGAATATCTATGAGGAACTGACTTGTGACAGCGGTGACATCCTTTTAAGGACCACGCTGTGTAAACGCAGACTGCATGGCTAGTGCTGGATTTTTTACACCTGTGTTAATGGGACTGAATGAAACACCTTAATTCAGTGAGTAAGAAGTGTGTGCCCCAATACTTTTCTCAATATAGTGTATAAGTTGGGGAATATTTGTGACGTGTACCTTAGAAGTATGATCTGGAGCCCATTACAGATATTGATTGGGAGGAGATTCTCAGCCATACACCACTCTGGTTTTTGAGCTCTACCTAGTGCCTAGAGCTCTTGGTCTTAGGACAGACTCTACATGTGCGCTCCGCTGTTCGCCATCGGTTGGACACGGTTCACATGTGGAGGTTTTGCTCCCCCCGGTTATAAATACGCTACAGTAATGAATTTTATTGGTGGGTCCTAGGCATCCCAGTCCGATACTGGTTACGAGATTTGACTGTATCTGGGCCCTGTGGTCAGACACCAGGGCTCTACCTCCTGTACAATTATAAATATCTATCTTTGTATTTTCTGTATGATGTGAGATACATTCTGTCCTACTACAGTATGTTTAGTTCTCACCCCCTGGGGTCGTATTGTGCTGTGACATTTACTTTTGGCCCTAGGGAGATATAATCGGAGGGGCTCACTGTGCTGCTGCGGGTGGGAGTTTCAGGAGGGTGGCTTATTTTTATGTTTGTGTTTTAAAGTTATGTAAAAATGTAATACTAATTATTTGATAAAAAAAATAAAAAATAAAAGAATACCGGGTTGCTTTAAAAAGGTGGCCGCCTAGCCTAAGGGCCCTTTGTGACCACCATCTAAAGGCATAATGGCGGTCACTAACGAATTCATTTTGTAATTCCTGTAATTCAATTATGCTGTGTGTAATTTGTTTCTTTTTTTGCTTTGCTGGAAGGAAACGCAGCATAAACACAGATAGGTTGTTGCAAAAACCGCACACATTTTTTTTAAAATGTGTTTTTTTTGTCGCATCCAGAACACAGCACCGCTGCGACGTGTGGGAGCGTCCTAATAGTTCATGGTTTCACCAGCTACCAGGTCATAGCATCAGTACCACCACAAATGATTGTGATAGAGCAAGAAAGTTTCGCCAGTTCTGCAACACGGAATATAGTAAGGGGTCATAGTGTTATCAGCTCCGCAGGATACTGTGATATCGTAACAACCATTTCATCATATCATCAGCTCCGCGGGATACAGCCCTATATTAACAGTTCATAGTGCCAACCGCTACACAAGATACTGCTGTTTGGTAACACCGCCACAAGATGCTCCAGGACAGTAACAGGTCGTAGTCTTTCCAGCTTCACAACATACTGAAATACTAACAGTCATAGTAACATAGTACATAAGGCTGAAAAAAGTTGTCCGTCCATCCAGTTCGGCCTGTCATCCTGCAAGTTGATCCAGAGGAAGGCAAGAAAAAACTGTGAGGTAGAAGCCAATTTTCCTCATTTTAGGGAAAAAATTCCTTCCCGACTCCAATCAGGCATCAGAATAACTCCCTGGATCAGCGACCCCTCTCTAGTAGCTATAGCCTGTAATATTATTACGCTCCAGAAATACATCCAGGCCGCTCCTGAACTCCTTTATTGTACTCACCATCACCACCTCCTCAGGCAGAGAGCTCCATAGTCTCACTGCTCTTACCGTAAAGAATCCTCTTCTATGTCTGTGTACAAACCTTCTTTCCTCCAGACGCAGAGGATGTCCCCTCGTCACAGTCACAGTCCTGGGGATAAATAGCTGATGGGAGAGATCTCTGTACTGACCCCTGATATATTTAGACATAGTAATTAGATCTCCCCTCAGTGAATAACCCTAATTTTGATAATCTTTCTGGGTCCTATAGTCCCCCCATTCCCAGTTATTATTTTAGTTGCTCTCCTCTGGACCCTCTCCAGCTCTGCTATGTCTGCCTTGTTCACAGGAGCCCAGAACTGTACACAGTCCTCCATGTGTGGTCTGACCAGTGATGTGTAAAGTGGTAGGACTATGGGGGAGATTTGTCAAACTGGTGTAAAGTTGTCACGTTTGGGTGTGGAAGAGAAACACCACCCAAACATAGGAGGGAAAGGGGTGAGGGAGTAAGGCCTGGAAACTAGGGAAAGGAGATGGACACCTCCTAGTAAAACCCTAATCAAAGTCCTGACTAACTACCAGAATGAACAGACCCCAGAGGTAGGTGAGCTCATACACAGGAATACCTAATGTCCTAACTCACCCTATAGGACCCTGGTACTAATGTCAGGACTGAGACAACCTGTTTCTCCAAAAGGAAGGACGAACAGGAGTCTCCCTCAGGCCTTAATACAAATGACAGGGAAATGCAACACACAAAACAACCCAAACAAAATACAAAAGGGAAAGAAAACACTTAACTTCAAGTGGCTACGGCAGCACCAGGAACTCAGCCCAGATCCACACACCAGCTTTCCACAACTCAAACTGAAGCTATAAACCGCATAGCATAGTGGGGGAAACAACAATACATAGAGAAGGTTAAATGACCATAATAGCCACACCTGGGGAAAGAAGGTGTGACAGGCACCAGAAACAACACTGACGTCATTTGATCCAAACGGAAAACATGTCGGATCAAACCACGTGTTGCCAGTCTCACCGATCTCCTGCCACCTGTCGCAGTAACGTTCGTGACAAAAGTACAACTGACTTAGTTCCCCATAGCAACCAATAGGATTCCACTTTTCATTTTTCACAGCTCCTTTGGAAAATGAAAGGTGGAATCTGATTGGTTGCTATGGGCAACTAAGCCACTTCTACTTTACACCAGTTTGATAAATGACCCCCTGTGCTCTTATCACCTGCATCTATGTCCCTTTAGATAGTAACAGTCCATAGTATCAATACTACCACAAGATACTGCAATATAATAACACTTCATAGTATCTATTACTACATGATACTGCAATATAGTAACAGTTCATAGTATCACTAATACTACATAATACTGCAATATAGTAACACTTCATAGTATAACTAATACTACATGATACTGCAATATAGTAAGAGTTCATAGTATCACTAATACTACATGATACTGCAATATAGTAACAGTCCATAGTATCACTACTACCACAAGATACTGCAATATAGTAACACTTCATAGTATCATTAATACTACATGATACTGCAATATAGTAACAGTTCATGGTATCACTAATGCTAAAAGATACTGCAATATAGTAACAATTCATAGTATTGCTAACACAAAATACTCTGATAAAGTTATTGTTCATAGTATCACCAGCTGCACAAGATACTGTGGTGGTATCACTACCACCAAAGATAGCGCCACACACTCCACCACTCCACAGAACACCACAAAAGTAAAGCTACTAATGGCATAATCAGCTATGCCAGCGACTATAATATAGTAACTTTATGTTATCACTAAAGTACTGCAATATAGTAAGAAATAATAGTATCGCCAACTCTGCATAGGTCATATTCCCTTCCATACTCCCAGATCTCCACAGCATTCATCCTACTGCAGCATGAAGCTCTGGGTTAAGTCTGCCAGGACGACCTCTGCGCGGAGTTTGTGTATTTCATACCCTGTATTGTACCCTTGTATGAAAGTGATGGGTATATACGGTACATATAGTGATGATTGTAATCGGAGGTGCAGAAATAACGGTTGATATTAATTATTACTTAATTCAGTTGTGTGTCACCGTTGTTATGTTCCAAAATAGGGTTGGATTTTCACTCCGTTTGTCGCCATGTTATAATAGTTTCAGGGATCGTTATCTTTCTACGATATCATCAGATTTTGTGATCCTTGGTGCTCTGAAACCTGGGATCCCCACCGATCAGTGCAAAGGACTGTGCTGGCCATAGGTATAGATACTGTAGAGAGATACGGATCGATGGATAGATAATCTATAATAATAAAATCCCTGTGTGAGTGCGCTGTGTCCGCGTGTGTGTCACCAGTTTTGCACTGGGCATGCGCGGCGGGGCAACCAATCAGCACACAGCGCTCCACACGCGGCTGCACCGCCCACAGCATCGCGCCGGCAAGCAGGTCGGAGGGCCATTTCAGTTCGCCCGCACTGCCCACACCAGAGCCCCCACCAATCAGCACACGGCGCTCCACACGCGCCGTGTGAAGGGGAAAACCGCCGCAGAGGAAAGTGGTGTGGAGCCTGGAGACCCCTCCTCTCTGTCCTCCCTCATCATGGAGCCCACTCCCCCAGTTTCCCTACAAGACTCCACTGCCCTCAGCCCTGTCACTGCCCGGCCGCCGATGTTTGGTGAGACGCACTCAGTTCATGGCTATTGGCTGCTGCGACAGGGGACGGCAGATACGGTGGCTATCAGCGGACAAGACAAGGGGGAGGATGGAGGGCGAAAGACGGCGAGCAGCACCACGGTTACCGGCGGAGACCATTGGCAGCAGGCGGCCAGAGGGGAAGAAGCGCAACCTGTCACATAATTGACGGGGGGGGACTAGCCGGGACAGTGTAAAGTGACAGCTGCTCCTGACAGCCGTGTCCTGAGCTACCACCATAGGAGACCCCTCAGTGACCAGCTAGTGTGACTGTCACCTGCAGCATGGGATTGAATTTATGTGGTTACCTATCAATGACCCCAAAAAGTTGCCCCCCCCCCCTCACTGCCTGGCTGCTGGCCCCTGACCACTGGTAATTGTCCTGCATAGAGGTGTATGTGATAAGCAGCTGCCAGATACTTCCTGTGACGCTAATCACCTGGGTAAACAAGATAAGAGGTCTAAGAGACCCCGAGAGACTGACGCACTGACCCCCATACAAACTGCACATGCATGGCGCGCCGACCAATCATCACACGGCACTACTCACACCTGCGCGCCAGCCAATTACTGCCGACGCTCGCAGGTTATGGTGTGCTCTCCATGTCAGAGCGACGCCATTATTGTCCGTGCATCACAGATCCACACAGTCTCAGCAGTCTCAGCCACAGACAGCAGCCGCCGCCAGCAGTCTCAGCCACCAGTCAGTGCCAGCCGTCTCAGCCATTAGTCAGTGCCACCAGCCACAGCCACCAGTCACAGTGCCAGCAGTCTCAGCCACCAGTCACAGTGCCAGCAATCTCAGCCACCAGTCAGTGCCAGCCGTCTCAGCCATTAGTCAGTGCCACCAGCCACAGCCACCAGTCACAGTGCCAGCAGTCTCAGCCACCAGTCAGTGCCAGCTGTCACAGTCACCAGTCACAGTGCCACCAGCCACCAATCACAGTGCCAGCAGTCTCAGCCACCAGTCACAGTGCCAGCAATCTCAGCCACCAGTCAGTGCCAGCCGTCTCAGCCATTAGTCAGTGCCACCAGCCACAGCCACCAGTCACAGTGCCAGCAGTCTCAGCCACCAGTCAGTGCCAGCTGTCACAGTCACCAGTCTTAGTGCCACCAGCCACAGCCACCAGTCAGTGCCAGCCGTCTCAGCCATCAGTCAGTGCCACCAGCCAGAGCCACCAGTCACAGTGCCAGCAGTCTCAGCCACCAGTGGCTGCCAGCCGTCCCCTTGCCATTTAATATAGACTGTATCTACTAATGTTTATGCACTACTGTTCTAGCGCCGTTATTGTAACAGGCTTAATGGCTAGTAGATAGATAGATAATAGATAGATAGATACACAGACTAGATTGTCTATAGGATCAGACTACATGGGTTTGTTTGTAGTCTGTAACCATGGAGACACATTTGTTGCATAGGAGCTGTATAAATAAAATGGTATGATATTTTTAACCAATACTATTTTCAAAGTTTCTTCCTGTTTTGTTTTACATATATTGGACATGGCAGTAAAGATGGGCTTACGCTTTGCAACCATAGCGATGACAAGATGGGGGCACATACAAGAGGCACAATACATAAAGGGGCATATACAAGAGGCACTTTACATAAAGGGGCACATATAAGAGGTACTATACATACAATGGGCACATATAGGTGGCACTAATTTATGAGAGGCACAGCTCAGAGCATGTGGCACTAGCATTAGGGGCACTGTGTGTGGCACTATAAACAGAGGGAACAGTGCATATGACATTGTATACAGAGGGCACAGAACATGTGGCACTATATACAGATGGCACAGAGCATGAGGCACTATATACAGAGGGCACAGAGCATGTGGCACTATATACAGAGGGCACAGAGCATGTGGTACTATATACAGAGGGCACAGAGCATGTGGCACTATATACAGAGGGCAAAGAGCGTGCGGCACTATATACAGAGGGCACAGAGCATGTGGTACTATATACAGAGGGCAAAGAGCGTTTGGCACTATATACAGAGGGCAAAGAGCATGTGGCACTATATACAGAGGACACAGAACATGTGGCACTAAATACAGACAACACAGAGCATGTGGCACTATATACAGAGGGCACAGAGCATGTGGCACTATATACAGAGGGCACAGAACATGTGGCACTATATACTAGAGGGCTCAGAACATGTGGCACTATATACAGAGGGCACAGAGCATGAGGCACTATATACAGATGGCACAGAGCATAAGGCACTATATACAGAGGGCACAGAGCATGTGGCACTATATACAGAGGGCACAGAGCATGTGGCACTATATACAGAGGGCACAGAGCATGTGGCACTATATACAGAGGGCACAGAGCATGTGGCACTATATACAGAGGGCACAGAGAATGTGGCACTATATATAGAGGGCAGAGTGTGTGGCACTATATACAGAGGGCAGAGTGAGTGGCACTATATACAGAGGGCACAGAGAATGTGGCACTATATACAGAGGGCACAGAGCATGCAAAACTATATACAGAGGGCACAGAGCATGTGGCACTATATACAGAGGGCACAGAGCATGTGGCACTATATACAGAGGGCACAGAGCATGTGGCACTATATACAGAGGGCACAGAGAATGTGGCACTATATATAGAGGGCAGAGTGTGTGGCACTATATACAGAGGGCAGAGTGAGTGGCACTATATACAGAGGGCACAGAGAATGTGGCACTATATACAGAGGGCACAGAGCATGCAAAACTATATACAGAGGGCACAGAGCATGTGGCACTATATACAGAGGGCACAGAGAATGTGGCACTATATACAGAGGGCACAGAGAATGTGGCACTATATACAGAGGGCACAGAGAATGTGGCACTATATACAGATGGCACAATTCCAAAAACTGCAGCGATCTGCATGCTGGTGGGGGTGAAGCCGATATTACGATGGTAATATTGTACTATACATGAGGCGCCTATAATGATCTTACACCTACTGACTGTGACACGCCGCACACACCGCTAAGGTTTAATGGAATCAGAAATCAGCTGAATCTTAAAGAAAGGAACAGAATAAATTACAGGATTTTACAGCCCATGCAAAACTGCATGAAATCTGTGTAGTGTGAACCCAACCTAAACGGAGTGTAGCACAGGTCATCCCAGACATGGCTGTAACTGCATGGGACTGGGGCTTCCTATGATATGACATATTTGGGATATATTATAATACAGTAATTTACATGGAGACAGCAGCTATAATGAGGCACATTGTTAATGAGACACTGTGTGCTGGAAACACAGGGCAGCAGCTGCGGTCGCTCAGACTGGAGGATGCTCCAATATGTGAGCCGCAGCCAGTACGACAGAGGCTGCCAAATAATGGAAGAGTGCGGGGGCGAGGGAGAGGGAATACCAGGAGTAATACTGCAGCATATCTGCAAGAGCCCAACCAGCAATACACATGAACAGATCTGCTCAGTGTCTACCTATACACCAGTACTCTGCCTGTACACCTGTATATACCTGTATCCTGCCCTGCCTGTACACCCATATATACCTGTACACCTGTATATACCTATACCCTACCCTGCCTGTACACCTGAATATACCTCTACCCTGCCCTGCCTGTACACCTGTATCCTGCCCTGCCTATACACCTATATATACCTATACCCTGCCCTGCCTGTACACCTGTATCCTGCCCTGCCTATACACCTATATATACCTATACCCTGCCCTGCCTGTACACCTGTATATACCTGTATCCTGCCCTGCCTATACACCTATATATACCTATACCCTGCCCTGCCTGTACAGCTGTATATACCTGTATCCTGCCCTGCCTATACACCTATATATAACTATACCCTGCCCTGCCTGTACACCTGTATATACCTGTATCCTGCCCTGCTTATACACCTATATATACCTATACCCTGCCCTGCCTGTACAGCTGTATATACCTGTACCCTGCCCTGCCTGTACACCTGTATATACCTGTATCCTGCCCTGCCTGTACACCTGTATATACCTATACCCTGCCCTGCCTGTACACCTGTATATACCTGTACCCTGCCTGTACACCTGTATATACCTGTATCCTGCCCTGCCTATACACCCATATATACCTGTACCCTGCCCTGCCTGTACACATGTATATACCTGTATCCTGCCCTGCCTGTACACCTGTATATACCTGTACCCTGCCCTGCCTATACATCTATATATACCTGTACCCTGCCCTCCTGTACACATGTATATACCTGTACCCTGCCTTTACAGCTGTATATACCTATACTCTGCCCTGCCTGTACACCTGTATATACCTGTACCCTGCCTGCCTGTACATCTATATATACCTGCACCCTGCCCTGCCTATGCATCTATATATACCTGTACCCTGCCCTGCCTGTAGACTTTTCAATACCAATTCACTATCCAGCATATACACTAACTAAACATACTGCACCGAGCTCCTGTCCCCGGCCCTCTGTCTGTATACACCCTGGAGCTAGCTCTGCTGTTCCACCCTTTATCTTCATACACCCAGCTCCTGCAGTCTGCTCTTTACGTGTATACAACTTCTGTACCCTGGACCCTTCATAGGTATGAGCAGCGCCTAAAATATGTCCGAAATACGTACACCATGCTCCACACTTCTATCTTTGTATTCTGCTCGCTGTACACACCTTGTGTCCACAATACATGCTTCCCTCTCTGTATAATGTACACAGCTGTCTGCTTACAGAATGCACCTAAGGAATGAATACCTCACACTACCCTGAGCAGTACATGGATATGGGGTATTATACACAGTGTATCTAGTGCATCTGTTATTTGTATGTAGGACCAATCTCTGTGTACTGCATATACTGCAGATATATAGATAGAGCTTGTATTCACTGCCTGTGTCTTGTAAGATCCCCCTCCTCTATAATACAAATCATGTCACTCTGAGCTTGCAAGTCTTATAGTAGTTTTAACACCTGGTGAAGAATTTTCTCACACCTGCCCGATGGTGTTCTTTGCAGCATCTCA
The DNA here is from genome assembly GCF_014858855.1 of Bufo gargarizans. Lineage (NCBI taxonomy): Eukaryota > Metazoa > Chordata > Amphibia > Anura > Bufonidae > Bufo > Bufo gargarizans. The sequence continues at coordinate 63,248 of NW_025334238.1, forward strand.
CTATTCAGGTGAATCTTAGAAGGGTTTCCCTTTCCTTCGTAGTTGAAATAAAGTGTGAATTCCTTGCATGTAAAATATAGGCAAACTTGTCTATGATTATAATATACTGGAGCACCAGTACAAACAGATCGGATATGTGCACTGTTGCTTCTGTACAGAAGATTTCTAGATATTATATATATAGTCCTGGGGTCGGAGTGGGTGGAAATGTATCGGCTCCAGATTATTATTAACTTTAATATAAATTTAGAAACGCTTGGAAATGTTAATCATAGATATATTTTATGTTCTGTCAATCTAGGGCCCTTTTTTAGCGAAAACAGTGATAATCAGTTCTCATCTCTCCTGTCCTTATAGATAGAGAATCAGTCCTTAACTCTCCTGAGTTCTCTCATGTCCCTTATACTATAAACAGTGATAAGCAGGGTGTTCTAGTGGTGATAGATAATCAGTTCTCACTTCTCCTGTTTTCTCTCCTGTCCTTATACTATAAACAGTGATAAGCAGGGTGTTCTAGTGGTGATAGATAATTAGTTCTCACCTCTCCTGTATTCTTCCCTGTCCTTATACTAAAAACAGTGATACGCAGGGTGTTGTATTGATGATAGATAATGTGTTCTCACCTCTCATGCGTTCTCCCCTGTCCCTTATCTGACAAACATTGATAAGCAGGGTTTTCTAGTGGTGATAGATAATCAGTTCTCACCACTCCTCTGTTTTCGCCTGTCCTTATACTATAAACAGTGATAAGCAGGGTTTTCTAGTGGTGATAGATAATCAGTTCTCACCACTCCTCTGTTTTCGCCTGTCCTTATACTATAAACAGTGATAAGCAGGGTTTTGTACTGATGATAGATTATCAGTTCTCACCTTTTTTGTGTTCTTTCCTGTCCTTATACTATAAACAGTGACTACTAGAACAACCTGGTTATCACTGTTTATAGTATAAGGACAGGAAAGAACATAGGAGAGGTGAGAACTGATTATCTATCACCACTAGAACAACCTGATTATGAGTTCTCCCCTCTCCTATCCTATGTTCTTTCCTGTCCTTATACTATAAACAGTGATAAGCAGGGTGTTCTAGTGGTGATAATCAGTTCTCACCTCTCATGCGTTCTCTCCTGTCCCTTATTTGACAAACAGTGATAAGCAGGGTTTTGTACTGATGATAGATTATCAGTTCTCACCTATTTTGTGTTCTTTCCTGTCCTTATACTATAAACAGTGACTACTAGAACAACCTGGTTATCACTAGGGAGCAGGTAAGTATGAATCTTCCCAAAGCGAAGGCTCCGGTGAAAAGTTATTTATTTCCAGACAACCCTTTCATGGCAGCCCTGAATATAGAATATCGCAGCTGCACTTTCTACAGGTTTCCTTTATTCCTGTTCAGACTTGCACAGGATTCTCTGAGTGTTTCTGCCTTTTTTTTTTTGTATTCTCCAGTTATTAAATGGATAGTGCATCACACTATACAGGAATTTAGAAAATGTCAGAAATTTCAGAAATAGTATTCCAAGAAATATGGATTAAGTTCCATCTTAGTAGCCGGATCACATGATGATGAAGAGAACGCCGACGTTACCATTTTACTACAGGAAAATTCTTATTACCAAGTTATTGGCCATTTATGAAGCAGCAGGAGTCAGTGTGTGATAAAATGCAGGCGTTGGAGTCGGAGCTTTGGCTTACTGACCCCTCAGCCCTGATAACTACTACAACTCCTGTGCATAATGAACTGAAGTTACTTTCTTTACAATAATGAGGTGAATAGCATTCACAATGGGTGCAGTACAATCACAGCCTAAGGACTCATGCCCATTGCCATGCCCATATTGCAGTCCGCAAACAGCAGGTCCGCAATATACGGGCACCGGCCATGTGCGCCCCGCCTTACGGATGTGGACCCATTCAATTGCAGAAAGGGAGGTGCTGAACCCCATGGAAGCACTGTGAAGCACTTCCAGACCCATTCAAGTTAAATGGGTCTGGATTCCTCTGCAGAAACTGCACCGATGGTGTCCCCGTGCATTGGTGAGGTCCCCAATGCACGGACCGGATGTCACAAGTTTGCGTGCAGGAGGCCTTAGTAGTACTGTGATATCATTTTGGTTCAGTAGGGGCACTTGGTTTAGTGACTCTGAAGTTAATGTGCAAAAAAATATATATAATATCAATATTATATCTCATTACTGCAAGAATGGTCATACAGAGAAAGAACAGGAGAAGGGATCCTGGGCGGCCACCATGAGGACAGCACTCAGGAGAGAGACGTCTTCAGAATGCTCACATACTGAGGGGCACCTCCATTCATACTGAGGGGCTTAATATGACTGATCCTCAAAGCATGACGTGTCCCTGTAGTTACAGAGAGTTTATGACAGGCCATGATACGTGGGAGCGTGGTATTGAGACGAAGGGGCAGGAGAGCACAGGTGAGCGTCGCACCCCACCGACTGTGATCAGCATAGCTCTGCTCCATAGTACTTATACCATAGTATGTATAGTACAATTGTAGTTATATTCCTGTACATAGGAGCAGTATTATAGTAGTTATATTCTTGTACATAGGAGCAGTATTATAGTAGTTATATTCCTGTACATAGGAGCAGTATTATAGTAGTTATATTCTTGTACATAGGAGCAGTATTATAGTAGTTATATTCTTGTACATAGGAGCAGTATTATAGTAGTTATATTCTTGTACATAGGAGGCAGTATTATAGTAGTTATATTCTTGTACATAGGAGGCAGTATTATAGTAGTTATATTCTTGTACATAGGAGCGGTATTATAGTAGTTATATTCTTGTACATAGGAGGCAGTATTATAGTAGTTATATTCCTGTACATAGGAGCAGTATTATAGTAATTATATTCCTGTACATAGGAGCAGTATTATAGTAGTTATATTCTTGTACATAGGAGGCAGTATTATACTAGTTATATTCTTGTACATAGGAGCAGTATTATAGTAGTTATATTCTTGTACATAGGAGCAGTATTATAGTAGTTATATTCTTGTACATAGGAGCAGTATTATAGTAGATATATTCTTGTACATAGGAGGCAGTATTATACTAGTTATATTATTGTACATAGGAGCAGTATTATAGTAGTTATATTCTTGTACATAGGAGCAGTATTATAGTAGTTATATTATTGTACATAGGAGCAGTATTATAGTAGATATATTCTTGTACATAGGAGGCAGTATTATAGTAGTTATATTCTTGTACATAGGAGCAGTATTATAGTAGTTATATTCTTGTACATAGGAGCAGTATTATAGTAGTTATATGCTTGTACATAGGAGCAGTATTATAGTAGTTATATTCTTGTACATAGGAGCAGTATTATAGTAGTTATATTCTTGTACATAGGAGGCAGTATTATAGTAGTTATATTCTTGTACATAGGAGCAGTATTGTAGGAGTTATATTCTTGTACACAGGAACAGTATTATAGTAGTTATATTATTGTACATAGGAGCAGTATTATAGTAGTTATATTCTTGTACATAGGAGCAGTATTATAGTAGTTATATTATTGTACATAGGAGCAGTATTATAGTAGATATATTCTTGTACATAGGAGGCAGTATTATAGTAGTTATATTCTTGTACATAGGTGGCAGTATTATAGTAGTTATATTCTTGTACATAGGAGCAGTATTATAGTAGTTATATTCTTGTACACAGGAGGCAGTATTATAGTAGTTATATTCTGGTACATAGGAGCAGTATTATAGTAGTTATATTCTTGTACATAGGAGGCAGTATTAAAGTAGTTATATTCTTGTACATAGGAACAGTATTATAGTAGTTATATTCTTGTTCATAGAGCAGTATTATAGTAGGTATATTCTTGTACATAGGAGGCAGTATTATAGTAGTTACATTCTTGTACATAGGTTGCTGCTTTATTTGGCATGCGTATTATTATATTGGCTTCAAAAAAGTGACTGACTTTTAGTGTGTGTAGTACAATAGAAAGATGGTAACTGTATGGAAGGCCTTGCATACTGTCTTTTCACCTTTGTAAACATGCTTATGGAACATTTAGGGGACATCCTAAAACATTTAATGTGAAATTGGCTTAATGTAGCTTAATGTACCATAATGTGCCTAAACCTCAATCAATTGCCTTAACACGTTGCAGAACCTAAGATCTCAGCTTCCCAAACCTATCCTGGAAGCTTCATGGATTTTGGATACCCACAAGGCAATTGAGTGACATTAAGCTTGTTTTTTGGGGAGCTTAATGTGGCTTAACGTACAAAAAACAACTAAGATGTATAGGAGCACAGGCTGACACTGGGTATTAGAGCAACAGCTGAATAGTGATAGGCATGAGATCTTCAGTAGGAGAGACACCAGACTTGCTCCTGAGGTCCATTTCAGTACCATGCACCTTCGGTAGACATACAGGTTCTCTGGTCCTCCTCCTCAATCAGCATGTGAGGCCTCCTGTAGGATTCAGTCCTAGTCAAACTTTTCCTACACTTGAGCATTCCTACCCTTACACCAAACCTGGAAAGAGACTGAACTAAGACCTGGAAAAAGATGGTTTTCGCATAAATTTATAACCAGCCTTGGTAGCAGGGTGCACATGGGAAGGCTTACAACAATAGAAAACACAAAAAAATCCCCAGCACACCTGCAACAAAACAAAATTACCCTGTCTAACAGTATACATTAAAAGCAGAGGTTTTAGCTGCACAAACCTTTGGCCATAAATATATGTAGAAGCCACACTGCCAACGTCAAGGCACCTCTGTAAAGTGTGATCCTAGCTCTATTTATATGGGAGCATATTGATTCAGTCGTTAAATTAAATGCGGGTGTACCTGGAGGTAGCCTACTCCTCCTCACAAGGTGCAGGGACTCATTGGAGGCCCAGCAACCACAGATGCATGCTGGGATCCTCAATGCGTCACCGCATCCAAGATAGACTAAGACCTGAGCTGGAGCTATGGCTGATCCTGCGGCTAGCTTTGTGAATAATCCTTTACATTTCTAATAGCCGCTGCACAAAAGGTAGTAGGGGCTATGCGAGCCTAACTGTCACGGATGTAGTAGGGGAGGACACCAAAAGACAACAAGACGGAAGGGAAAATACACTAGGCCTCACTGCTAGGGAAGGAAAAGGGTCACCACCTATGAAACCCTGCTCCTGGCCCTAACTCCTATCCGTATGGGCACCTCTTGATGGTAGAGATGCCCATACACAGGAACCTAGTATACCCTGGTGGCCCTCAGATGCCCTAGACTTAATGACAGGGCAGAGACAACCCGCTCCTTCCCTGGTGAAGGAACCAGCGTCTCGCTGAGGCCTAGTCAACAACAGAGGGGGGGGGGGGGGGGAATACAAAACACAACAAGCGGAACACTTAACTTCTAAGGATGATGGATGATCAGGACTTCAACTAGAACCACACTCCAGCTCTTCCAACACCAAATGAAGCTATCCAGAGCAAGGAGTGATGGGTGAAGTCAAACTAAATAAGGGGGGGGGGGGGTAAAGGTCACATGATCCACACCTGAACAGGAGGATTGGACATACAAGCAACACACAGACAAAGGGAAACCCAAAGCTTCTGTCAGATAACTAATGTGCAGATAATCTTTCAGACCTTCTCAAACCTGTCACCGGTGTGACACTAACGTCACTCAATAAGAGAACTTAGGTTGTGCAAATGTTGAAGGCAAAGTTTTAAGGCAATTGATTGAGGTTTAGGCACATAATGGTACATTAAGCTAGAGTAAGCCATTTTCACATGAAATGTTTTAGGATGTCCCACATTTAGTAAATGTGGTGCTTTTCACTGATACAGTATACAAATAGTATTACCGCTCCCCAACCACATAAACTGAAGCAAGAATAAGAGAAGCAGCGGTGAGTACAGTGAAGGAAAAGCCTGTGGAGGAAGCATCCATCAAAGAGAAAGCTGACTGCGAACCAATACTGCACAGCTCAGCAAAGTACCAAATGCAGTTTGCTTTATTTTTTAATTCAGTTCTGCTCAGTGAAGCAGCTGCAATGCAATTTTAAGGATCTACAGCAAATGAACACTTTCAGCTTATGCAACAACCATACCGTGCTGGCCTTTTAACAAAACACCAACCAAATTGGGTCATCAAATCAAAGATGCCCCCAAATATCTCTCTGAACTGCCCACAGCCAGGATACCCAGAAACATGGCTGTGTGCACAGTGAGAGTCGGGCAAAGCCCACAGAGGCTCTCGGTCTGCCCGATACCAATCAACAGGGTCTGCTGGTGGACCCCTATCTGAACAGTTGTTTGCGTGTCTCAAACTAAGCACCGCTCCTCCATCTGCTCAGTGGCATCATTAATCCCTTGCTCTGGGGCACAGAGATTTGCCAGTTTCCTCCTGCTACAGGGTGAGGTTGAATCTGAAGTAAACATATGAATAATAGATATCAGATGGAGATAATATGACCCGATGCACAGTGGACCCTCTATGCATTTTCCTTTGCCAGAGGCCTTCCAAAAAGACCTAGCCACTTGATGCTGTCCCTTAAAGGCAGCACCATAATACCATGGACAGTGGGGTGGGCGAGGAGATCCTACACTGTCTACCTCTACATGATACAATTCGCTCCTCCGTAGATGGATCGGACATCTTCTTCTAGGAAGTGATAGTGGTCTGTTTGCTCTCTTTACTACATTACAGGGATTGTCTGAGATTGGATCTGCTTTTGTTCCACAAACGGCACCACTCATGGCTGTGACGAGTATTGCAACTCAGCCCCGTTCAAGCAAAGTCAACCCATTCCATGAGTGATCAATGGGGCATGAATTTGGAAGCAGGCAATGGACCTTACAGTCTGGCTGTCGGATTCTGAGATGGGCAGTATCGGTGCTGGAGTCCCTTCTTAGGCCTCGTTCACACGGGCGTCGCGAGGGTCGGATAGGATGCGTGTGTGTCACAGGAAAATCGTGCGATTTTGCCTGCAAGAGGGGTGAGTTTTGTATGCGATTGCGTTGCGTTCTTCATATTTTTTTCTGTGCGAGAAAAAACTGAATGTGGTACCCAGACCCAAACCTGGACTTCTTCACTGAAGTTCGGGTTTGGGTTAGGTATTCTGTAGATTTTAATATTTTCCCTTATAACATGGTTTTAAGGGAAAATAATAGCATTCTGAATACAGAATGCTGAGTAAAATAGCGCTGGAGGGGTTAAATTTTTTTTGGGGGGAACTCACCTCATCCACTTGTTCGCGCTGCCTGGCTCGTCTTCTTTCTTCTTCTTTGAGGACCTGGGAGGAAAAGGACCTTTGGTGATGTCACAGCGCTCATCACATGGTGATGGACCATGTGATGAGCGCTGTGACGTCACCAAAGGTCCCTTTCCTCACGCATTGCACCCGCGCGGAAAACTCGCTCGTGTGAAAGGGGCCTTACTCCTGGTGAACAGAAGTGGAAGTCACGTAGGGAGGGGGGTCTCATTTTGCTATTGGGCCTGTATATTGGTTTGTCTCCTACGAAACACACTAGCACATTACAGTGACTTCACATTAGGCCTCTTGCACACGACCGTATGGCTTTTTCAGTATTTTGCCGTCCGAAAAAAACTGATCTGCAAAAAATACGGATGACATCCATGTGCATTCCGTTTTTCACGGAACGGCTGGTCCCTAATAGAACAGTACTATCCTTGTCCGTTATGTGGACAATAATAGGACATGTTCTATCTTTGAACGGAAATACGGAAACGGAAGGAATATGGAGTACCATCCGTTTCCTTATACGGAACGCAAAAAATGGAATGGAAACGGAGAAAAAAAACGTTCTCGGGCAAGAGGCCTAAGGCTTTGGCACTATGAATCCTCTGCACCAGAGCACCCAACCTGATATTGTATTGTTCCATGGATGCCAAATCTAACATGTCGTCTGGTAGCTGTAGTGCCAGATCCTGAGACAACCATCAAGTGCCATCTGGATTGGCCTGGTGTCCTGTGCCAGTAGCTCCAAACCCTTCGATAGGTATCAATAAAGCCGGGGGCAGACTGCGATCTTAAAGTGGCCCCATGTTGTAAAAGGGAAGGCAACACAAGTAGGCAGGGTCATCTATACCAGAGTGCAACACAAAATATCGCCCCAGCAGAACCAAACTCTGCAGTGCACCGAGAGGCTTATATCCATCCGCCATTTATACACCGCCTCATGTAGTTGGCCTATGAGGGTGAACAGCAGGGAGTCTTCCCATGCTCTACCACAGTATTCAACTCTATCAGTATCCTGCGGACAGCCATACGGTTGAATTCAGGAGGGCATCTGCAGCCACCTACCAGGTACATAAGTACCCGATTATAGCAGTCCGCACCTGAAAAAAGCTATTATGCCCCTGGTGGACAATAAGTCCTTTCTATTAGTTCCCAGCATATCACAGTGGTATGAAGGGGTGACTTGATTCCTATAGGACTAGATGGAGAGATTTGCACAGTGTGTGGGGTCAATGTGACAGTATGAGAGTCACAAGTCCGTTGGTGCGGTCAGAAGTCTCTGGACACCTGAAGGAGCACCACGTATACTTTCTGGGGTAATCGTTAAGCGTGGCACTTATTTCTTTTAACAGTATGACATGACGATGACTGCAGCTATTTACATGTGGCAGAAGAACTGACAGGAGCGCAAATCGGCCCATTCCACATGAGCAACTTGCCACATGAGATACCGCAGCAAATCAGACAAGCCTCATCAAAGAAACATTTGTTAACAGCTAGAAGCAGCGCATTCTGGGGTTGTCCGACTCCGAAAAATCATTTTCACAGACCCTTTTATGAACCTTTGTTTGTAGGGGTTGTCCAGGAGTTTAAAAAAAATCACCTGTCAGCAGGATCAACCCTATCAAACGAGGCATGCCACCTGGTAGTGTCGATCCTACTGATTAAAATGATACCTATCTTGTGAAAATTGGCTGCAGCATACAAGTGAAAAGAGACTTTTATTCTTTATGCAACTTTATGCAACAAGGTATTTAGTGCATCCAGGGGCGTGGTCAGCACTGGAAAACAGAGGTGCACCCAGCGACTAGGCCCCGCCCATCTTTACTCTGAAGCTCCTATTTGCCTAAAGAATACAAGTCTATTTTCTCGGGAACACTGCAACCGATTTATACTAGACAGGTAGTATTTTAATCAGTAGGATCAACCCTACCAGACAGTATATCTGGTGCATTAAGATTGTCCCTGATGTTAGTTGGGCTTTAAGAAATTAAAGGGGTTGTAGCAAATTTTAAACTTGGATAGGGGATAAGAGTATGATCTGTGGGGATCCGACCACAGGGACCCTCACCAATCACAGGATTGGGGGTCTTGTGGTCTTCCCATATGAGTGCATTGCCAATCCATTCATTTCTACGAGGCAGGTGGAGATAGCCAAGCATTGTACCTTCAGCAGTCCCATAGATCGTGGGGGGGCCCACCTCAGGGAGCAGACTTTTATTGCTTATTCTTTGGGTAGGGGATGTTTAAAATTTGGCACAACCCCTTTAAGATAACAGTAGGACATGTTATCAAATAAGAAAATATACTCACCCTTTTAATACCTAGCCACTGTAATGCTGACGCACCGATGGTCCAGCAGGTCTTGGTTCAGTTTCCTGCGGTGGTGACGTGCTGTACATCAATGTGACTGCTGCAGCCAATTGCTGGCCTCAGTGGTGTACAGCACAAGACCACCGATGCCAGTGATGAGCTGCGGCGGTGACCTTCATGTGTGGCACGTTACCCCTGCAGGAAAATAAGAAAAAGACCAACAGGGACCACTTTGGGCATCGGCATTAGTAGGGAAATTTTTTTACTTTACATTTTGTGCCGTTAGATTTATTTCTCAAAGTCTGGGACAACCCCTTTAACATGGGGGGTCCTCTGTTTAGATTTCTCATTTATTGGCAAGGGCAGAAAGCAGTTAGAAACAGCGTCTCTTGTTCTGGAGGATGTCCTACATTTCACAGAAACCCAATGATTTGAATGGTCGCTGTGTAATACTTAACTTGCCCTGTGGAGGCACTGCAGCAAAACTGAATGTGCACTGCTAGATTATAGTCGATCACTGGAGATCCTAGTAGGCGATCTCTGATTATCCAGGGACCCATCTAATAAATAGGGATTGTCCAAAGCAGAGAATCTATTTAATAAGCGCAACCCATGCAACAAAAATCCCATAACACCCTCTGAGCACCACCATTCAGTGCCATTATAGGACAGTCTGGTCCTTCTTGGGTCTCCCTACTCATCTTGTAAATTGCCTGTGGAGCAATAAACTGGTTTACAGAAGAGATTACGCCAACTGAAGATGACTCCCCGCTTCTTCCTTGGAGCTCACTCCTACCTCAGTGGTAAACCTATATCAAGTCATGGTGTAGATTATCCATGTATTGAATTCGGGAGTCAGCAGTTCTTAATTGCTCTGAGACTACAGTATCAGATTCATTCCCTCGGGAAGAGTACACCCTGTGATATCACATGAATATCTAGAAAACCACCATGATGGTGAATATTGATCCTACTGAGGCAAAGGCATATTCTCAGACATTACCACATGTGTGATCAGAGTAGGCCGCAAGATCATATTCCAGTTCCTAAAAAGATCCTGCTAATGAATGCCAAGAATGATCTGACCAACTGAGCCAACCACCGATGGAACGAACCACTGGCCAGCTGAGTCTTGAACGAATGTCGAAGCACTTCTTGGACAACTGGATATTGGGTCCATTACTGGGTGACTGTAGCCAACCAGAGGTCCTCTGAACATTGGAACTAAAGACTACCAAACACAATCTAAGGGCCAAGACCTGGCCATCTTTTAGTGCCTCTTGTTGACTGACTGAACCTTGAATCAACCTCTAGCCTACTGAATCATAGACATGTTTCATCCTTGGGCCTACTGGTTTTCAGAATCAACTAGTGACCAATTGAATTTTTGGGGCAACCACTGCTGGTTGAATCTTGGGGCAAAACAATTAATATTATCGATGGAACGAAGCACTGGCCAGCCGAGTCTTGATCGAATGTCGAAGCACTTCTTGGACAACTGGATATTGGGTCCATTATTGGGTGACTGTAGCCAACCAGAGCTCCTCTGAACATTGGAACCAAAGACTGCCAAACACAATCTAAAGGCCAAGACCTGGCCATCTTTTAGTGCCTCTTGATTACTGACTGAACCTTGTACCAACCTCTAGCCTACTGAATCATAGACATGTTTCATCCTTGGGCCTACTGGTTTTCAGAATCAACTAGTGACCAATTAAATTTTTGGGGCAACCACTGCTGGTTGAATCTTGGGGCAAAACAATTAATATTATCGATGGAACGAAGCACTGGCCAGCCGAGTCTTGAACGAATGTCGAAGCACTTCTTGGACAACTGGATATTGGGTCCATTATTGGGTGACTGTAGCCAACCAGAGCTCCTCTGAACATTGGAACCAAAGACTGCCAAACACAATCTAAAGGCCAAGACCTGGCCATCTTTTAGTGCCTCTTGATTACTGACTGAACCTTGTACCAACCTCTAGCCTACTGAATCATAGGCATGTTTCATCCTTGGGCCTAGTACTGGCAAACTGGTTAAACACTGGTTTTCAGAATCAACTAGTGACCAGTAGAATTTTTGGGGTGACCACTGCTGGTTGAATCTTGGGGCAAAACAATTAATATTATCTTGGAACCAGACGAATCTCATATTTTGCACCTAGGTGGGTGGCTCGGTAGGTCACTAATCCAGGTGGGCTCTTTTCTAATTCTTATAATAGTCTTCACAAGTCAGAGTATATACTGTGTGAGGTTCTGCGTGGTCAAACTCCTGCAATTCTTAATCTGAGGACAGATTTACTATGGCAGATACACCAGAAGTCTGGCACGTGCCCTACAACACACTGGTCAAGGTTTTTTTAGACATGATTTGTGGAATGTAGGAGTGGCTTAGATGCAAAGGGGTGTGGCCTAAAATATGACACAGTTCCCCAAAATCTTGGCGCAAAATTCTTGCACCAAGGAAGCCAACTAATAGGCGGAATAGACTTCGAAAAGACAGTCCAAAGGGTGTGCCTATTTATCATCCAGCATCAGTCACTGTGAGAAATCTGTCTCATCTTTAGGCTAATCTAAATCTACACTGTCTAAATCTTAGACGCTACTAGTAAATCTGCCCCACTGTCTGAGAATGAGACAGCACTGCACCAGTGGGGGTACCAAGGTGCCCTCATAGTGGTGAGCTGGGCCCTACAGGAGGGGATGTGGGCGAGTCTACAGTCTATTATATGTGCCCTCTTGGGATGAAGTGGGGCGGTGGCACTTTGGTATGGGGCATTTAGTGGGTACAGTAGCCTATATTTATTAGGGTACCTGCTGGAGGCAATGATTTACTGGGGGCTGTCCTAGGTGTGACAGCATGGAGCTTGATCATCAGTGTAGAATATTAATACACAATGTAGAAATAATCCCATACACCATGCTAAAACACAAAAGGAAATGATTGCTTCAGATTGCCACTATTCTATACATACATCAGCTTCACCGCTTTGCATAGATTGCTAGCTCTTCAGACAAGTTCATGGAGATAAATAGCCATCGTCCACCTGCATTACAGTGTATACACATGAACACCATTACAGCAGTTATATCCCCACTCCAGGTTATGTTCCGCCAGATATCTTCTCACAGACGTATAGTGTCTGCAGCAAAGCTCCCCAGTGCTGACCAGTATCTGCTCCCATCACACTTCTCCAGGAAAACAGCCTGAAGGGTGGATTTCTCCAGACGTCACTGCCAAAATTCAGACCCCAGTATGACACTGAGCACGGGGAATCTCATTTAACATAGCAAAAGACTGATGGATGGATAATAGATAGATAGATAGATGATAAGAGTCTGATCTCTTTTCTATCTATCTATTATCTATCTATTTTGTAGACATCTATCTGCATTCATGTGAATAATATTCATCCCCCAGGTGGACAGGATACTGTCTCCGGTATACGTGGCTGGGTACTGTGCAGGTATACATGACGGACATGACGAGCACTGCGCCTACGATCCGGTGTGCACCTGTATGTATGTAGAGCACAGGTATGAGCCGGAGGACTGCACCCCGCACACTGCAGAGGGTACATGTGCCCCCTACATCAGAGCACACAGCTTCACCAGGGCTCTGTTTACCGGGATCCACGTCAGCTGGTAAACCTCAGGCATATGTGCACAGAATGCAGCATTATCAGGCGGATTTATTAATGGAGCGTTGCACTGCAGTGCTATATATAGCAGCATACATGTTTTATATATGCTGTGCCCAGTGCTAATAGACAACACAAACGTATGCAGTGAATGATGGGGATAGTGGCACAGTGCTGGCCATCTCACTGGCACATTTCTTCCATCGCCCAGACAGGATATGTGTGTCACAGCGTCCATACTGTACAGGTCCTGGCAAGAGCTAGACGTACCGTACAGACACATAGATTCCATAGATAGATATGAGATAGATAAATATATAGACAGATTCATATGACATAGATGTATAAATAGATGGATGGATAGATATGATATAGATAGATATTAGATAGATATGAGACAGATAGATATATGGATAGATAGATAGATAGATATTAGATAGATAGATAGATAGATAGATAGATAGATAGATAGATAGATAGATAGATAGATAGTATGAGATAGATAGATAGATAGATAGATATGAGATAGATAGATAGATAGATAGATAGATAGATAGATAGATAGATAGATAGATATGAGATAGATAGATAGATATAACATGGATAGATATAACATAGATAGATAGATATAAGATAGATAGATATGAGATAGATAGATATAACATGGATAGATATAACAGGATAGATATGAGATAGATATGAGATAGATAGATATGAGATAGATAGATAGATATGAGATAGATAGATATGAGTAGATATAGATATAACATAGATAGATAGATATAGATATAGATACTCCAAAATCTGGGAAGTGAAAGCTAATACTGTACACTGCTGACCCCATATACCATACAGCACAGGGCTGATACACGTAGGATATGCAGAGCAGATGCCCATATCTCACTATACACACATATGGATAGACCCCGCGCCGTATACACACATGCACGGATACAGATGGACACACATAGACCTCCTGTAGATGGATCTCCGTGGTTTATATGCATCTACAGGAATACTACCAACCATTATAGCATGGGGCCAGGTTTAACCCTTACAGCGCACCATGGCCTATTGCTCCCCAATGCCAAGAATAAAAAGGATATGGCCATTCGGTGATTTTTTTGGCGTATTTCCTCACCACGTTGTCTTCACTGAAGAGGAAGAGGGAACGGTTGACGGTAAAGCAGTTCTGCCGTACTGGGATCGGGTTGTATAGTGCCATAGTTCGGGCCCTCTGTGCCATTGACTGTTTATAGATCCGCTGGGCCCCTGGGGGCCCACCTTGTCGACTTCCACGACCTGCGACTCCCCCACCACGAGCCGGCACCTCGTCCCCGAAGCGAGCCCCCATGATGTCGGGGACAAAGTCCACGGGTTATCGGAAAGCGAGGAGCAAGGAAAAGATGTAGGAAAAGAAGAGGTAAGGACACTGCAAAGCATCACATCTCATCCAGACAGGCAGCGTCCCGGATGTGACCGCACACTCCTCAGGTATCTCCGCAGACAGGTGCTCATAGAGAAAATACACCGATATACCGAGAGGGTCTCTCAGATCAGCAGAGGGAGAAGACACAAGTCCTACGTACGTCTAGATCTCTATACGGGGTCTTCAGGCATGAAAGTCCAGGTCGCAGGCAACAAATGGAGAGAGGTATGTAGAGAGGGAGCGGATAAGAACAGGGGGCGATCACACATTCCCTCGCCGCCAGACTTGTCTCACTACAAAAAAAAATCTAAATCTAAAATGAAAATCAATTACAAAAAAGGAGGAAAAAAAATGAAAATGAAAATAAAAAAAAAAGACTGAGGGATGCTGAGGTGCGGACCCTCTCCCCTGCGCGCTCTGCCGTTTTCAGACCTGCCGTTTTCAGAGCTGCATCTTTCAAGATCCTGCAATCCGTCCGGGGCGGTGGGAGGAGGAGGAGGTGGAAAGATGGGGGGGTGGGTGATAGGAAGAGAGAGCGAGAGGTGGTGGTGGGGAAACTGAGAGGGAGCGAGAGGAGGGAGAGGAGGCTTCAGAGTATGGGGGAGTCGCGGAGAACCTCACCATTCAGCCACAATGACATTTGGCGACGGGAAAGCGTTCACTATGGGTTATTGATCGATAGGCAATGGTCTGATGAGGGCAGGGCTGGTGGGTGGGCGTCTGCAGTGCTGGGCACCTCCATTCTAGTCCCTGTACCCCCTTATTCTAGATGAAGCTGTGTGTCCAGTCTGAGAAGATAGCTGCTAGGTCTCAATCCTTCATAGCAGCAGCAGCGGAGGGATCCAGAAGGGAGGGGGGGCAGAGACTGGAAGAGAAGGAGGGGAGAGATATGCTGCAGTCCTCGGCTCCCCCCCACCACCACTCCCCCAGCCCTATGCAATACTACAGGGTCTGCCTAGGGTCGGCCATAGGGAGACATGGAGAGGATGAGCCCGGGCGCAGCCGGGGAGCCCTATAGGATATGGGTGGGATATAGGTGGAGGTGCAGCTCACTCCGGCTGCCAGGTCTCCCTATCTACACATGATAGCCTCAGGCCAATCACTGCAGCAGCTGGCCTGCCAAACCCAGGAGCCTCCATGGGTGGGGGAAGGGAGGACAGGAGGATGACAAGCCAAGTGGAAAGTGACAGAAGGGGCTGAGGAAAAGGGGTGACGGATAAGGCATGGCTCACAGTGCAGGTGCTGGAGGGAGGAAGAAGTTAAGGGTCAGCTGTAGAGGGCGCTAGTGAGCAAGAGGGAAAGTGCACAGGGGGCTATGCAGTGATGTGTCACACCATACAGTCTGGGCTGGGAGCTGTCCAAGTGCTGAACCGCCTCACCATACTACAAGAGGAGCAGCAGCCTGTGCACTACATGGCGGCACTGCACCAAGCTGCTTAACCCTTACCTGACTGCACACCTACCTCATATCTGTCTGTCTGTCAATCTATCTATCTAGTATCTATCATCTATCTATCTAGTATCTACAGTATCTATCATCTATCTATCTATCACCTATCTATCTATCTATCATCTATCTATCTATCTATCATCTATCTATCATCTATCTAGTATCTATCATCTATCTATCATCTATCTATCTATCATCTATCCTCTATCTATCATCTATCTGTCTATCTATCATCTATCTATCTATCTATCATCTATCTATCATCTATCTATCTATCATCTATCTATCATCTATCTAGTATCTATCTATCTATCATCTATCTATCTAGTATCTACAGTATCTATCATCTATCTAGTATCTACAGTATCTATCATCTATCTAGTATCTACAGTATCTATCATCTATCTATCTATCATCTATCTAGTATCTACAGTATCTATCATCTATCTATCTATCTAGTATCTACAGTATCTATCATCTATCTAGTATCTACAGTATCTATCATCTATCTAGTATCTACAGTATCTATCATCTATCTAGCTTCTACAGTATCTATCATCTATCTAGTATCTACAGTATCTATCTATCATCTATCTATCTATCATCTATCTATCATCTATCTAGTATCTATCTATCTATCATCTATCTATCTAGTATCTACAGTATCTATCATCTATCTAGTATCTACAGTATCTATCATCTATCTAGTATCTACAGTATCTATCATCTATCTATCTATCATCTATCTAGTATCTACAGTATCTATCATCTATCTATCTATCTAGTATCTACAGTATCTATCATCTATCTAGTATCTACAGTATCTATCATCTATCTAGTATCTACAGTATCTATCATCTATCTAGCTTCTACAGTATCTATCATCTATCTAGTATCTACAGTATCTATCTATCATCTATCTATCATTTATCTATCATCTATCTACAGTATCTATCCTCTATCTAGTATCTACATTATCTATCCTCTATCTAGCATCTATAGTATCTATCCTCTATCTAGTATCTACAGTATCTATCATCTATCTAGCTTCTACAGTATCTATCATCTATCTAGCTTCTACAGTATCTATCATCTATCTAGTATCTACAGTATCTATCTATCTATCTGTACTACTCCAGCTGTGCTGTCAGTGTTGCTGCCTGGGTCTGGTTAATGGGGTAATTATCGCCAGTGTGACTGTCGCTGTCGCTGCTCCATTTCTGAAGCTGAGATAATTTCCTGACACTGCTCTGTCAGTCTCCTGATACACACTAGTGCAATACTGGTTAATCAGCAGCAGTGAACTGTCGTGGAAGAAGGCACTATCCAATGACTATACTATGTAATTATAGTGCTTATACTACCACTATTCTACCGCTACACTGCTCTATTACTATACTACCACTATTCTACCGCTACACTGCTCTATTACTATACTACCACTATTCTACCGCTACACTGCTCTATTACTACTTCCACTATTCTACCGCTACACTGCTCTATTACTATACTACCACTATTCTACCGCTACACTGCTCTATTATTATACTATCACTATTCTACCGCTACACTGCTCTATTACTATACTATCACTATTCTACTGCTACACTGCTTGTGGCAGGCGCAGCACTATGAAGTGCCTTTTGCGCTGTGGCATTAGAAGAATTTTGATATCTCTGACTTTTTAGTCTAACCAGACTGTCTATTACTCTGTAATACCTCTAGCACCGTTCAACAGTAGGTTTAAAGAGCTCACCAAATGCTTGAAATAACTTCTTTATTAACTTCCACTTTTCTTCATATATAACACTGCAGCCTCCGCAGCAGATAGTCCATGTACATAACACGTGTTGAAAAGATATCACAAAATGGCGGTATGCATAAGATGGTGGTTCAACTGTTCAATCTTGTCATTCAACATAAAATGGTGGATATATTTCTCTCTTCAGTATCTATACTCTCACTTTAAGTTATTTAAGCACTTTACGATCTCTCTGAGAGGTATATCTGAGGTCTAACTAATAGTTCACTTGCTGAATTTGGTTGCAATTTGCAATATGCAGTTAGCAGTAACTATTTACAGATTGGTTGAGTATGATCTGGTATGGTTGTATGCAATTTGGATTGCAATATGGATTGTGAACTTTGTAGTTTGCAATTGGTGGAACTGTAAGTAAACCCACATATAAATAGTTCAGTATACAGTTCTAATCACTATATTAACAGTAGGAACATTATATAACTGTTTTAAATACCTATTCTGGCCTCTTGCTTCCATAAAACACAGCTCTTACTGGAGTGAATGTCTGTTCAGCTTCTCTCTCTGGTGAATAATGATTCCAGCAGCTTCTGCTAGGGAATTTCCCACATAGGCTGTGTGTGAGACTGGCTGTGATTGGCCAAGACTCCTGCTGTGTGTGAGGCTGGCTGTGATTGGTCTAGACTCCTGCCCAGCAACAACAGTTTAACTCTATGCTTTCTGTTGTTTCTGCTGTGTCATTGAGCTTACCTCATATCCATATAATGAATCTTAAAGGCATAGTATCTTTTCTGCTTCTGTGAACACAATATATATAACAGTTAGATGACATCCAAACATGAAGTCAAAGTAAATAACTCTGCTTTTGTCTTTAACACACAAACATAGGAACTGTATTAAGGTTATTGGCAGGTCTAGCTGTATAAACATATTAGCTATACTAGCAACCTAGGACAGGTCTTAGCTGGCCAGCTACACTCCCACCAAAATTACCTATAATTCTATGTTCTTAGTGGTAGGACTTGAACATGAATTTGAGGAATTTTCCATCAGGTTCTCAACTTCCAAGTGTCTTTTATCACTCTTAAGTAGAACAACAAACTTCTGTATAGGACATTCCAACTTGAGTCTCCAATTTGTCTCTCCCACCTTGGCCTCAAATTTTCAGGTATGGGTTCATCCCATCTTAACTTTTGTCTGCATAATTCTTGCAGTATTTCTCTTGCTTTGAGGATCACTGGGGCCAAGAATCCTAATGGATCATATACAGAAGCCACTGTGGAAAGAATGGTACGTCTAGTTGCAACTTTCTCTTCAATAGATACTTCAAAGAAGAACTTGTCATTCTCTACATTCCATCCCAATCCAAGTATGTTCTTAACTGGAAGATGATCATAATTGAGATCTTCATTCTTCATTGTTGATGCACGTTCAGAGTCACTGATGGATCTATACCTCTCAGTTGTTTCAGATAAATTTGTGAAGGCGCAGGTTTCCTCTTGCGCATAACTCTTGGCTTTCTTTCACTAGTTTGATTGCAGATTCTGTGGACTCTAGACTTATAAGACCATCATCTACATAAAAGTTTTTCTTCAGAAAATTTGCTGCTGATGGGCAATCCTTTTCATTCTTATTGGCCAGGTACCATAATTGGCGCAACCTGGAGACGATGCTGCTCCAAACAAGTGTACTTTCATTCTGTATTCTGCTGGATCTGAATCCGTATCTCCGTCCTCCCACCATAGAAACCTCAGGAAGTCTCTATCTTCATTCTTCACATGAAACTGGTGGAACATCTTTTCAACATCACACATGACAGGATACTTTCTGAATCTACAGAGTACTCCAGGCAGAGTGCTTGTAAGATCTGGTCCTTTTAGTAGATAATCGTTCAATGCAACACCGTCGTACTTTTCTGAGCAATCAAATACCACTCTAATCCTATCTGGTTTCTTTGAGTGGTAGACACCTTGATTTGGGATGTACCACACTTCTCCTTCTTTAGGCTGATTATTAACTTTCTCTGCATGTCCTTCTTCAAGGATGCCTTCCATGAATTTCAAATAATCATTCTTCAGTTTGGGATCTCTTCAAACATTTCAATCTTGCTAGGGCAAGATCTCTGTTATTTGGCAGACGAGGTCGTTCTCTAAAAGGTAAGGCCATTTCAAGATGACCTTGTTGATTCTGCAGAATACTTTCTTCTAGAGTGTGTACGAACATTATGACTTCTTGGGATACACTCTTTTCTTTAGAACTTATGTCTGCAAAGTCGGATTCAAGGATCTTGATTACTTTTGCTGGACTTAGTTGGTAACTCTTGGACAGATATTCGATGACACAATCCTGTCACCTGTCTTGAGTTTGCGATCTGCTGTTTTTCTTCAACAACACCCCATCCTAGATCAGTTTGAACAGCGTAGGGTTTACCCTTTCCTCCTGTGATTACCTTTAATGGTACCAAGGCTTTGGGGCAATTATAGCCTATTAACAGTCCAAACTAAACTCCTTCAGCAGGGACATTTCATGAGATATGACAGATAGGTGTTTTTCCGTTTATTGGCTGTTTCACAGGTAGGCGTGCGATCTCGATCTAGAGGTATATCGTCTTTTGTATAAGCTGGATGTAGATCTAATGTGAAGTTTGAATGAAGTCCTCTAATTCTCAGTCCTTTGACCCTTTGACTGTTCACTACTGTGTCTATCCCCGTCATTGTGGTGAGTTTAAGCTTCACTGGTTCTTTAGCCACTTGTAATTTCTTGCATATTTCTTGATCAATGAAGGTGACATCACTCTGGGCATCCAGTAGCGCATAGGCATATACCTTTTTGTTCCTCCTTTTAGGATTTGAAATGCACAATGGTACAACCTTTGATGTGCCGTTGCTTTCTCCTTCCCTCACTCTGCAAGAGAATACTGATACTTTCTTTCCTTTTTTCAGTATCTTTAAGTATTGAGGATTTATCTTTCTTTGGACGTTCTTCAGGTAGTGGTGTAGGATGGTGTCCTTTGCAAATGCTGCATGTGGACTTTTTCTTACACTCCTTAGTAACATGGCCTTTTCATAGACATCCGAAACACAGTTGGTTATCTAGTACAAATTATTTATTTTCTTCTAGGGACTTCTCCTTCAATTGTTGGCACTTGTGTATGGAGTGGTTCTCTCCACAGAACATACAGTTGAAGGTAGTTTGAAGATTTGTTGGTTCTGTCTCTCTACTGATCCCAGTAGTTACTTTGAACTTGCTCTCGTACGTATCTGGACCTTTAGCTGCTGTGTTGGTTGCAAAACTAGTTGCTCTAGCACGTTTTATCTCTCTTGCAGGCTTTTCTTCTAAGGATTTTAAGACATAAGATGATGTTACTGGATTACATGTGATAGATTTTGGGCGACTTTAACACATGCTATCCGTGCTTCCTCATTGACGAACTCAAAGAACTCTTTAAAACTTGGGAAGTTCTTACCTAGATCTAAGTGTTCAGTCACATAGCATTTCCATCCAGAAGCCACTTCTTCAGGTAGCTTAGTTAGCATCCTGTGGTTTTCTAGATAGTTGTTCAGTACTTCCAGTCCTTGAACATGTGGGATGGCATTGCTGCATGCTTGCAGGAAGTCACCATACTTTTGGAGTCTGAAGAGTTCTTTAGGACCTATGTTAGGCCAGTTATTTAGTTTCTCTCTAAAGGCTCTTTGTACTAAGAAAGAATGACCATATCTTGTATTTAATTTTCCCCACGCTTGCTTGTAGGCTTCTTTTTTTCTATAGAAGTTACCTTCAAGAATTTCCTTGGCTTCTCCAACAAAATATCTCTGAAGGTAGAATAACTTGTCAACTGGACTGAAGCAATGATGCTCAATGATCATTTCAAAACTTCACTCTATGAACTTCAGTACGTCTCCTGAAAATTCTGTAGGTTCTGGAACGGGAAGTCTAGCTAGGACTGTTCTCTGTTTTGCTGGGACAATGCTTATAACATTCTCTTGACCGTTGCAGTGACATCTAGGAATAGAATCATCCAGTTCTATTTTCTCATTTAGTTCTGAATTAGGGGAGTCCTCTTCTTCATTTTTTCCATTAGAGATAGAAGGTGAGTTTATACATCTTTTTCCTAACACTGAACTAGGTCTTTCTGAGCAGGGATGGAAGGATAATGACTTATTTCCTCACTAAGTGCTGGAGATTTCCTTCCATACCGCTGGGCGTATGGAGGAAAATAGGAGTCTGTTTCTTCATTTAGTACAGATTTGAACCTAAGACTACTCTGATTCATATCCTCTTTGTGTATTGTAAGTCTAGCTTCTATGATCTTAACTTCTTTTTGCCCTTCCAGACTTTTCATCTGTTGCTGCTGTGCCTTGATTTCAGCTTCTTTTTCAGCCACCAGTTGGTGCTGCGCCTCGATGGCAGCTTCCATCTCAAATTCTGCTCTCTTGACAGCAAGTTGTTCAGCTAATTCCTTTCTTTTGGCTGAAGTACTTAAAGACTCTGATACGGGGGAGGCACATCTGCTAGCAAAGGAAGTCCCACTTCTAAGTGTGGTTCCACCTAAGGACCTAGCATAGTCTCTCATAAAGTGCTTGTTCATTCTCCTTGCTTTAACTTCATCATAGTTTTCTGCAGATGATAGTTCTCATAAGCTTTACTAAATCTTTAGTGACCACAGTAAATGTGTCCATGTTCCTTACAATGTCCTGAGAAGGTGTTGTAAGCGACCGCAGGTTGACATATGCTGCCATAAGCTCTGATTCAGATTCTTCTACCGTCTATACCATATCACTTAAGTTCCCTTTTATACTTTATACTGTATTAAGGTTATTGGCAGATTTAGCTGTATAAACATATAAGCTATACTAGCAACCTGAGACAGGTCTTAGCTGGCCAGCTACACTGCTGTATTACTATACTATCACTATTCTACCGCTACACTGCTGTATTACTATACTATCACTATTCTACCACTACACTGCTGTATTACTATACTATCACTATTCTACCACTACACTGTTCTAGTACTATACTATCACTATTCTACTGCCAAGGACGGGTTGGCCATAGACTCTACAGGAAAATGTCCCACTAGGCCGATGCACAGGGGGCAACCCAAGCCCTCCTCGGCTGCCTATAATGCGTACCATAGAACATCTCTTTTCTCTTACTCTAACGACATACTGGATTTAGCACGTACCTATACGGTGCACATATAGCAGTATATCTTGCTGCTTATATCTCAAAAATATATTTTTATTATTTTCTGTATTTAGACCAGGTCATCACCAATTGGGCCTTGATTAGACCCAGCCCAATTATCCCCGGATAGGGGTAACCTAGGGCACTGCAGGAGGTTCCTGAACACAGGATTGCCCCTATCGGGGCGGCTATTCAGTTTTTTAGGCAGGAATAAATATCTTGGGGCCATACTCAGGGACAGGCCCAATTAAGAAGCTATTATCTGCCCAGAACAAAGTGCTCTTCAGGAATCTCACTGAGAAACAGAAATAATTTTTCAGAGCACCAACTGCATATCCACCCATAAAGTGTCGATTTCTTTTTTTCTTTGTGTTTTACGTGTTATACAATAAAGGCTACGTTTTATGGCAGGTGGTACCCTGTGATTATACCCTTTAAGTTCCCAGTCAGTCCCTGTCTACTGTTATACTTCTCTACTAGTATACCATCACTATTCTACTGCCACACTCTTCATCATTGCACTGCCACTGTTAGAATACTACACTCTCTATCACTGCACTCCTACTATTAAAATACTACTCTCCCCATCACTGCACTGCCACTATTATAATACTACTCTCCCCATCACTGCACTGCCACTATTATAATACTACTCTCCCCATCACTGCACTCTCACTATTATAATACTACTCTCCCCATCACTGCACTGCCACTATTATAATGCTACACTCTGCATCACTGCACTGCCACTATTATAATACTACACTCTCCATCACTGCACTGACACTATTATAATGCTACAGTCTCAATCACTGTACTGCCACTATTATAATACTACACTCTCCATCACTGCACTCTCACTATTATAATACTACACTCTCCATCACTGCACTGACACTATTATAATACTACACTCTCCATCATTGCTCTGACACTATTATAATACTACACTCTCCATCACTGCACTGCCACTATTATAACACTACTCTCCCCATCACTGCACTGCCACTATTATAATACTACACTCTCCATCACTGCACTGACACCATAATACTACACTCTCGATCCCGCACCTCTACTTCATTGTCATTGAACCATTTCTTTGCCAATTTCAGTGTATGCTTCTGGTCGTTGTCCTGCTGGAACACTATGTCGTCCTTCTCATACCCATGGTACTCCTTGTCCGCAAACTAGAAAAAAATAGGACATGCACTATTTTTTTAGCGGAGCAACGGAACGGACATACTGATGCGGACAGCACACGGTGTGCTGTCCGTGTTTTTTGCGGACCCATTGAAATGAATGGGTCCGCATCCTATCCGCAAAAAAAAAAAACGGATCGGACACTGAAACAAAATACGGTCGTGTGCATGTAGCCTTATACTGTAGGTCAGCATTGAGACCACCATTGATGGAGTTATGCCAGATTATGTGCCCCTCACAGTAGTTATGCCAGATTATGTGCCCCTCACAGTAGTTATGCCAGATTATGTGCCCCTCACAGAAGATATGCCCAGATATGTGCCCCTCACAGAAGATATGCCCAGATATGTGCCCCTCACAGTAGATATGCCAGATTATGTGCCCCTCACAGTAGTTATGCCAGATTATGTGCCCCTCACAGAAGATATGCCCAGATATGTGCCCCTCACAGTAGATATGCCTAGATATATGCCCACTCACAGTAGTTCTGCCAGATTATGTGCCTCCACACAGTAGGTATGCCAGATTATGTGCCTCTCGCAGTAGATATGCCCAGATATGTGCCCCTCACAGTAGAAATGCCCAGATATGTGCCCCCTCACAGTAGAAATGCCCAGCTATGTGCCCCCTGACAGTAATGTCAGATTATGTGCCCCCTCACAGTAGTTATGCCAGATTATGTGCCTCTCGCAGTAGATATGCCCGGATATGTGCCCCCTCACAGTGGTTATGCCAGATTATTTGCCCCCTCGCAGTGGTTATGGCAGATATGTGTCCGGGTGACACTTTCCCGCATCACACCAGGACACGGACCACTGTCTACTAGTGTCCCTAAAAAATCGGACCTGTCGATACATCCGACATCTCCAGCGTTCAAAAGAACAACTACTGAAGCGGTTAGTAAACACTGGATCAATTTATTGTGATCCTTCTTTCTTTTTCTCTACAATCGGAACAAATTGTGACTGTTCTTGTTTTGTATTTTCCCTTCTATTTCTTCACTTTAGTTAACCCTCTAAGATCAAACATCTCCCCTGATGAGTCCCCAGACAGTGGGACGAAACATGTTGGGACATTAGAGAGGGAATCCATTAGGGATTTAGGCCCCTCACAGGGAAAGCTTCCTGACGGGGTCGCCCCTATCGGGGCGGGTGGTCTGTGTTTCTGATAGGCAGGGACTAATAGCCCGCATCCCAACACACGAGTTAGGGATTAGACTTAGGGCTAGGTATGACCCTGTCCCATGGAAGACTCCATTCAGCAAATACGAGCCTAACTGCGTACCAAATCTGTTTGGACCCATACAGACGGGTGTAATTTGGACAGCTTTGAACCTCCTGATCTGGTAAGAACATTCCATATCATTATAGGGACTGTCCAGTTACAGGTATAATAATTTATCACTGTACATTTTGAATATAGATAGTGTTTCCCCATTATTTTAAGAGCAAACTTAGTAAAAGTAATGTTTTAAGCAAGCAATAGCCCAACAAAGTGGTTTCGATATAATTGTGCTGAGGCCTATTAGTTGCATTACAATTTAATATACAACACCGAGATTTCCCAGATATGTGCCCCCTCACAGTAGTTATGCCAGATATGTGCCCCCTCAAATTAGTTATGCCCACAGCCCCCTTACAGTAGTTGTTGCCCCCAGTCTGCAGCTTTATAAAAAAAATATAAAAAAAAACACATACTTACCTTTTTTCCTGATGACGCGCTCCCACACTCACATCGCACTGCTGGCTGTGCTGGAGGCCGATTCTTGGGCCTTCAGAGCCCCTCCCACAGCCAGCAGCGCCGTGTGTGGCCAGCAGGGGGAGCGCTCAGAAGAACAGTGAAGCAGGGAGTGGAGAGCGCTCCCTGGTTCGCTATGGAAACAACAGCCCGGCAGTGACAAGAACTGCCGGGTGTGTGAGTGCGCACCGCTCCCCCCCTCGCCCTTGCCTCTGCGCCAACCCCCCCCCTCTTCCTTGCCTCATATTATGGGTCAGTCCGCCCTGCACACGACCGTATGTATTTTGCGGTCCACAAAAAACACAGATGACGTCTGTGTGCATTTTTTATATTTTGCGGAAGAGAACAGTCGGCCCCTAATAGAACAGTCCTATACTTGTCTGTAATGCGGACAATAATAGGACATGTTCTCTTTTTTTGCGGAATGGAAATACGGAAACGAAATGTACACGGAGTAACATGGGCCGCAAGAAAAACGGAACGGACACGGAAAGAAAATAAGTTTGTGTGCATGAGCCCGTACCTTATCTCTGTATAGACTTAGATTCTGGTTTTGGCTCCTAATTAGGGATGGGTGAACTCGTGTTTTCAAGTTCGGCGTACAAGGTTCGGGTTATCTAAGAATTCTGTTATTGATTCCGCTACCACGGACTATAAGTTATGGTCCGTGGTAGCAGGATCCTTAACGGAATTCTTAGGTAACACGAGTTCGCTCATCCCTATATGTAATTTATGATGAGGCCTACACCTCGTTATAAGGTGGTCTTACCTCGCAGTGGTGGTCTTACCTCGCTAAGTTCAAATCTGACTATGTTGGTGCCACCAACTGTTAATGCATAGACTTATGACTGTCATAGCAACCCACTTGGACAGGCAACCAAGATTTAATCCACTGGGCCCAAGGTTTTGCAAACACCCCCCTGCCCCTTACACCTGAGCGAACACCTCTGTACCTCCGTCGCCCAGTAATAATTACCCTATAACCCTCATCATCTCCTTGACTCTTGTCAGTTCAGTGGTCATCAGTCAATAAAGTTCAGATCCGAAGTCCATTAACCCTTCCTTCCTCCTGTAGTCATTCAGTGACCACCAGATCTAAATTGTAGTGACCTCCTGCTACCGTCCCAGCTCAGCAAGCCAAGGGTTAACCGTTTCCCAGCAGGCCCTTGTGCTGACACTGGAGACAGGCACTTAGCTCACTCCCAGATTCAGCACTTTATTGGGGATGGTAAAGTAGCTGACCAGGAGCAGCCGTCTGGGCCTGGGGAGAAGGTGGGGAGAATTAACCCCGTCACAGCCTGCACTGTCCGCAGATGTCACGGACAGCTTGCCAGATCAGCAGTCCAGCACTAAATGTCAATGAAAAGAGCCGTCAATCACACGGAGATCGAACCATTCATTAGCAGATGGCGCTGCCATTGACTGCGGGCAGGACGCGTGAGCGACAGCATTTGTAATTAGCATAACATCTGCATGTTGGCCGGCGGGGGGGAAGGGGCAAACTGGACAATTGCCCTGGGCATCACCAAAGGGGCCTCCTTCCAGTCAGTGGCGGATGACGTTCGGGACGGCAGCCCCGGGCCCAGCACAAGGGGGGCCCAACGCTGATCTGAACGCCCACATACTGCGGCGGGGCATGGGAGCGCATAGTTCTCTGCCTCGCCGCTAATCACCGCAATAGGCTTCAGGCCTAGTAGACCTGAGGCCTATGCGGCAGTGAAATCCCGACGCAGGCGTGCATGATGACGTCATCGCGCGCCCCTGTGCCATGACGCAGCACAGTGAAGTGTGCGCGCGTGCCATTGCGTGCCTGGACATAGGTGAGTATTTAGCTTTTTTTTATTTTTTGTGCCAGCTTTGGGGGACATGGGGGGGACACACAGGAGGACATGTGAAGAGACAGTACATCGGGGGGAAATTGCAGTATGGGGCAAATTACTATGTGGGAGAAAAATGTTATGGTGGGATTACTGTGTGGGGGCAAATTACTATGGGGGGATTACTATATGGGGGGCAGCGTGGGGGGCCTTGCTATTGGGGAGGCACTGTAGGGGCAATTCTATTATATCTGGGGACACTATACAAGGATTATTATCTGGAGCACAATAGAGGGTGGTATTATTACTGGGGGTCTCTAGGGGACATTATAGCTGCTGTGGACAATATAGGGACATGTGGGGTCATTTATCAAATTGGTGTAAAGCAGAACTGGCTTAGTTGCCCATAGCAACCAATCAGATTCCTCCTTTCATATTTGACAGCTCTTTTGGAAATCCAGTTCTACTTTACACCAGTTTGATAAATGACCCTAATTATGTCTATTAGGCCTCATGCACACGACCGTTGTTGTGTTCCGTTCCGCAAAATAGGGTTCCGTTGTTCCGTGATCCGTTTCCATTTTTGTTTCCATGTGTCTTCCTTTATTTTTGGAGGATCACCAGACATGAAAGAAAAAAACGTCTGGTGCCATGCAAATGATAGGAAAAAAACGGACGCGGATGACAATCTTGTGTGCCTCCACGTTTTTTCACGGTCCCATTGACTTGAATGGGTCCGCAAACAAAAAAATAGGACAGGTTATATTTTTTTGACTGACTTTTTGACAGACGTTTTTTGACGGACTGGAGTTTTCAACGGACCCATTGAAAGTCAGAAAATCGCGAGAAACGGAACAACGGAATGAAACAACAGTCGTGTGCATGAGGCCTTAGGGTCACTATTTTTTCAGCAGGATAGTACCTGGGCAATTGGGGAGCACAACGGGCACAGTATTGGGGGTGGCAGCAGGATGACACTGTGGGGACACTAGGATGGGGGGGGGGGTTGATGGAAAAACTGAGAAATCTAACGTGTCTGTGTTACAAACTCTGTAGAGACGAGATGTGGCTGAAAGAATTTGTCATGGCGGTCTGGGTCAAATGGAGGAGAAGAGGAAAGAGAAGATCTACATGACAGGAGATGTCACTGGATGTAAAAGGTATGTGGTCACTATGACATGTAGAAAGTGGTTTTAAAGGAGAGTTACACTTTAAAGGCTATATCTGTTTGTCTTTTCAACCTGCTTCTTGTATTTTTCCGTTAAAAGGTTCACCTGGGAATTTGATATGGATGGTCTATCCTCGGGATAGGTCATCAGTACCAGATCAGTGGGGATCAGACTCCTGACACCCCTGCTGATCAGCTGTTTGAAGAGGCCACGACGCTCACCAGAGCTCCGGTGAGCACTGCGGTCTCTTTATAGTTCGCCAAGCCCAGCGCCGCACATTAGACAGCAGCGATGCTTAGTACTGCAGCTCATCTCCTTTCACTTGAATGGGACTCAACTGCAACTAGGCCATGCGACTGATATACAGTGACATTGCTGGCCTCCTAACAGTTGATCGGCGGAGAAGGACGCCAGCCGATCTGATATTGATGACCTATCCTAAAGATAATCTTATACACAGTGCTGGTACTTGCTGCACGAGAATCTGCGTGGAAAAACCATGTGTAATCCGCAATCAGTGCAGGCAGGCTGTGTGTGAATGTGTTGAACTTTGTCTAAAACCGGCCCTGATGTGAAAGCAGGATTGTGAGCGAGCGCATAAGAGGTGCAAAGTAGCTTCATACACATTAGGAGAGGACGTCTGATCGCTCGGAGATACCACACATTACACTTATGATCATGGGCCCTCGTCAGCTGTCTCTCCAGTTATTGTCAGTGTCAGATCCTAGCTCCAGGAAGGTTCCACTTATGTCTCCCATCACTTGTCACACTGTCCCACTCCTAATCAGTGTGAGCGGTCATCTGTCTGCTGCACCCGTCACTGCCTGCAGAAGGTCACATTGTCTTTGGGCAGACCACCCGATGTATGACCATTCAGTTTTCAGGCTGCAGATCTTCTTCCAATTCTTCTGGTTGGCCAACAGTAGGATGAAGAAGTTAAAATTATCCATTTTATCTGTAAGGCTACTTTCACACTAGCGTTTTTCTTTTCCGGCATAGAGTTACGTCCTAGGGGCTCAATACCGGAAAAGAACTGATCGGGCATATCCCCATGCATTCTGAATAGAGAGCAATCCGTTCAGTTTGCATCAGGATCTCTTCAGTTCAGTCTTTTTGACTGTTCAGGACGGAGATAATACCGCAGTATGCTACGGTTTTATCTCCGGACAAAAAAACTGAACACTTGCCTGAATGCCGGATCCGGCAAAAATGCACAGACCGAAAATATTGTGAAAAAAAAAATCAAAACTAATCAGTTTGTCTGTATGACAAACGGACAGACGGATCCATTCTTGCAATGCATTTGCAAGACGGATCAGGATCCTGATCAGTCTTAAAATGCAATCAGTTGGTATACGTTTTGCCGGATCCGGCAGACAATTCCGGCGACGGAGCTGCCTGCCGGATTCCCCTGCCGCAAGTGTGAAAGTAGCCTAATTCTCCCCCCTCGTAGACATACAATTCTGATTGCCCGCAGTCACCACTAGAGGGAGCTTAGAGGCTTTATTATGCGATTCAGAATATTAACAGTGTTTTTCACAATGCAAAAAATGCAGCGCTCACCTGTGTGCTCTGGGAAGCACGGAAAAGGCCTGGACACCGCCGTGCAGCAAATTAAAGAAAATTGTTAAATTCAGCTTCCCATATAAAAGATGATTTTTAGTTACTTGCGGTAAAATCCAGACATCAAGCACATAAGCAGGCTACGAGTTTCGGACCTTTGTGTACTGCTCCTTCATCATGACATATACAAATGAAAAGAAACCCCTTCCTTTTAAACATGTGTTGAGACACAGCTGATTAAGGCCTCTTGCACACAAACGTTTTTTTTTTTCGTACACGTTCCCTTTTTTGCGTTACGTATACGGAAACATTCTGTCACCGCCAGTTCTGTGAGAAGGTCTGGCAGACGTTCTTCTCTACCTCTTGTATGACGTTCTTTGTTTTGGTTTCACTTTGTCATCTCCTTTCCTTCTCCCAGGGGTCACCTATTTAGACTAATTGTCTTCCTTTATATTCCCTGCCATACTGCCTCCCTTTGCGGTTTATACTACTTCCTGGCTGAGGTGTTCACTGCTGGAGGGTACTGCTGCTGTTTCCTCAGATAAGTCTTTTTCCTTTATTTGTGTTCCTTCCTGGCTTGATTCTAGGTGACCCTGACTCCGTCCGTATTAAGTGCAGGGAGCCGGTGTCGTCGTGTCCCCTCACTATTATAGGGTTTTCAGGTGTCACACAGTATTAGGTACGTGGGCATGCAATCGTCTACCATAGAGACCCTTGCATGGGCATAGCAGTCAGGGAGAGCTCTAGGGGTTTTATAGGGCTCACCCATATGCTCCTTAGTTTGGGATCAAGCCAGTCGGATGTTTATTTATAAGTTCCAGCTGTCTGCAACATCATCCGTGACACATTCATTTCAATGGGTCTGAAAAAAACAGAATGTACTCCGTATGCATTCCATTTCTGTTTTTCCATTCTGTTCAAAGATAGAACATGTCCTATTATTGTCTGCATAACGGACAAGGACAGTACGTTTTTATCAGGGGCCAGCTGTTCCGTTCCACAAATACAGAATGCACACGGACGTCATCCATATTTTTTGCGGATCCGTGTTTTGCGGAACGCAAAATACTAAAAAAGCCATACGGTCATGTGCAAGAGGCCTAAGTGTTCCCATCACATGCTCACTATGGGAGGGAAAAACACAAACACCTGAGAAAAGCCGTTCCAAAGCATCTGGCTTATTAAAAACATATTATTTATATTGTAAAACTAAGTCATGTTTTGTATTCAGACCATCGGGAGCGCAACTCCCCAACTTGAACATCCAAAATGCCTCCCTGCTTAACAGCTTCTGCTTATGATCTCCCCCTCTAATTGGCGCAAATACCCTCTCTATTCCCTGTACCGCATACGCCGATGTATTCCCTTTGTGAACAGTGGCCAAATGTAGGCTTGCAGCTGAAACATTACGTGTCCTGAAATGGGGAATATCAGACAGAGGTTTTCGGACTCTGACTTTAATCTGGTTGGTCGCGCATCCTGCATACTGTAAGTGACAGTCTTTACACGTAATTACATATATCGCAAAATCCGTATTGCAATTCAGATATTGTTGGATCACATGACTTCCTCCATTCACTGTGGAGGTGACGCTCTGACAGACTGTCATGTGATTACAGCAAATACATCTATTGCTACCACATTTATAGCTGCCAGGTGTTTTGGGTTTTGGACGATCAAAAAAAAAATCTGAGGCTGATCTTCTGTCCTATAGTAGGGGCTTTACGTGCAACGCATCTCTCTTTCACACGGGCGAGTTTTCCGCGCGGGTGCAATGCGTGAGGTGAACGCATTGCACCCGCACTGAATCCGGACCCATTCATTTCTATGGGGCTGTGCACATGAGCGGTGATTTTCACGCATCACTTGTGCGTTGCGTGAAAATCGCAGCATGCTCCTTTTTGTGCGTTTTTCACGTAACGCAGGCCCCATAGAAATGAATGGGGTTGCGTGAAAATTGCAAGCATCCGGATGCGGTGCGATTTTCACGCACGGTTGCTAGGTGACAATCGGGATGGGGACCCAATCATTATTATTTTCTGAATACAGAATGCATAGTAAAATAGGGCTGGAGGGGTTAAAAAAAATAAACAAATATTTTAACTCTCCTTAATCCACTTGTTCGCGCAGCCGGCATCTCTTCTGTCTTCATCTGTGAGGAAAAGGACCTTTAATGACATCACTACGCTCATCACATGATCCATCACCATGGTGATGGATCGTGTGAATGACCATGTGATGAGCGTAGTGACGTCATCAAAGGTCCTTTTCCTCACAGATGAAGACAGAAGAGATGCCGGCTGCGCGAACAAGTGGATTAAGGAGAGTTAAAATATATTTTTATTTTTTTTAACCCCTCCAGCCCTATTGTACTTATGACCATGTTATAAGGGGAAATAATACAATCTACAGAACACCTAACCCAAACCTGAACTTCTGTGATGAAGTTCGGGTCTGGGTACCACAGTCGGTTTTTTATCACGCGCGTACAAAACACATTGCAGCCGCGCAATAAAAACTGAACAACGGAACGCAATCGTAGTCAAAACTGACTGAAATTGCGTACCTACTCGCGGGGGTTTGCCGCAATGCACCGGGACGCATCCGGACCTAATCCGGACATGCTCGTGTGAAAGAGGCCTTACTCCTGCTGACACCATATCTTTCCACTCTTTATCATAATTGAGTACTGGTAAATGCTGTGGAAGAATCTTGCGAATCTCGGGAAATTCCTCGCTGTGACCTGTGACAAAAATAATGGGCTTTTCCTTTGGCTCATTTTTATTGTTTATTTTTCTATTATATTAGAATATTAACAGTGTACAATCAGCTTGTGAGCTCCCTCTAGTGGTGGCGGCAGTGGTGACAGAATTTTAGCTTTTCATTCTTCAGGGAGAATTCATTATGAGGGGAATGTTTGAAGTCAGTTTTGCTTTAAGTCTTAATTTACACCAAATTTATGGCACGCAGCCTGATTAATTTGGCGCCCCTTAACACTTTAAAAAGTTGCAATGATAAATCTGGTGTGCACCTAATTAACACCATACCCACTTTAGGCCTAGTTCACACTTCAGTTATTATGAGCCAAAACCAGGTGCGGTTAAAAAAAACAGAACAGGTGCAGATCCTTCCTTTATACCTTATCTATGTGTAGGCCTCGCCACTGGTTTTGTCTCACAATCACTGATGGAAATAAAAGATGTGGGCCTTACCAAATTGCAGAGAATGGCATAATAGCACAGTCCCACAAACCCCCACCCCCACCCCCCCAATAAAAAAATAAAAATAAAAAAAGAATTGGCCAAAATGTCCTAATTCATGGCTAGTTTATAGGACACAACCCTACGTTATTGCATGGTTGAGGCACTCTGGCCAATGGTTATAAAGGGGAAAAAAAATCCTGGTAGGCCGGCCGTGTCATGATGTCATAGAGGCCGCTATGGCGGCGGCGTAACGCCACTTACTCACGTGACGCGCCTGCTCCGCCTACTTTATTCATAAAGTAGGTGGAGCAGGCGCGTCACGTGAGTAAGTGACGTTACGCCGCCGCCCGCTCTGCCTGTTACTGGAGCTTCATTGTAAGGTAATAAAGATGCAGTGATTTAAAGGATAAGTTACTGCCGGTTAAGGAATACTGCTTTGAGCGGCGGGGCCAGGGCTGTTATAGGGAGGGGGGTCTGTGTATGGCACTGTTATGGAGGGGACCTGTGTATGGCACTGTTATGGGGAGGGGGATCTGTGGATGACAATGTTATGGGGAGGGGGATCTGTGGATGACACTACTATGGGGGAGGTCTGTGGATGACACATATAGCATAAGATGCTATATAGTGTCATCCATAGATCCCCCATAGCATAGTCATCCACAGGTCCCCCTCCCTATAACATTGTCATCCACAGATCGCCTCCCCATATCCCCATAACAGTGCCATCCACAGATCCCCCTCCCCATAACACTGCCATCCACAGATCCCCCTCCCCATAACAGTGCCATCCACAGATCCCCCTCCCCATAACAGCGCCATCCACAGATCCCCCTCCCCATAACAGTGCACAGATCCCCCTCCCCATAATAGTGCACAGATCCCCCTCCCCATAATAGTGCCATCCACAGATCCCCCATAACAGTGTCATCCACAGATCCCCCATAACAGTGCCATCCACAGAACCCCTCCATAACAGTGCCATCCACAGATCCCCCATAACAGTGCCATCCACAGATCCCCCCATAACAGTGCCATCCACAGATCCCCCCATAACAGTGCCATCCACAGATCCCCCATAACAGTGCCATCCACAGATCCCCCCATAACAGTGCCATCCACAGATCCCCCCATAACAGTGTCATCCACAGATCCCCCTATAACAGTGCCATCCACAGATCCCCCATAACAGTGCCATCCACAGATCCCCCTCCCCATAACAGTGCCATCCACAGATCCCCCTCCCCATAACAGTGCACAGATCCCCCTCCCCATAATAGTGCCATCCACATATCCCCCATAACAGTGTCATCCACAGATCCCCCATAACAGTGACATCCACAGATCCCCCATAATAGTGCCATTCACAGATCCCCCCCATAACAGTGTCATCCACAGATCCCCCATAACAGTGCCATCCACAGATCCCCCATAACAGTGCCATCCACAGATCCCCCTCCCCATAACAGTGCCATCCACAGATCCCCCTCCCCATAACAGTGCACAGATCCCCCTCCCCATAATAGTGCCATCCACATATCCCCCATAACAGTGTCATCCACAGATCCCCCATAACAGTGACATCCACAGATCCCCCATAACAGTGACATCCACAGATCCCCCATAATAGTGCCATTCACAGATCCCCCCCATAACAGTGCCATCCACAGATCCCCCATAACAGTGCCATCCACAGATCCCTCATAACAGTTCCATCCACAGATCCCCCATAACAGTGTCATCCACAGATCCCCCATAACAGTGCCATCCACAGATCCCCCCATAACAGTGCCATCCACAGATCCCCCCCATAATAGTGCCATCCACAGATCCCCAATAACAGTGCCATCCACAGATCCCCAATAACAGTGCCATCCACAGATCCCCTCCATAAGTGCCATCCACAGATCCCCAATAACAGTGCCATCCACAGATCCCCTCCATAAGTGCCATCCACAGATCCCCCATAACAGTGGCATTTACAATTTGTTTTAATATGGCCTTTGAACATAATTTCTCAAGTAAAATCATATAAACCCCTTTTTTTGTCATTTTGGTGTTTTTTCCCGATTAATCGATGAAATTATCGACAACTAATCGATTATTCAAATAATCGTTAGCTGCAGCCCACTGCCAATAGACGAGCCCCATTCTCAACAGTTTCCTCGTGATGGAGCTATAGTTCAGATCCCTGCTCCACCGTTCACACTGATTTTGGCGGCTCAGTGGAGGAAGAGAGAGGAGCTGGGACAGGAAGAGGTGGAGCCTGAGCACGGTGTGTGCAGGAAGATGGAGTAAGGTGATTGCAGGTGATTGTCTGCTGTGGAGATGACCTGGTCCATGACTGAGGACAACTGTAACCAGCACAGTGGAGAATAGGCATTGGGAGCAGACAGGGCTCATCCTCTGTCCTTATAGCTCAGAATCACCAGTGGATTGAGGTGGGAAAAGGGTTAGGATTACTGTGTTCGGGGTCACTAAGGAGGCAGTACTACTGTGTGGTGGGGATCAACGAGGGCGCTGTTACTAAATGCCAATTTGGACCCACCTACGACATAAGGGCACTTTTACAGTCTTTGATAATTTCCAGCAGAACGTTTCCTTTATACTGCAGCTCTTCTTTCTGAGATTGGCTTCCTGGGTATAAACACAAGCCCTGCATGCTGATTTTCATTGCATGAAACAAGGATGTGGGTATAGGGTGAGCAGAGGTAGCCCCTGCCTCATGAAAATTATCAGTTAGCAGATAAGCCCCAATAATACAGGGGTCAGAAGATCTGATTTAGTTCTCCTGCACACAACCGTAGCTGTGGATCCACAAAACATGGATGCGGACAGTGTGCAATCTGCGGCACAGCTGCACGGATGCGAACAGCACGCAGATGGCATCCATGTGCCATCCACATTTTTTTGCGGCCCCATAGAAATGAATAGTTCCACTTGTATGCGGACTGAAAGTACAGTCATGTGAATGATGCCTTAAGGCCCCCTGCACACGATCAGGATTGCGTGCGGATTTTGCACGCGGATTTGCGTGCGGAAAATCCGCACCGTAGGTCATGTACATTGTATTCTATGAGAATTTGAAATTCTCAATGCACACGATGCAGATTTTTTCCGCGCGGATTTTGACCTGCGGTGCGGATTTTAAAATCCGCGACATGTCAATTAATTTTTTTTTTCCTGACCGGATTTTCTTCATTCACTTAGTGAAATCCGCACCAAATCCGCACGCAAATCCGCATGCAAATCCGCACCAATTAATGCGGATTGACCGCACAGATTTGCCTGCGAACACCTGCGGATTTCAGTGCGGATTCTCCGCACATGAATCCTGAACGTGTGCATGTACCCTAAGGCCTCTTTCACACGGGCGTGAGTTTTTTTGCCCGGATAAGAGCCGGGTGCGTTGCGGGAAAATGCGCGATTTTTTTCTGCGCAAGTGCAAAACATTGTCATGCGTTGCACTCGCGTGAGAAAAATCGCGCATGTTTGGTACCCAAACCCGAACGATTGATGTTCTGAAGATTGTATTATTTTCCCTTATAACATGGTTATAAGGGAAAATAATAGCATTCTGAATACAGAATGCATAGTAAACCAGCGCTAGAGGGGTTAAAAAAAAATAAAAAATAATTTAACTCACCTTAGTCCACTTGATCGCGAAGCTGGCATCTCCTTGTGCCTCCTCTGCTGATGAACAGGACCTGGGGTGAGCTGCTCCATTAAATACAGGTTAAGGACCTTCGATGACATCACTCCGGTCATCACATGGTACGTCACATGATCTTTTACCATGGTGATTCACCATGGTAAAAGACCATGTGATGACCGGAGTGACGTCATCGAAGGTCCTTAAGCTCTATTTAATGGAGCAGCTCACCCCAGGTCCTGTTCATCAGCAGAGGAGGCACAAGGAGATGCCGGGCTTCGCGATCAAGTGGACTAAGGTGAGTTAAATTATTATTATTATTTTTTTAACCCCTCTAGCGCTGGTTTACTATGCATTCTGTATTCAGAATGCTATTATTTTCCCTTATAACCATGTTATAAGGGAAAATAATAATGATCGGGTCTCCATCCCGATCGTCTCCTAGCAACCGTGCGTGCAAATCGCATGGCATCCGTACTTGCTTGCGGATGCCATCCGATTTTCACACACCCCATTCATTTCTATGGGGCCTGCGTCACGTCGAAATCGGACAATATAGAGCATGCTGCGATTTCAACTGAACGCACAAGTGATGCGTTAAAAACAACGCTCATGTGCACAGCCCCATAGAAATGAATGGGTCAGGATTTAGTGCGGGTGCCATACGTTCGCCGCACGGATCGCACCCGCACGGAAAACTCGCCCGTGTGAAAGGGGCCTAAGAGGATCATTTATGGAACGTCACCAGTATTTTAGGAAGATGGAGTTAAAGGGGTTGTCTCACTTCAGCAAATATCATTTATCATGTAGATAAACTTAATACAAGGCACTTACTAATGTATTGTTATTCTCCATGTTGCCTCCATGTTTGCTGTCTGGATTCATTTTTTCCAGCACATTATACACTGCTAGTTTCCATGGTTACGACCACCATACAATCCATCGGTGGTGGTCGTGCTTGCACACTATAGGATAAATCAGTATTCTATGTGCGCTCCCATGGTCCCGGCCACCAGAGAAGCTGACACTTTTTCCTATAGTGTAAAAGCATGACTCCCGCCGATGCATTGCATGGTGGTCGTAACCATGGAAACGAGCAGTGTATAACGTGATGGAAAAAATGAATCCAGACAGCAAAGGAGGAAATATGGACACTCACAATACATTAGTAAGTGCTTGGTATTAACTTTATCTACATGATAAATGATATTTGCTTAAGTGCCTAAACCCTTCAAGTTGATTGCAGTTTCTGTAGATTCACATGTCTGGAGCTTACTTATCTGACCCAGTCCTGGAGAACGTCTCCCTAGGTCTCCCTGTAATAAAATTAACAATAAAGCATGTGGTTTTCACATGTATTATTAAACTTTATTAAAAATGAATGCAAATTAAAGACTTTGCTGAGCAAACCATGTAAAACTGACAGTTTTCACGTCTTCTGCTGATTTTTCGTATACAGTACTGCACGACTGACTAGTGCCGCACACAGCCAGCGTCAGGGATCTGTTCCTAATCAGCGCATAATTGTGAGCCCGCTGTCCCGGAATAAGCGGGGCATTTACACCAGCAGATTATCTGACAGATTGTTTTGACCAATCATCTGTCAGATGGCCATTTACACACGCAGATCTTTTGTTATACACAACAACTATTGGTCTGATTGGACAGAAATTGGTCAGATCAATCTGTTGGTGGAAA
The DNA here is from genome assembly GCF_014858855.1 of Bufo gargarizans. Classification (NCBI taxonomy): domain Eukaryota; kingdom Metazoa; phylum Chordata; class Amphibia; order Anura; family Bufonidae; genus Bufo; species Bufo gargarizans. Next base: position 102,324 of record NW_025334238.1, read on the forward strand.
TGTACCCTAACACCCACAGACCTAAGTTTGGAAGAATAAGCCCCTTCTGAAGTTATGCCCCTGACACTTCAAAGGCCTGAATACTCATATGTTCTGCAAACCAGGAGTCGGTCCAAAACAGGTCCAAATACTTCTGTTATACCTTTTCTATGTAGTTTCCACTTCTGGTTTTGGCATACAAATACTAACCAAATACAGGTGCAAAATACTGACCAAATCCTGACTGTGAAATTGGCCATAGGGTTAGGAAAAGACACATGGCCACAGAATGTTATGGGCCCCCAGAGAGTTTAGCTTGGGGGACACATGGGGGCACCATTAATTTAGTTAGGTAGGGACCTACATGGTCCCCCCCCCCCTCTTTTTTCTGTGTCTCCCCCTTTCCCGCTCTTTCATTTCAGATTTTACCTCAAGATTGAATTGTGGACCGGTTCCAGCTGGTTTGAGTGGATCTTCTGAGGTAACTGTAGCTCCACAGCTGATTGGCTGATGCTGTTGCTGTGGGAGAATACCGGGTCCTGATTTGTTGCCCTGCTTTCGGCGGGAAGGATTTCTCCTTTAAATTGTGGGGTTTAGCAGCGCCTCTGGGTCAGTTTGAAGAGGACCGGATCGTCGCCCTGCCCGCCCTCCCTAATTATTTGTTCTTATCTGTGGCTTTGCTTTATTAGAGGGGCTGTATCACTCAGTGTTTCAGAGTGGATTTCTGTATTTATCTAATGGTTTGATGGTTCGTTAAATTATGACGATTGTGTTTTTTAATTATTTATTAAATTATTTATTATGGTTTTCCCCTAATAAAGCATTGTGGCCATTTTATTCCAACGAAGAAGTTGTTGTGTGTTTATTTTTAGCGGTAAGTTATAGCAATGTAGAAAGGTGTAGTTTGCCTCCATGAGGTGACTAGGGATGAGCGAATCGACTTCGGATGAAACATCCGAAGTCGATTTGCATAAAACTTTGTTTCAATACTGTATTGGCTCAGATGAGCCGAAGTTATTACTTCGCAAAATCTCGCGTGACTTCGCATAATAACTTTATAGATTAATTTTTACAGTAAAAAACCATTTCCCGAACTCAGGTTCGGTTCCAAGGTAGATGTGGGTTGTCACGGCTGAGGATGGAGAAAACCCTCAGCCGTGTGATGCCAGAAGATGGATGGTCGATGCAAGGCCAGGACAGGAATCAGGAACAGGTCACCTCCTATCAATCCCTAATTCTGACCCTGCCTCCTAGCCGTATGAGCCGACCCTGATGGTAGGCGGGCTCATACTCCGGAACCTAATATACCTACTAGCCCTCAGGGTGGCCCTGGACTATGAGCAGGGTAAGACAACCTGTTCCTCCTAGACACGTAGGAACAGGAGTCTCACTGGCCAAGCTACATAAAAAGGGAAACATGAACAGCTTATGGCAATGGCAGGTAAATGCAACAAGTAACACCTACCTGCCACAGACAACAAAGCCTGGAACCCATGCAGAAACGCTGCTGTCCACAAGATATGGCGGACACAGCACACACTACACTTCACACAGGAACTCAGGACCATAAGCTGCAATAACAAGGAGACCAAACAAACATCTTCAAAACACCATGTAACATAACTTATGACCACAAGGGTGGCCCCCACTGGCAGATGGTATATCACAGGAGGATGACTCCAGCTAGCCATGGCTGAAGTACCCCTCAGACTACTGATCACAGCAGAGGCTAAATAGCCCATGTAGCCATACCCACACAGACACACCCAGTGCACACACACTAGGAAGGAAGTTAACCCTTCCAACACCAGGGAAGGGAAGACAGCAACTTAAAGGGGAATACACACACAATAAACCCTGTGCTCACCAGACAAGGAAAGTGCACACATATAAACACACGTTGCCCTAGGCAACCGCATGCATACACAGTGAGCAGCCCAGCAACCAGCTCCAGCTGCTACACCGCCAAACTATATGTTGACAACGGCAACCACACGTGAGGCAACAAAGCCAGAGCCCTCACCTGTGGTTGACAACACAGAACAAACCGTTGACAACCGCATGTGACCACAAGAGTCACGACCATAACCATGGTCGTGACACTCCCACCCCTCAAAGCCCCCCCACCAAAAAAAAAAAGGTGAAAACTAGTGAGGGACCAAACAAGGGGATAGGAGAAGGGGAAAATAGGGGAAACAGCATCAAACATGCGAGTCTCCCCCGGACTGCTGCCGGACCCTGGAGCAACACACAGGAACCAGGATCCGACTGCCAGCCTCTGGAGCAACACACAGGAACCAGAGGCCAGCAAAGAAACAGCCCGGGGAGACCGCACTGACACTGCGTCCACTCTCTATTAACGTCCCCACTCCAGTCGCTGCCAACAGACACTCCTACCCAGCACACAGCCGGAACACTAATGGAATGCTGCCAGCAGACGACCAGAGATAGGAACATAGAGAGGGACGAGGGATCACCAACACGGACACAGAAGGTAAGGTGGCGGGGAATAAGCCACCAACCACGCCGTTAACAGTGATCCCCAAAACGCTCTCCCTCCGGAGAACGCACATGCACGCCACAAACATATGGCGATGCATGCTGCACCCTCTTCCGAAGGTGATACCACTCCCACCGCTCAAAGCCCCCCCCAAAACAAAAGGGGAAAGTTGGTGGGGCACCACAAACAATGGTAGGGGGGGTGGGGAATAAAAGGTATGGGGACACCATAACAGACCACGGTGAAGAAATGGCGGGGAAAAGCCACTCACCGCGCCGTTAATGGTGAAAGCCCCAGAACGCTCTCCCTCCGGAGAACGCGCATGCAACCCACAAACATATGGCGATGCATGCTGCACCCTCTTCCGAAGGTACCACGTGAGGAGCCATTGTGGTCATACTGTCACGGCTGAGGATGGGGAAAACCCTCAGCCGTGCGATGCCAGAAGATGGATGGCCGATGCAAGGCCAGGACAGGAATCAGGTCACCTCCTATCAATCCTTAATTCTGACCCTGTCTCCTAGCCGTATGAGCCGACCCTGATGGTAGGAGGGCTCATACTCCGGAACCTAGTATTCCTACTAGCCCTCAGGGTGGCCCTGGACTAGGAGCAGGGTAAGACGACCTGTTCCTCCTAGACACGTAGGAACAGGAGTCTCACTGGCCAAGCTACATAAAAAGGGAAACATGAACAGCTTATGGCAATGGCAGGTAAATGCAACAAGTAACACCTACCTGCCACAGACAACAAAGCCTGGGACCCATGCAGAAACGCTGCTGTCCACAAGATATGGCGGACACAGCACACACCACACTTCACACAGGAACTCAGGACCATAAGCTGCAATAACAAGGAGACCAAACAAACATCTTCAAAACATCATGTAACATAACTTATGACAACAACGGTGGCCCCCACTGGCAGATGGTATATCACAGGAGGATGCCTCCAGCTAGCCATGGCTGAAGTACCCCTCAGACTACTGATCACAGCAGAGGCTAAATAGCCCATGTAGCCATACCCACACAGACACACCCAGTGCACACACACTAGGAAGGAAGTTAACCCTTCCAACACCAGGGAAGGGAAGACAGCAACTTAAAGGGGAATACACACACAATAAACCCTGTGCACACCAGACAAGGAAAGTGCACACATATAAACACACATTGCCCTAGGCAACCGCATGCATACACAGTGAGCAGCCCAGCAACCAGCTCCAGCTGCTACACCGCCAAACTATATGTTGCCAACGGCAACCACGCGTGAGGCAACAAAGCCAGAGCCCTCACCTGTGGTTGACAACACAGAACAAACCGCTGACAACCGCATGCGACCACAAGAGTCACGACCATAACCATGGTCGTGACATGGGTTGACTGTAGGTCGACAGCTATCTGACATTGTATAGCAAGTTATTTAGTGCTTTCTTCCCCTTTTATTCCTTGTAGTGTAGTTGGTTAGTAATGCCTGATACCTGGTGTTCCTGAAGACGTGTGCTTCACACTGAGGAGTTTAGGTGGCGCTAGGAGGGGCCAGGGGTCTAGAAAACACTTAGCTTTGTAACAAAGAGCTCAGCTCCATTGCATGTCTTGCCACTATCACCTCTCTTTGTATCATGTGGGCGTTGGACGGGTGCCATGTTGGGCACTGATGAATGGGAGCTCGCTCATTTGTTCACGGTTTTTAGAGACTGTTAGTTATTTTACTCACTATGTTATCTTTTTTATATATATATATATAAACTTCTATGCTCCTAAGTCGCGATAAGTCTATTTTTCCCCCTGAATGTCAAATCTCATGGATATTCATTTGGAGGGAAAAAAGGAGCGTAATACAGTACCAGCAAAGTAAATGAGATTTCATAAATCTCATGTACACTTTGTTTTTTGCTTCCATGCCGAGATTGAATTGTTGTGCGGGTTGTAAAATCTGCAGCACATCAATTGTTTGTGCGATTCCGCACCTTCTGTAGAGTGGTTTTCCCCATATACTTCAATGAGTTTGTTAACATAAACAGAAAATCAGCACAAAAAGCGCACCAAAAGCACAATGAATAGTGCAGATTTATATGTAATTTTTTGTGCGGTTTGTGGATTTTCTGCATACAAATCTACACTGTGTGCAGGTACCCTTAAGCCCTCCATACTCTTTAGGTGGTAAAAGATGATAATCGAATGTATGGGGGACTCCCGACTCTTTCCCTTGTTGACATTGCATGTCTTTAAGTGGAAGAAGTATCTGGCATCGGCTTTCTCCTCTCCCCCCCATGAAAACACGTACAAGCTAGTCTTAACCCAGGTCTCTTCAGCAGCCCTTACATTCATTCCATTCTTTGTTCCCTCAATGATGACAAAACCCTAAACCTTGATGCTCCCTCCACCAGCTGGGGATGGGATTGTGGTATTGCATATTTATTTTAGTTGGTAAAATTGGGGCATCTAAGCTCTAAGCCCCGTCCCTGGGAACAGTCAGAGGAACGCCCACTGATTGGCAGAGTTTACGTTAGCTAAGCCTGAGACAGCTTGAATTTGCCAGGACGGTTTCTGAAAATCAGGGACAGTCCTGCCAAATTCAGCACAGCTGGCAACCCTGGTGTTGGTATGCAGTGCTATTTTTCCTCCTAGGGCCTCGAGGGAACTGGGAAATCTAAGGTGTATGAAGACATTCTACAGGAGAATGTAAGGGCAGCGGTCCATGAACTCCAGCTAAAGAGACCTGGGTTTGGCCGAGCATTTTTGTGTTTTCAAGGGAGAAAGGTGAAGGCCACTACCAGATACCTCTGCCACTATCAAACATTCAACACACTCGATCCGTCTCTCCCTCAACATCATCTGTACGGGGAGTGACAGCGGGTGATGCAACGAGACAATGACCCAAAGCACGCAAGTAAATAAACTAAAAAACGGTTGAAAAAGAAGATCTGTGTTGTGGACCTTCACTTTATCGAGGTGCCGCGGTATGACCTTGCTGTGCACACAAGCCACCCAAGAAATACTGATGAACTGAAACACATGTGTAGGGAGGAATGGTCCAAAATTCCTCCTCAACATTGTGCAGATCTTATTTGAGGCTTTGATGGGGGTGATTGTGGCTAAAGGGGAGCTACAGGTTATCAAATCCAAGGTAATTTTTTTTTGTAATGCAATGTATTTTATATCATCTAAATTCAACATGATACAGCATGTAGATATCAACCCATGTATCCTGTACATATATCTCAGTAAGTCCAAAAATCCAAGTAGAAAATTTAGTCTATATTATAAGCTGGAATCGGAGGTAGACAAGATCACGACCACGCGTTATGGGGAAGATCTGGATTTGTGATCACTAAATTGGACTGACCGAGGGTTACATAAGTTGGGATCAAATGATACAATGAAAAATACATTCCAAAAAAGTGAAGGTGTACCGTGCAATCTGTACCTTGTGCGTTGTACAGGATGGACCTACTTGAACTCACTAGTCACATTATATATTTTTTTCCCATGGGACTGATGTATAGACTGAAATGCAGCTGATTCCAAAGGGTTCACTTACTTTCTGCTTTCACTACTTGTTGTTATTGTTCTGTAGAGGAGTTGGTGTCCTGTATCAGTAATGGAGCTCCAGTCACTAAGACTATAAGAAACAATAGGCACAAAATGTTAGATTCACATTAAAGTTACAGCTCGCCTGTGCCAGTCCCCGTATGACAACTCAGGTTCCATTCAGGTCAGTGAAAGAAAAGTCTATGGGACCGGCTGGAGCTGGGCACCTAGTACCAGTCCCAGGAGCCACCCATGCACCATGAGAAGGTAAGGCGCTTATAGTAAGGATGGCCTCTGCCAGCAGCTGACACGTCTCCTGATACACTTTCTGTTACCTTACTGTCCACCCCCAGGCCATGTGCTCACACCCGTTATATAAAGGAACAAGCTGTTTACACAGGAAAAAGTCTACAAGGGAGGGCACCACACAAAAGATGGAGCACCTGACAGCCCTTTATACACAATGCCAGGGGGAGCATTAAAGGGGAAATGTCATCAGGTTCAAGATTACACAAAGTTCCTTTAATCCCAAAAAGTAAGACGATAATGTGATGAATACCGTACCCCGACTGACGTCAAATACGTAGGGCCAGCGAGATACGGTATAGTCACTGGTTATCAAGGCGTGACGTTACGCTGTCCCTGAGGAGCAGCTAAGGTGAGTCTTCAGTTTTCACAGACTCCTCCTGTCCACACAGGCACAGAGAGGCAACAAGCTGAGGGAGCCTGGTCACTGCCCCAGTGAAAACATCTCAGCCCGGGAAGACTGCCACCAATTTCTTGTTTAATATAAGCCCGATCCGCTAACGGGATTATAAAGGGTGAGAAACCAACCCACGGCAGCGTATTACTAGGCCAAAACATGGACGTGGGGATTCGTGATCGAGATACAGGACAGCACAAGATTAAATTATATATGTAATCGCCTTAAGGGCTCACTAGACAGTACACAATATAACAGAGAATATATACAGTGGTCCGATGTGCAGAATACAGGTGGTTTGGTACAAACAGGATTAAACAGAGCAAAAAGTCAGTTTACCAGAGTCCTTTGGGTTGATAAATAATGGTTCCTGTAATCCTTGGCTGTAGTCACATGGGAGGCAGTGATGCCACCAGTTTTAAAGGTCCCTCAAAACACGATGCTCAGTGTGACCCCCTACATAGAAAAAATGCTGGACTTTTCACCTGTAGTCGGCCACGACCCTCCCTGCCTCTGGGAGGGGACCCCCTCCCTCCTGGTCCTGGCAGCCAAACGACCCACAAAACCCATTAGAGCCCATAGCTCCAGACCAGAAGGTCACATGGAGATGGTTCTGAGTCCACACATGGTACCGTGATTTGGTTTCTGCGGGGAGATCTCCCCTCCCTGGCATCCTACCACCCAACTATGAGCAGGAGCCTGTCCATCTTGGCCACAGGGTCGCAAATATATATCTGGTTTATGCCTTATGAATCGCAGGTTCCATGATGTCTGATAGTTGCTTTTGTTCTGAGGAATGACTTAGACCCCCTGCAGGGAGGTTTCCCTGTAGGATTGGCTGGCCTCCGTGCTGGCTGGTTGAGGTGTGAATTTGTACGCATGTGGCCTCCTTGAAGCCAAAACCCCTGTGGAGTTCACTACCTCTGCTATCTGACAGCAGATGGCTGGAATTAGATCATGGCTGACATTAAACAATAATTCTATATTCCTCACAGACACCATGAAAGCCGTTCCCCTATATTCTAGATATATACTATTAATTATATCTATCAGCTGAAGAACCGGGGGAGACCCACCCAGACCCCCAGATCATGTCAGAACCCAAAGCGGTCTCTTCTTCATTTCAGTACTGTCTCTTCATGTTATTACTGTCACTTCATTTTATTACCAAAATTTTCCACAATTCATTACTGTTTCTTCTTCATTAGCTGCCTTCAATATTGGCCGTCTATTATTTAATTCATTACTGTCTCTTTATTTTATGACTCTTTTTCAATATGCTACTGTCTCTTCTTCATTATCAGCTGTCTGTTTTTCAATTTGTTACTGTCTCTTCTTCATTACTGGCTGTCTTTTCTTCAATTCTTTACATTCTCTTCATTTTATGACTCTTCTTCAGTTCATCATTGTCTCATCACTTATTTTATAACTGACTCATCACTGCATTACTGACTGTCTTTAAAGGGGTTCTCCAAGATTTACATATTGATGGCCTATCCTCAGGATAGGTCATCAGTATGAGATTGGTGGGGGGGGGGGGGGGGGGGGGTCCGTCTCCCGACACCCCTGCCGATCAGCTGTTTGAGGAAGCCATGGCACCCAACTGGAGTTCCAGTGAGTGCCACTGCCTCCTCGCAGCTCACCAAGCACAGCGCCATCCATTGTATAGTGGCTGTGCTTGGTACTGCAGCTCGGTCTCATTCACTTGGCCATGTGACTGATGAACGTGACCCTTTATTTGTCTTTTCCCCCACTTTATTACTAGCTATCTCACGGACACTTCATGACTAGCTGTCTCTTATTTCCATCATTACCTGTGGTCCCTCCTCTGTAAGGCCAGGGGTCACATATTATTACAGACTGTCATTACCGTCTCTTCCACACTTCAGTAATGGGTGTCTCTTCGTTCCTTCACTACTTGATGTCCCTCCTCTAGAAACTGGGTCTACTGTGTTTCAAAACCAGCGCCACTCTTCTACATGAAATGTGCAACACAATCATGTTCAATACCAGACCCCGCCACAGACCAGAGAGGCGCTGTTTATACCGGTTAACACTTCACCACAGCCTGTCCGTTCTACATCATTAAGGGGTATTGCCATCATTAAGCCCGGGGTATGTCATAAATCCTGCACAGGAGCCAGTCCAACCTCTGGGACCTTCACCCCTTTTCTGCATCGTACCAACCACTCAGACCAGTCTGAAAATCCCATATGCATCAACTGCGAGGGCCATCCCTCCACTGACAGCTGGTGCGAATCAGGGCTTGGGCTTGCACCACAGGCGGTCACAGGATGGTGACAATGGGAATACCCCATTAATTACTGTCTCTTCTTTCCTCATCATTATTTTCTCTTCTGTGTTTATTACTGTCTCTTTTATACTTTCATTACTTTTCTATGCTTTGCTTGCCAGTCTCTCAGTCGTCGTTATCAGTCCTCTCTTCAGTCACTTCTTTGATTCATTTCTCTAGTTAATTTTATTTCTCTCCATTACTGGTCACGTGTCTTCATTATCAGTTACTTCTCTTTGATAAATGGCTGTCTCTTGGACTTCTCATTACATTACTCAGCGCTGATCATCACTACCAGTGAGTGACATGGCTATGGTAGAGATCAGGCTGTAAATGCCGTCATACTCATCAAGGGCTGTGGGAGACTCCAATTGGCTCCTGGAGTAGGATGGCGCCCGTCTGCAGTGCTGAAACGTAAATCATCAGATAAACAGAAATCTCTTTTTAAAAGGGTTATACGAGATTAACCCCTTCATGACTTCCACTGTACATGCACATCGGAAGATGTGAGTTTTAAAAGGCACCCACTCGCGCTGATCGCAGACATTTAACCCTTCAGATGCTCAAATCAATTTGTGACTATGGCATCCAAGGCGGCATTCTCTGGAAAAAGAATATAACTACTATAATACTGCTCCTATGTACAAGAATATAACTACTATAATACTGCTCCTATGTACCAAGAATATAACTACTATAATACTGCTCCTATGTACAAGAATATAACTACTATAATACTGCTCCTATGTACAAGAATATAACTACTATAATACTGCCCCCTATGTACAAGAATATAACTACTATAATACTGCTCCTGTGTACAAGAATATAACTACTATAATACTGCTCCTGTGTACAAGAATATAACTACTATAACACTGCTCCTATGTATAAGAATATAACTACTATAATACTGCTCCTATGTACAGGAATATAACTAGTATAATACTGCTCCTATGTACAAGAATATAACTACTATAATACTGCTCCTGTGTACAAGAATATAACTACTATAACACTGCTCCTATGTATAAGAATATAACTACTATAATACTGCTCCTATGTACAGGAATATAACTAGTATAATACTGCTCCTATGTACAAGAATATAACTACTATAATACTGCTCCTATGTACAAGAATATAACTACTATAATACTGCTCCTATGTACAGGAATATAACTAGTATAATACTGCTCCTATGTACAAGAATATAACTACTATAATACTGCTCCTATGTACAAGAATATAACTACTATAACACTGCTCCTATGTATAAGAATATAACTACTATAATACTGCTCCTATGTACAAGAATATAACTACTATAATACTGCTCCTATGTACAAGAATATAACTACTATAATACTGCTCCTATGTACAAGAATATAATTACTATAATACTACTCCTATGTACAAGAATATAACTACTATAATACTGCTCTTATGTACAAGAATATAACTACTATAATACTGCTCTTATGTACAAGAATATAACTACTATAATACTGCCTCCTATGTACAAGAATATAACTACTATAATACTGCCTCCTATGTACAAGAATATAACTACTATAATACTGCTCCTATGTACAAGAATATAACTACTATAATACTGCTCCTATGTACAAGAATATAACTACTATAATACTGCCCCTAAGTACAAGAATATAACTACTATAATACTGCCCCTATGTACAAGAATATAACTACTATAATACTGCTCCTATGTACAAGAATATAACTACTATAATACTACCTCCTATGTGCAAGAATATAACTACTAACCTCTATGTACAAGAATATAACTAGCTATAATACTGCTCCTATGTACAAAGAATATAACTACTATAATACTGCTCCTATGTACAAAGAATATAACTACTATAATACTGCTCCTATGTACAAGAATATAACTACTATAATACTGCTCCTATGTACAAGAATATAACTACTATAATACTGCCTCCTATGTACAAGAATATAACTACTATAATACTGCCTCCTATGTACAAGAATATAACTACTATAATACTGCTCCTATGTACAAGAATATAACTACTATAATACTGCTCCTATGTACAAGAATATAACTACTATAATACTGCTCCTATGTACAAGAATATAACTACTATAATACTGCTCCTATGTACAAGAATATAACTACTATAATACTGCTCCTATGTACAAGAATATAACTACTATAATACTGCCCCTATGTACAAGAATATAACTACTATAATACTGCCTCCTATGTACAAGAATATAACTACTATAATACTGCTCCTATGTACAAGAATATAACTACTATAATACTGCTCCTATGTACAAGAATATAACTACTATAATACTGCTCCTATGTACAAGAATATAACTACTATAATACTGCTCCTATGTACAAGAATATAACTACTATAATACTGCTCCTATGTACAAGAATATAACTACTATAATACTGCTCCTATGTACAAGAATATAACTACTATAATACTGCCTCCTATGTACAAGAATATAACTACTATAATACTGCTCCTATGTACAAGAATATAACTACTATAATACTGCCTCCTATGTACAAGAATATAACTACTATAATACTGCTCCTAAGTACAATAATATAACTACTATAATACTGCCCCTATGTACAAGAATATAACTACTATAATACTGCTCCTATGTACAAGAATATAACTACTATAATACTGCTCCTATGTACAAGAATATAACTACTATAATACTGCTCCTATGTACAAGAATATAACTACTATATTACTGCTCCTATGTACAAGAATATAACTACTATAATACTGCTCCTATGTACAAGAATATAACTAGTATAATACTGCCCCTATATACAAGAATATAACTACTATAATACTGCCTCCTATGTACAAGAATATAACTACTATAATACTGCCCCTATGTACAAGAATATAACTAATATAATACTGCCTCCTATGTACAAAAATATAACTACTATAATACTGCTCCTATGTACAAGAATAACTACTATAATACTGCCTCCATGTACAAGAATATAACTACTATAATACTGCTCCTATGTACAAGAATATAACTACTATAATACTGCCTCCCATGTACAAGAATATAACTACTATAATACTGCTCCTATGTACAAGAATATAACTACTATAATACTACCTCCTATGTACAAGAATATAACTACTATAATACTGCTCCTATGTACAAGAATATAACTACTATAATACTGCTCCTATGTACAAAAATATAACTCCTATAATACTGCTCCTATGTATAAGAATATAACTACTATAATACTGCTCCTATGTACAAGAATATAACTACTATAATACTGCTCCTATGTACAAGAATATAACTACTATAATACTGCCCCCTATGTATAAGAATATAACTACTATAATACTGCCTCCTACTGTATGTACAAGAATATAACTACTATAATACTGCTCCTATGTACAGGAATATAACTACTATAATACTGCCCCTATGTACAAGAATATAACTAATATAATACTGCCTCCTATGTACAAAAATATAACTACTATAATACTGCCTCCTATGTACAAGAATATAACTACTATAATACTGCCTCCCATGTACAAGAATATAACTACTATAATACTGCTCCTATGTACAAGAATATAACTACTATAATACTACCTCCTATGTACAAGAATATAACTACTATAATACTGCTCCTATGTACAAGAATATAACTACTATAATACTGCTCCTATGTACAAAAATATAACTACTATAATACTGCTCCTATGTATAAGAATATAACTACTATAATACTGCTCCTATGTACAAGAATTTAACTACTACAGGGTGGGCCATTTATATGGATACACCTTAATAAAATGGGAATGGTTGGTGATATTAACTTCCTGTTTGTGGCACATTAGTATGTGTGAGGGGGGAAACTTTTCAAGATGGGTGGTGACCATGGTGGCCATTTTAAAGTCGGCCATTTTGAATCCAACTTTTGTTTTTTCAATAGGAAGAGGGTCATGTGACAGATCAAACTTATTGGGAATTTCACAAGAAAAACAATGGTGTGCTTGGTTTTAACGTAACTTTATTCTTTCATGAGTTATTTACAAGTTTCTGACCACTTATAAAATGTGTTCAATGTGCTGCCCATTGTGTTGGATTGTCAATGCAACCCTCTTCTCTCACTCTTCACACACTGATAGCAACACCGCAGGAGACATGCTAGCACAGGCTTCCAGTATCTGTAGTTTCAGGTGCTGCACATCTCGTATCTTCACAGCATAGACAATTGCCTTCAGATGACCCCAAAGATAAAAGTCTAAGGGTCGCCTCTATGAGTGGTCCCTAACACTAGTTCCTACCTGTTATGGGCCATGACAGCCACACAAAGTCCAGGGAGCGCAGGTACAGCATGCACGTCAAGCACACTCTGCTTTTAACCCCGTCCGATGCCATTACAGCTTTCATCGGATCCAGGGATGCAAGTACCCACATGCATGCTGAGCCCACTATATACTTCTCCTGGAGCCTAATGGCTACTGGTAGGTGCTATATAAGCAGACTCAGTTTTATACTGACTTTAAAACTTTAAAACCAGCCACTCCAGGAATATAGTCCTGTAACAGGGTATATGTGGGCCAGACCATGCAGGAGCTTAGGAAGAGAGCACAACGGCACACAGCCAACATTCGGTTGGCAGCACCAGATAGAAGCAAAGGGGAAAAACCTTTAACATCGGTGGAGACCCACTTTTTGGACTGCCATGAAGGTAGGTATGACGACCTACGGGTTGTGGGGTTGGACACGATTCGGGCTAACATTAGGGGCTGCTCCGCTCTGAATCGAGGTGGATATTAAACTTGGTTCACAAGCCCCATGGGGCTTAAATGAGGAACTCACCTTCACTGGTTTTTATACATAGGCTTTTCCAGTCGGAGTAGGCCTATGTATCATTAATTTATTATTTTGTACTTCCTATTTTTGTTTGCCTTTCACTTTCTAGGTTTCACGGCTCGATGACGCAGGAATGCAGGACTCATTGAGCTGTGGGCTTCTGCCTCCTGTCTCCTTGTATTATTGTTCACTGGTTGTCTATATGTAAACGCACATAGTATGGCACTTAGCACTTTAATACCCATTGGTTACTGGAGCACACACAACTTTACGGTCGTCCCTCCCTACCTGGATATTTTTTGGTATTTTATGGAATTATATATTTTTATATATTACTATGATGGAGTATATGTATATGAAATTTCTTTCCCTTTTGCATCACTTGTTGACTATCCATATGATGTCCATACATGTGTCTAATTGTCCTCTTCCTATTTTGCGCTTGTTTTCTGGCCCCTTCCTCCCTGGTGCATGGTCCTTCATCCCCTCGCCAATGCTCTGAGACAGAGGATACGGGCGCGGATATGAGTCTGGATTGATTACTTGTATTTTTCATTGAGCATATAATAAAAACCACAAAGCTTTATTTATTTATTTATTACTTTATAAGGAAAGCTCAATATCTAGAGCACAAACATATAGGAGTAATCTGCTCAGGGTACAGTGAGGTAACAATAATATAAACTAAGCCAATAGGTTATAATGAAATTCACGATAGGTTTCATTTCTTTATTTCTGTGATCATTTGTAACTTGTTCCGTTTGTGAATCATGTTAGGGGGACGGGCGTTTTGATTCTATTATCATTATATATAATGCTGATGGCCATTTTGGTTATTTTCCTTGATCGTGCACGGCTTATCACGTCTATATGTATGATAGATTTTCTGACCAGGCCTCATCATGGTTCATGATATGCGCATCTGGTTTATCTAACACTATAATGGACACACGGTCATGGAGTTATTCTTCAAACATCAGGTTTGGACACTAATTTAGTTTTATTGATATGTGCTTTGTATCACTGCGCCCTGTTCATACACCGGAACTAATAGTACCTGCTTTTGTTTTGGCGATCCATTGGAGGATGTATCTGCGCGGTCTGGCGCCCTTGGGTGACGTCGAGGCCGTGACGCGTTTCCGCCCTTTGGAGCGCATCGCGGCGGCGACTTCCGCTTGGGCGCCATCTTGCGCATGCGCACTTGCTCATCCAACACGCCGGTTTTCACCGGCGCCCAGATTTGCGCTCGGACCATGCACCAGGGAGTACTCAGGTAACGCCCACATGGGGAGTACTCGGGTAACGCCCACATGGGGAGTACTCGGGTAACGCCCACATGGGGAGTACTCGGGTAACGCCCACATGGGGAGTACTCGGGTAACGCCCACATGGGGAGTACTCGGGTAACGCCCACATGGGGAGTACTCGGGTAACGCCCACATGGGGAGTACTCGGGTAACGCCCACATGGGGAGTACTCGGGTAACACCCACATGGGGAGTACTCAGGTAACGCCCACATGCGCCCTCCCCTGGTTCCTCCTCCCTTCATCATTTTACTGGTCTGACCACAGCTTTATTTAATCATTGATTAATTATGATGACTATAACAATCTTGAAACACTAATGCAGATTCACATGGCCCTCTGAGGAAGCTAGTCCAGGTACTAGCGATACGCGTGAGGGCTCTTTGCTTTCCTCGCCTATGGGGGTACACCTCCCGTGTGCCCCCACTGTGTCTCTGATAAGTATATTATCCAGGAGATCGTAGACATTCTTTTGCTATCTTCTTTGATGATTGTATATATATTGATTGTTTCTATGGTGACTTTGGATGACATTTTGTACATGATTTTACCCATCAGTGGGGTTTGCTCCATGCATTAATGTTTTTAATCAGTATATTACAATAAATCATGTTTTATTTTTGGAGGTGCGGCCTATTTGTGGTATTTCTTTACTAAGTTTTGTTCATGTAAAAAAGACAAGTTATGGGGGGGATCTGTGGATGGCACACTGTTATGGGGGGGATCTGTGGATGGCACACTGTTATGGGGGATCTGTGGATGGCACACTGTTATGGAGGGGATCTGTGGATGGCACACTGTTATGGAGGGGATCTGTGGATGGCACACTGTTATGGAGGGGATCTGTGGATGGCACTGTTATGGAGGGGATCTGTGGATGGCACTGTTATGGGGAGGGGAATCTGTGGATGGCTGTGGTACTGTTATGGGGAGGGGGATCAGTGGATGACACTATATAGCATTGTATGCTATATGTGCTATCCACAGATCCTCCTCCCCATAACAGTGCCATCCACAGATCCCCATCCCCATAGCAGTGCCATTCACAGATCCTCCTCCCCATAACAGTGCCATCCACAGATCCTCCTCCCCATAACAGTGCCATCCACAGATCCTCCTCCCCATAACAGTGCCATCCACAGATCCTCCTCCCCATAACAGTGCCATCCACAGATCCTCCTCCCCATAACAGTACCATCCACAGATCCCCCTCCCCATAGCAGTACCATCCACAGATCCTCCTCCCCATAGCAGTGCACAGATCCCCATCCCCATAACAGTGCCATCCACAGATCTCCCAATACACCGGCCACATCAGTATTCAGACTATTCCTTAACTGGCAGTAACTTTTACTTGAGCTTTAAATCAGCGCTATGATATTTATTACCTTAGAAATACAATGAAGCTCCAGTAACAGGCAGAGCGGCGGCGGCGTAACGCCACCCACTCAACGTGACGCGCCTGCTCCACCCACTTTATGAATGAAGCAGGCGGAGCAGGCGCGTCACGTGAGTAAGTGACGTTACGCCGCCGCTGCTCTGCCTGTTACCGGAGCCTCATTGTAAGTTAGTAAAGATGCGCTGATTTAAAGTTGAAGTAAAAGTTACTGCTGGTAAAGGACCCTGACCGCCCGCTTCCGCCCGCATAGCAACGAATCGGCCAATTATTCGATAACAGGATTCGTTGATAACAAATCCTGTTATCGAATATTATCGATAACTTTGATTAATCGTTGCAGCCCTAAATATAACTACTATAATACTGCTCATTGTGGAGTGTGAGTGCGGCAGCCCCTGTCCTCCGGTGTGACATTAGTTCCTATAGAGACTATGCCTGGGGCAGGGCTTCATAGGAGGATGACGTGTAATTCCCATAGACTCCAATGTAATGCATCGCTTGTTATACAGGGCGGTCGCCTCCAACATCTCCAAACCAAACTGCCTAACAGTAAACCTGTCTTAGTTGTCAAGTACAAAGCTAAACACCTAAATGACTGGACTTGGTTGCTGACAGACATTCGGACTCGTCATGACAGGACGAAGCTTGATTTCATTTATCAGGTCACATCAATTCCCAGAATATGAGGAACTGGTCAGATGAAAATCCCCATTTGACTACCTCACGGGACGGGTTCATGAACTGTTTACGGAGAAGCAACCTGAGGATGAGGGGTTATGGCCGCCACGTTCCCCAGACTTGGCCACATGAGATTTTTATCTGTGGGGAAATGTAAACCAGAAAGTGTCCGCTAACAATCCACGTCCCCTGGAGGAACTCGAGGAGAACATCACAAGCCGTATCAGCCAACATAACCCGACCTGCCCAAAGACGCAGTATGGCAGTGTTCCTCAGCTCCGGTCCTCGGGACCCACCTGCCGGATTTCCTTAGTATTGAGCAGGTGATATAATTAGTGTCCACGCATCAGGACAGGTGGTCATTCTGTGGGATATTCTCAAATCAGGACCAAGAGGTGGGCCCTGAGGACTGGGGTTGGGGGACACTGCAGGACGGGGATAATTAACAAAACAACAGTCCACTTGCTCGTCCATCTTGTCATACTATTGCTGGAGGCGGGCGACTTTTTTGTAGGCCCCCCCCCTGTGGGAACTAAGCAAAAGTGTAAAATAAATAAATGTTATAAATAAATAAATGGTATAAAAAATTCAAAATGAAAATAAAAAAATACACATCATGGGCATCGTGGGAAAACACCCTATTATAATATAAAAATATTTATCCTATGCGGAAAATGGAGAAAAAGTCAAAATGGACAATTTGCCATTTTTTGGTCGCTTCTCCTTCCACCAAAAATTAAATAAAAATGTATTAAAAAGTCATACACCCCCCAAAAAGGTCTCAGTTATAAGTACAGATCGCCCCGCAAAAAATGAGCCCTCACACACATAGCTACAAAAATGTTATAAGCGTCAGTATATGGTGACAAAAAGAAAAAAAAAATTTTTTTTAAAGGTTTTTATATCTGTTTTTAAGTATAAAACACAAGAAAAACGACACCTACGTGGTATCGGCGTAATCGTACTGACCTAGAGAATGGAGGGCACAAGTCAGTTTTACTGTATAGGGAATTCCGTAAAAACAAAACCTATAAAACTGTCGCGGAATTGTTTTTTTTTTTTTCCATTTTTCACCCCATTTGGATTTTTTCCAGCTTCCCACTATATCGTATGCAATATTAAATGGTGAAATTAGAAAGTGCAACTTGTCCCGCAAAAATCAAGCCCTCATTCGTCTATGTGAATGGAAAAATAATAAAAAAAAGTTAGGGAGGGGGGGGGAAAAACCGTAAACACAAAAACCACAGGGGCTGAATGGGTTAAACCAGTTTCTCTCCATCTGCCCATTCACCTGAAGGGCTGCTGAGCTGCAGTACCGGGCACAGCCACTACACGGCAGTACTGCTGTTTCCCGGTCTGTCCACTATGATAGGCCATTAGTATCTGAATCAGAGGCAGGCAGCGTACGGGGGAGCTGTACATGTACACACTGTGCGTCCCATGGCCGTACTGAGATTAGAACCGCCCTCTGCGTCATATCAGCGCAGGACTCCGCTACTCTCGGCGCTGTGTCCACGTTGACAGTGAGGGCACGTCGCCCTTACTTAACATGGACGTTGCCCGATATCCACTCATATTGCGCAATGCAATAAAGCAGTGAGCTGGGACGCTGCCATTGGTGGAAAAACAAACGTGATTCTCTACATCTCCAGATTTCCACCAATAGGAGCGGATTTTGAGAGACGATGCGGGACAGAGTGACCACGCCCTCCACAACCAGTAGCTAGCGTGATCTCTAGACCGGACGGGCTCACTGACCGGCGGCACAGGAGGAGGAGATGGCGCCCGCGGATGTGATGGGGACAGCTGAGGAGCTGGCTGACAAGGTAACAACCCGACGCACTGCTTCTCGCTTCTCCCCTCCGCAGGCTAATGCTACATTATTATTATCCAGCGGTCACAGGACACTCCTTTTCCAGTGACATGGTACGGTCCTTGTTTTCCTACCTGAAGCAGCTGTTGGTATGTTCCGCTAGGTGTGGGTGATGCTTGGCCGAAACCATGTGTTGTACGTGGGGGTGGAAAGTAATGTATTAGATAAGTTATAAAGCACAACCTTGCAGCTGTCCAGTGAGGCTCATTACTGCGCAGTGTGATTGTCCTAGAGTGCCCTGCAGCAGCCCCTGGGCCCCAGTGACAGGCACCATGGGACTTGTAGTTCCACATCAGACCGACTAGCCACTGTTTGCACATAAGCTTGTGTTCTCATGGCCTTCCTCTGGTAGACATAACGTCCCTGGCCTTGTACAGATGTGCTGTTTAATGAAGAGCCCCTTTAAGGCCTCTTGCACACGACCGGGTGGCTTTTTCAATATTTTGCGATCCGCAAAAAATACGGATGATGTCTGTGTGCGTTCCGGAACAGCTGGCCCCTGGTAGAACAGTCCTATCCTTGTCCGTTATGCGGACCATAATAGGACATGTTCTATCTTTGAACGGAAATACGGAAACGGAGGGCATATGGAGTACCATTTTTTTGCGGATCCATTGAAAGAAATGAATGGAAAAAAACAACGTTTGTGTGCAAGAGGCCTAACCCTTATTACATGCCTCGGCTGTCCTCTCCCCTGGACTCTCCGGCTGTGCGTGTCTGTAGTATTACACGCCGGCCATTCTAATACTCTGACAAAGCCGCCACTTCCAGTTGTGTCACTTCAACAAACGACATTTATCATGTAGAGAAAATGAATACGAGGCACTAACTAATGTATTGTGATTGTCCATATTGCCTCCTTTTCTGGCTATATCACATTATACACTGCTTGTTTCCGTGGTTACGACCACCCTGCAGTCCATCGGTGGTGGTCGTGCTTAAACGCTACAGAAAGAAGCATCTGCCGGGACCGTGAGAGCGCACATAGGTTGGTGCTTTTTCCTATAGTTTGCAAGCACGGCCACCACTGGTGGATTACAGGTGGGTCGTAACCATGGAAACGAGCAGTGTATAATATGATGGAAAAATGAATCCAGCCAGCAAAGGAAACAATATGGAAAATCACAATACATTAGTAAGTGCCTTGTATTACCTCTCTCTACATGATAAATGCTATTTGCTGAAAGTGAGGCGACCCCTTTAACTCCAGGAGAAACTGCAGCATCTAAGGAGGCTTTGTCAACAGAAAAAATAAAACGTTATGGCTCCTGCGTAGGGGGTAAGTATCTGACTGGCGGGGGTCCGACTGCCAGGATTACCATTGATCATGAGGCGCCATGTGCCGATCCAGGTCCTTCCTGCCAAGAAACCCACAGAAGTGTCACTCCAGAGAGGAGGAGCGGCACCGCAGCCTTCACACCATCTAGATCTGGTCGAGGCGGCTGGCGCACGTTCTAATGAATTAGGTAAAGGGCTTGTCTGGAATTTTGCGGTAATAGAGGAGGGTCCTGCATGGGAGCAGGAGAGCTGTAAGAGCGCAGGACTGAGCCTCATGTGCATTTTTTTTTTAAGGCAGGCATGCTCAACCTGTGGCCCTCCAGCTGTTGCACAACTACAACTCCCAGCATGCCCGAACAGCCTACAGCTATCAGCCTACAGCAGGGCATGGTGGGAGTTGTAGTTGTACAACAGCTGGAGGGCCACAGGTTGAGCGTCCCTGCCTTAAGGTCGTTGGGGGAGAGGGAGTTAGGTTGCCATTTTTGAATGTGCCAATGAAACTGAGTTGAAGTTGCTGAAACCACTCCTATCAGGTTAAGGAGCCGATAGTCTCTTCTTAATTAAGGAACACCCCTTCTGTGATGTCATGTCTGCTATTTAAGTCAATGTAATGTGAATAAAGCTCTCTCTTCTACCATGGCTCAGGAGGATGAGAAGATGCTTTCATGAAACCACCTAGTGTGTCTGGTCTCATTATGAAAGCAGTATGGTGCACACATACTTATACGTCTAATTTATTTGGCACCACACAAAAGATGAGAATCGCATGAATTGTCATATATAATACTTTAAGGCAGGCATCCTCAAACTGCGGCCCTCCAGCTGTTGCAAAACTACAACTCCCAGCATGCCTGAAAAGCCTACAGCAGGGCATTGTGGGAGTTGTAGTTTTACAACAGCTGGAGGGCCGCAGTTTGAGGATGCCTGCTTTAAGGGATCATGCACACGACCGTATGTATACTGTGGTCCGCAATACACAGAAAAAAAAAACTGGTGACTGATCCATTGTAACAACGCATTATTTATTTATTTATTTTTTCTCGGAACGGACTTACGGACATAGGATACGGAATGCACATGGAATTTCCTTCTGTTTTTGGACCCATTGAAATGCATTGTTCTGCATACAGGCCTAAAAAAAAAAAAAAAACGACAAAAAATAAGTTTGTGTGAATGAGCCTTAATAAGAATTGTGCAATGCTCCAGTTCTCCTGTGGTGGCGCTGCAGAGGAATTGAGCAGCGCTGGCAGATGATCGCTGGAGGTCCTAGGGACTACCTGTGATTAACTTACTGTTCCGGGCCCCTTGTCACATAAGCGACTGTCCACATTGAAGAATCAGGATCTACAGTAGGACATAGGGGTGGGCGATATGGCCTAAAATCTATATTGCGTTATATATTTTACTTTTTATTTAATAACTATTAGCCTCCTTAGGGGCTAGAACCCTTGTCCTATTCACCCTGATAGAGCTCTATTAGGGTAAATAGGACTTTACACTGTCTCTGCTGTCCTGTGCATAGTGCACACAGCAGCAGGGAGGTTACCGTGGCAGCCAGGGCTTCTGTAGTGTCCTGGCTGCCATGGTAACCGATCGGAGCCCCGCGATTACACTGCTGGGGCTTCGATCAGAAGCTGCCACCCTTGGGCCACTGCCACCAATGATTTAATTGTGTGGAGGGGGGGTCCCGCAATTAATATAATACTTAGAAGAGGGGGAGTAGAAGGGAGGGACTGTGGCTACTGCGCCACCAATGAATATGGTTAATATGCCTGAATACAAACATAGCCTGCATGTGCCCACCATATCCCATACCTGGCCTCTATTACTGAGCGCCGTGATTTGCCGCAATTAACCCCTCAGGACCTGCAGGCTACTTTTGTATTCAGGCATATTAACCATATTCATTGGTGGCGCAGTAGCCACAGTCCATCCCTTCTACTCCTAGTCTGTTCTCATTGGTGGCTCAGTGGCCACAGTCCCTCTCTCTTCCTCCTAGTCTGTTCTCATTGGTGGCGCAGTGGCCACAGTCCCCTCCTCCTCCTAGTCTGTTCTCATTGGTGGCGCAGTGGCCACAGTCCCTCCCCTCCTCCTCCTAGTCTGTTCTCATTGGTGGCGCAGTGGCCACAGTCCCTCCCCTCCTCCTCCTAGTCTGTTCTCATTGGTGGTGCAGTGGCCACAGTCCCTCCCCTCCTCCTCCTAGTCTGTTCTCATTGGTGGCGCAGTGGCCAGTCCCTCCCCTCCTCCTCCTAGTCTGTTCCTCATTGGTGGCGCCGTGGCCACAGTCCCTCCCCTCCTCCTCCTAGTCTGTTCCTCATTGGTGGCGCCGTGGCCACAGTCCCTCCCCTCCTCCTCCTAGTCTGTTCCTCATTGGTGGTCAGCGGCAGCCGCACACAGTGGGGAGGGACTCCCTCCTTCTCCACTGTGTCGGCTCAGGAGAACATGGTGCGTGCCGAGAGCGGCGCATGCCATGTTCTACCGCGATATGGCAATATAAACGAAATCTCTATCGTTGGCCAAATTTATATAGTTTATATTACATATCGTCTATATCGCCCACCCCTAGTAGGACATAACGCTTGTGGCACCTTGGGTGAATAAGGCCTCATGCACACGACGTGTTTTTTCACTGTCAGTGATTTGGCTTCAGTGGTCAGTGGCCGATTTTGCTTCAGTTGTGTTTCCTCGTGTCTTCATTTTTTATTTTTTTTGTCTGACGGGGGGAAAAAAAGGAAGGTTAATGAAAAGTGTAATTTTATTGCACCAAGGTCTTGTAGAAAAAAAACAGACGCAGACTCGGATGACATACTAGTTGTGCATCTGTTTTTTTTTTTTTTTTTTTGACGGACCCATTGACTTGAATGGGTCCGTCCTCCGTTTTCCACTGACAAGAATGGGACAGATTACATTTTTTTGACAGACTGGAATCACGGACGCGGAGAAAAAACTAAGGACTATCAGTTTTTTTTTTCACAGCTCAATAAAAATGAATGGGACCTCCGCAAAACTGTGAAAAATGACGGAACGGACGCGGATGCACTCAACGGTCGTGTGCATGAGGCCTAAGGCAAACATTTCCAAGTGCTTATTTTTGGCCACCTGATCAGTAAATGATGGGAAAACCCTTGCGCCTCCTGCACCTGTGCAGAACAGACTTTGAGCTGACCATGAGGTGTCACATTGATGCTCAGTTCACCCTCCGGCCACTAGGGGGTATCAGCTGAAACATCATAGGGGCTGCCAGAAGCGATCATGGATTTCTGCGGACAGCAGCTTAGCCAGTGTGTGCACCTGAGTCGGGGTAATTGGATTGCAAGCCCCATTGGGGGGAGGGCCAGTCTCTGTACAGAGCTATATAAGCAATAACTGAAGGGTCCACGAATGTCCTTTGCAGGGGTAGCAGATGTCATCTTTCCATAGAAAATTGCTTCTAGGGGTGCCAGCTCTGGGGGTACTTGGCCTGGAATATGCCGTCCGTCCTCCATGACGTGCATTGATTGTCACTTCCAGTAGAATGATGATCAGTAATTATTATCATTGGCAGCCCCCTCGCTGCGAGGAAGAAGCGGCAGGTCCCTGATGATGGTGACCAGGAAGCCGATCGTGTGATTAACCCTCCACTACAATTTCGGCCCTTGTACACGAGCGCTCAGATGTCAGATGCATCTTTCATGTCGGCAGCACATCTCCCCTCGTCCGCCGCTGCTTGTGACGGGTATTCTGCCTACAGGTGGGGTTCTCCCGGGATTATACACCCCGAAGTCCAGGAATCCCAGGCGTCATACCACTCCCAGCATGGCGATAATATATACGGGCAATGAATTTGAAGTAGTGTACTCCCTAGACATGATGGCCAAATATACCAGATATCGGGACGGGCAGGAGACCTCGGCTAAACACAGCTTTTGGGCTCATGCACAAGACCATATGTATTTTGTGGTTTCCGCAAAAAATACGGATGACGTCCTATCCACACAAAAAAAAAAACTTGCACTGAAACAAAATATATTTGTGTGCATGAGCCCTTAGGGTGCATTCACACCACTGCATTAATTTTTTTTGCAGATAGGATGCGGACCCATTCATTTCGGTGGGTTAGCAAAAAATGCAGACAGCGCCCCGTGTGCTGTCCGCTTCCGTATGTCCGTTCTGTAGTCCCGCAAAAAAGATAGGACATGTCCTATTCTTGTCTGTTTTGCGAACAGGGATGGGCAACATCGATGTCACACGGACGTCATCCGAATTTTTGGAGGATCGCAAACTACATACGGTCATGTGAATGCACCCTTATCAGGAGGCAGCGGCCACTAAAAACACCAGCGATATGTAATTACACTAAGTACCTGCAACTGTAGTAAACTGCTGCAGTGATGGGTCCGCACCAGTAAGCATTCATACAGTAAAACTGGATGATGCTTGAGTGTTTGGTATGGTTATCCTGAGTTACACCCTGTATTATACTCCAGAGCTGCACTCACTATTCTGCTGGTGGAGTCACTGTGTACATACATTACTCATCCTGTACTGATCCTGTATTATACTCCAGAGCTGTACTCGCTATTCTGCTGGTGCAGTCACTGTGTATATACATTACTTATCCTGTACTGATCCTGAGTTACATCCTGTATTATACTCCAGAGCTGCACTCACTATTCTGCTGGTGCAGTCACTGTGTACATACATTACATTACTTATCCTGTACTTATCCTGAGTTACATCCTGTATTATACTCCAGAGCTGCACTCACTATTCTGCTGGTGCAGTCACTGTGTACATACATTACTTATCCTGTACTGATCCTGAGTTACATCCTGTATTATACTCCAGAGCTGTACTCGCTATTCTGCTGGTGCAGTCACTGTGTACATTACATTACTTATCCTGAGTTACATCCTGTATTATACTCCAGAGCTGCACTCACTATTCTGCTGGTGCAGTCACTGTGTACATTACATTACTTATCCTGTACGGATCCTGAGTTACATCCAGTGTTATACTCCAGAGCTGCACTCACTATTCTGCTGGTGCAGTCACTGTGTACATACATTACATTACTTATCCTGTACTGATCCTGAGTTACATCCTGTATTATACTCCAGAGCTGCACTCACTATTCTGCTGGTGCAGTCACTGTGTACATACATTACTTATCCTGTACTGATCCTGAGTTACATCCTGTATCATACTCCAGAGCTGCACTCACTATTCTGCTGGTGGAGTTACTGTGTACATTACATTACTTATCCTGTACTGATCCTGAGTTACATCCTGTATTATACTCCAGAGCTGTACTCGCTATTCTGCTGGTGCAGTCACTGTGTACATTACATTACTTATCCTGAGTTACATCCTGTATTATACTCCAGAGCTGCACTCACTATTCTGCTGGTGCAGTCACTGTGTACATTACATTACTTATCCTGTACTGATCCTGAGTTACATCCTGTATCATACTCCAGAGCTGCACTCACTATTCTGCTGGTTGAGTCGGTGTACATACATTGCCCTGTACTGATCCTCAGTTACTGCCTGTGTTTCTTGCTTTCGGACATACACCTCATTAGCCCCTTATCTGAATGTTACCAGTACAAGGCTGTTACTACGCTGCGTTCTGGTACGTGCAGCCCTGGTTCCGGGTTTGGAGGCCGATTAGTTCTTATTACTTTTGGCTTTCATCTCCTTTTTCATGTTTAACCCTAAATATTTGCATAATGACTGCCAAGTTGTAGCAGAGCCACCTGCAAATACAGATATGCCCGGCTGGCACTGCTCCTGGCATCAGGGCATTCGGATGTACACAAGATTACGATAAACTCTTGATATTTGCTCTGCTGTTACTTAAAAGGGAGAGTCTGTCGAGGAGAGATGTCCTTTATACCATGTAGTGGAGGTCTGTGAGGTAAAGTATTGCATCGGGGGGACATGGGCTCCCCAGCTGGCACCCTATGGGAAAAAAAGTCCTAAATCAGGTGACACAGGGAATAATAGTGTGCTCATAGCTGTGCCCCCTTCAGATTCAGCCTGAGCTCTCTGCTCCCCTCTTGTGGCTGTAGGGAGTATTGCAGCTTGATGTGATTGGGATTCTCAGGTTTCAAAATCTTTTAATGGTAAATGGGTAGAACAGCTAATTCATTAGGATTCCTGGGCTGCAGAGCTTACACTCTACCCGTCTTCTGCTTGCAGTTCCTGCGTGTCACGAAGCGCTACCTACCGCACTTGGCTCATCTGTGTCTGATCAGCACCTTCCTGGAGGACGGCCTGCGGATGTGGCTGCAGTGGAACGAGCAGCGGGATTACATCAGCATGTCCTGGGGCTGCGGGATGTTCCTGGCCACTGTCTTTGTTCTCATCAACATGCTCGGACAACTGGGTGAGACCCCCTAGCTGTGCCCCTCGCCCCCCCACACCCTCCTCTGGGGTGATGATAATGCTGTATGTCTGTGTTTAGCTGGCTGCATCCTGGTCCTGACTCGGAAGTTTGTCCCTTATGCCTGCCTCGGCCTCTTCATCATCATCCTCCTGCAGGTGAGTGGATTCTTATTGTACTGATGTCCTCTCTCTGTGATGCACCCATACTAGGGTAACGCCCCCCCCCCCCCCCCTCTGTGGCATATCACGCTCCTATTACCCCATGCTAATTTGGCATGATTGCCGCTGGGCATCTTGTGGGTCAGCGTGCCAGCGACTGTTCACGACGTGATGGGTCCTCCCACTGCAGCAGAAGAATCCTGTGCTAAGACCTAGTCAGTCTATGGGGAGGACCACAGTGCCACCTAGTGGTGGAGAGGAGTCGCAGCAGTGTAAGCTATGGGACCACCTCAGCACTGGGGCTATAGCAGCTGATGGTGTCCACCACAGGGTAGTGACAGATCCTGCGGAGTCCTCCAGAATGAGACCTGTATACATGGATCACCCAGGACACTAGAAGCCACGAGGAAGTGAATAACATTGTCTTGTGGCAATGGAGCCTGTGGGGAGGATCTGATGAGGGACAGATTGTTACGGGTGGACGATTAGGTCAGAGCATCTCCAAACAGTAGGTCTTTAGGGGGGTTTCCTAGGATAAAGTGGTCCAGAGGAGGAGAACTGGTGAACCAGCGGCAGGTTCATGGATGCCTTGATGGTTGTGGGCAGTGAACGCTAGTTTGTCTGGTCCAGATCCACGGCAGAGGTACAAACAGCTGAGAAACGTGGTAGTAGAAAGGTGCGAGAACACACGGGACATTGCAGCTTGCTGAGTAGCCACAGGCCGGTCAGAGTCACCATGTGTGATAACAGATTTTTCTTCCTTTTTAGACCATTGTGTACAATATCTTCTGGGATGTGAAGTTCCTCATGAGGTCAGTATGACAACGTGTCGCCCACATTGTGTGAAAGATTTAAAAGGGTTGTCCCCATGTACCCGCTGTCACCCACAGGACTGAACATAGGAGGGCCACCTTGTGGTTGTAGGTACTGCAGTGGACTTCCCTTATATCTTCTGCTGATGGGCATCACAGTCCTGTCCGTGTCTACATTTCAAGTGCCAGCTCATGGGGACGAGAGAGGCTTCATGTCACCAACGTGTGCCCCACCATGTCATACCATCCACTTACTGTTCTCTCTTTATTTACCCTCCAGGAACATGGCGCTGGGTGGGGGTCTCCTGCTGCTCCTGGCTGAGTTCCGCTCTGAAGGCAAAACCATGTTTGCTGGGGTGCCTACCGTGGGGGAGACTTCCCCACGTCAGTACATGCAGCTGGGAGGCCGCTTGCTGCTTATCCTCATGTTTATGACCCTACTGCACTTCAATGCCAGCGCCTTCACAGTGAGTACAGGCGAGAAAGGGCACATGGGATTGTGAGGTGTAGATGCTTCACCTGTGCATAGTGACAGATCAGGTCTGTGGGCATCTGACAGCAGTAAGGGCAGATTAATGCACTGGGCACAGTCTAGTAGTGGCAATATATGGAGCTGGATGAGCAGGGCATTGGAGGGTGGGGGTGGTTGTTGCTGCATGGTACATTCATGGGAGGATATGGTGTAGTCTGTGTGCATTGATGGGTGGCTGTGGGACCTGGATAGTCAGTGCAGTGATAGATAAGAAGAGTGCTGGGCGTAAATGGTGTTGGCATTGGACAGTATAGGAGGTTGGTGCTGGATACACAGTGCACTGGTGGGATGAGGGGGCAATGGATACAGTATGTATTGGTGGGCACTGTATATGTGGAGTATTGGTGGTAGGAGATGGGCTCTGGATATGTGTGGGCACTGTATATGTGGTGTGTTGGTGATAGGAGATGGGCACTGATATGGGATGGCACTGTGTGTGTGGTGTATTGGTGGTAGGAGATGGGTGCTGGATAAGCATGGGCTCTGTGTGTGGTGTGTTGGTGGTAGGAGATGGGCGCTGATATGGGATGGCACTGTGTGTGGTATATTGGTGGTAGGAGATGGGCGCTGATATGGGATGGCACTGTGTGTGTGGTGTATTGGTGGTAGGAGATGGGTGCTGGATAAGCATGGGCTCTGTGTGTGGTGTGTTGGTGGTAGGAGATGGGTGCTGGTGTGTGTGTGTGTGTGTGTGTGTGTGTGTGTGTGTGGTATATTGGTGCCCCAGAATGGAGCTGGAGTAGATTTTGGTGTAATGTGTGCCAGTTTTGTGCCACACGTATTGTTAAATAGTTTCAGGCCGCAGAGGTCCTGCCCTTCCCCCCCTCTCCTGGGAAAGGGGCAAAAAGTCACAAATATTTGGTGCAAACCACGATTTGCGCCAAAATGTGTTCCTTTTCTACATCAGAGAATTGGCATAGAAGCCTGATGGCCGTGCATTGATTTCTGGATTGAATGCCCAGGCCTGCTCACCTGGTCATGGCGGCCTCTTCCCAACGGTCCATACACTAATTTTGTTGTGTTCTCCTCCCCAGATCTTCCAGGACATCTTCGGCCTGACTCTCATAATCCTGGTCGCCATCGGCTTTAAGACTAAGCTGGCGGCTCTGACTCTGGTCCTGTGGCTGATGATCATCAATGTCCTTCAGAACGCCTTCTGGACGATACCCTCCTACCGCCCCATGCATGACTTCCTGAAGTACGACTTCTTCCAGACCCTGTCTGTGGTGGGAGGGCTGCTGCTGGTGGTGGCGCTGGGCCCCGGCGGAGTCTCAATGGACGAGCACAAGAAGAAGTGGTGACCGGCCCTCGCCATTTATACCTCCATCTGACTGGAATACTCCATTTAGCGGGGGAGCTTGGTGCAGGATGTTCCATTCAGTGAGGAAGCTTAGAATATATTGCAATTCTTCAGAATAAGATGGCGGCTAGGGGGCTGCCAGGGATGGGCGCTGAACCCATAGATTACCAAGCCTTGCCCATACTCTGGTTGCTTCCACCTCCTATATCTCTCAGCACAGATGGCAGGCTGCCTACTACAGGCCTGGCGCCCCATGCTTCCTCCAGTGAGCACTACCTGCATGAGTTCCTGTCGGGCATCATCCGCCCCGGCTCCTCTAATAATGAGTCCGACTGTTGGAAGCGACGCCAATAGAAAGGTTTTATCACATTGACAATATTTGTATGAACATTTTTTAAATAAATGACTATTTTCAGAGAGATCACACTGAGCTTCCTGTGGACTTGTCTGTAAAGCTCCAGCGTCGGTTATACTCCAGTCACACCCGGAGCTGCAGTCAAACTTCTGCTGATTGCCCTGAAGTCAAGTTTGTCTTCCGACACTGCTATCCACATGGTGGTTGTGTGGGAAATGCACTGCAAAAAATCCCTTACCCCGTCCTCTGACGTCTCGCCATGCTGCCGTGACGGGAAGTCAGCAGAATTTTGAACTTTACTTTGGATGTGATTGGAGAGGAAACGCCTTGTTACTCAAAATCGACAAATGTCTAGATGTGGCAGCAGCTCTCGCCTTTTACATGGCCTCTAATCAGCGCAGATAAACTATACAGCCGATACATGGCGCAGGCCTCGTACGGTGTGGGACTGAACGATCACTGTCAGCCGCTAAGGTGCAGACAAGTGTTACTAGTTGGGGGGGTCCCTGCACAGTCTGACAAGATATGCCCTGATTGGACAGTCAGACACACCTGATACGGGTAACACCCAGCAGTACCTTTACTGTAGACTGCTGGCAATTTATTTGGAATAATAGAGGAATGGCGCATGATGGCGTCATAGTAATGGATGCTCCGGAATTGGGGGAGTGCAAGTTGTTACTAAAACACACGCCAGGAGAGGTGGCAATGGACAGAATTGTTATGGTCGGGGCACCAGTAGGATTAAGGGTCCATTCACGCGTCGGCAAAATGGGTCTGCATCCGTTCCGCAATTGTGCGGACCCATTCATTTTCAATGGGGCCAGAATGTGCTGTCCGCATCCGCGGATCCGCATTTCCGTTCCACAAATAAATAGAACATGTCCTATTCTTGTCCGCAATTGCAGACAAGAAAAGGCATTTTCTTTGAGTGCCGGCGATGTGCGGTCCGCAAAATGCGCAACGCACATTGCGGGTGTCCGTGTTTTGCGGATCCGCAAAACTCATACGGACGTGTGAATGGACCCTTAAACAGGCAGCATGTCATTCCACTAATCCTCTTGTAAAGTGGTCGTACATGGGTACTTTCTTCCAATATCTGCGCCTCCCGTGTCCACAGGCGCAGTGTCTGATATGGGGCTGAGCTGTAATACTGCGCACAACCTGCGGACAGGTAGGGCACCATTTTTGGAAGAAGGCGGCCATGTTTTTCTAATCCTGACCAACCCCCTTAATGTCTTTTTTGGGGTGCTCCTCTTTCGTCTAATTCTGAGAACATGTCTCCCTGTATTGGAGGCCCACCACCATTCCCAGTGTAAGGGTCCATTGACATGTCCGCATAATGGGTGCGGACCCCCTCATTTTCAATGGGGCCGCAAAAGATGCGCACAGCACACACTTCTGTTCCGCGGGCCCGCAAAAAATAAATAAATAGAACATGTGCTATTCTTGTCTGCAGCCACGGACAAGAAAAGGCATTTCTATTATAGTACCGGCCGTGTGCGGTCCGCAAAACACTTGCGAACTTGGGAATGGGCCCTAATGATTGATTACACCATTTCCTGTAATATCAGATGGGGGTGTCCATCCTATTACCCAGAAACGAGTCTGGCACACAGTCCAGTCCAGGTGGTGCTCAGTACTGAGATCTATCACGTTAAAGGGGTTCTGCAGTTCATCAGCATCTGATCGGCGGGGGTCCGACACCTGCCGATCAGCTGTTTGAGAAGCTCCAGCAGTAGTAAAAAATAGGAGAAAAAAAAAAAAGTTGACATATTAGGTATCGCCGCGTCCGTATCAACCGGCTCTATAAACATATCACATGACCTAAGCCCTCAGATGAACACCGTAAAAAATACAACAGCAAGCGATCAAAAAGCGTACGCCCACCAAAATAGTACCAATCTAACAGTTACCTCATCCTGCAAAAGATGAGCCCCTACCTGAGACAACCGCCCAAAAAATAAAAAAAACTATGGCTCAGAATATAGACACTAAAACATAACCGCTTTTTTAAAACCAAAAAATTATTGTGTAAAACTTACATAAATAAAAAAAAGTATACATATTAGGTATCGCCGCGTCTGTATCGACCGGCTCTATAAAAATATCACATTACCTAACCCCTCAGATGAACACCATAAAAAATAAAAACTTTGCTAAATAAACCATTTTTTGGCACCTTGCATCACAAAAAGTGTAATAGCAAGCGATCAAAAATTCATATGCACCCCAGAATAGTGCCAATCAAACCGTCATCTCATTCCGCAAAAAATGAGACCCTACCTAAGATAATCACCCAAAAACTGAAAAAACTATGGCTCTCCGAATATGGAGGCGCTAAAAAAAAGTATACATTAGGTATCGCCGCGTCCGTATCGACCGGCTCTAAAAATATCACATGACCTAACCCCTCAGATGAACATCGTAAAAAAATGAAAACTATTCTAAATAAACAATCATGTTTTAGTGTCTGCCTTCCAAAAACCGTAGGGCATTCCTTTCCCTCTGCGCCCTGCTGTGTGTCGGTACAGCAGTTTACGACCACATATGTAGTGTTTCTGTAAGCTACAGAATCAGGGCCATAAATATTGAATTTTGCTTGGCTGTTAACCCTTACTTAGTAACTGGAAAAAAATATTAAAATGGAAAATCTGCCAAAAAAGTGAAATTTTGAAATTGTACATCCTATTACCCAGAAACGATTCTGGCACACAGTCCAGTCCAGGTGGTGCTCAGTACTGAGATCTATCACGTTAAAGGGGTTATGCAGTTCTTTCAAACTGATGATCTATCCTCTGCATAGATCATCAGCATATGATCGGCGGGGGTCCGACACCTGGGACCCCCGCCGATTAGCTGTTTGAGAAGGCAGTGGTGCTGGCAGTAGCGCCGTGGCCTTCTTGCCGGTTCCCGCAGGCCCAGTGATGTCATGACTAGTATCGCTGGCCTGGGCGGGGCTAAGCACTGTTCACTTGAATGGACCCGAACTGCATCAGCAGCGATGGCGAACCTTTTAGAGACTAAGCGCCCAAACTGCAACCCAAAACCTACTTATTTATCTCAGAGTGCCAACACGACGATTAAACCTGAATACAGAAAAATATCAGCCAAGTTAAGCTGTTGGGGCAGGGCTTTACAGAGGACCCCGAAAAATGATTGTCCCCCAGAATTAAAAATGTCCCATTAGTGGCCTCCAGTATTAATAAGGCCCCCAGTATTAATTATGCTCCATTGGGGACCCCCAGTATTAATAATAAAACTCACCCCATCCATTTGCGGGGAACACTCACTGCTCACATGCACAGGACAAGATGGAGCCCAGGTCCTGTCTGCTGGGCAATAAAATGGATGAGGTGAGAAGAGGGGGGCAAAGACTGTACTAATGAGCGTGTCACAATGAAAGCGCTGCACCCCTACGCACAGAGAACCGAGTGCCCCCTCTTGCACACGTGCTGTAGGTTTGCCACCACTAACATCAGGGCTCATGCGAACAACCGTTGCATGTTTTTCGGTCCGCAAAAAACACAATTACTGGCCACGTGCAGTCTGCATTTTGCGGAAAAGAACAGCTGGCCCCTAATAAAACCGTCCTATACTTGTCTGTAAAACGGACAATAACAGGACATGTTCTATTCTTCTGTGGAACGGCCATACGAAAATGGAAGGCACACAGAGTAAATTCCATTTTTTATGCAGACTCGTTGAAGTAAATGGAGCCACATACGGGACGCAAAAAAAAAAAAAAACACATCACAGTTTCATTTTCTGTTCTGATCCATCAGAAGATTAAACATGGATCCCTTACAGGGGACCAATAAACACATGGACAAACACAGAATAGAGCTCTTCTGGACCAGGTAGACCGTAAATGCTAATGGATAGAGCGGTGGGGCAACATGTATGGTACCCAGTGTCTGTCCCTAGATATCCCTCAAATTATCCTCTGCCCAGAGATGCACCTGGATGGTAGGAGCACTCTGTCCATGTGCTTGACTACCTGTCCTTATAACGCCCTTGCTAAAGGTAAAATACCCTATACATAGTCTACCAAAGAAAATTAACCTGGGTCTCGGTATACACTAGGTATGTATTAGATAGATAAGTATCGAGAGAAGTATAGATATACAGTCCCGATCAAAGCATGATGCGTCTCGGCCCGACACGTTTCCCCTTCTCATCCAGAAGGTTCGTCAGGGGACGCAAGTATCAAAAAAATCTATTGTCAAAACGTGTCACAAATGCAAAGACAGAGACCAAACAAAACAAAACTGGAGCACCCACAAGCCAGCACTGGTCTACGGGAGTGACCACAGAATTCGTGTAGCGACTATATTTAGATGGACTGTACTGAGTACCAGTGAAATACTCATCTGGTGAGGAACCTCAGTTTCAACTCACAGACCGATGGTGCTCGGCAGAAAAAGATGTGGCTCCAATTAGTCCATTCACCCAGACTTAGTTTTAAACCCCCAGAGGGGGGCGCTCCTATGTTGTCATAAGCCAATCCTGAGCTAAAGATATCATCATGTGACCAGGCCAATGGGCGGGTTAGGTAATGTTTGGATTTGATTTTTATAAATCCTACAAACGTGGGTCACGGGCTACAAGGGGTCCCAGTGTGTAATAGGATAGTAGGGTGCTACCTGTATAATTATGAAAAAATCAAACAGACCATATAAATGGGGCGCACGCCTGCCCGAGTTGTAGGGGGCGTGTCAAGATGGCCGTGCGTTTCACAGCAGGCCCGGAAGATATACATACATTTCATCATTATACCTAGGTACACTCCTACCCGAACTCATGGGGCATGTTGCAGTGGCCGTGTGTTCCAAGGAGATACAGCGCTGGCGTACGAGCGCTGCATCTCTATACCGAGGCGCATACCAGCCGGAACTAAGGAGGGCGTGTCAAGATGGCCGTGCGCTCCATTGTACTGACGCGCACGCCCAGGACGCCGGTGGGTGGAGATATGCGTTCCATATACACCACCCTGGGATGCACATAGAGGAAGTGACACGGAGTGCTTGCGTTCCATCATAGAGAGGACCACATTATGCCCTGCCCACTCAAGATACAGATCTGGGGCTTTGGCCGGACCGTATATTAACCCTCTTGATGCCAAATCAGTAGCCCACATCTCCGCTCTCAAACATAAGCGATTGTGGGGTTAAAAATGACTGGGGCAACATTGGGGTATATTCCTCTGGGTGTACATGGACACCACACTGTCTTTACCATGAAAAAGATATGTATGATAAAAGAATCGGCACTCAGATGTAGAGCCTGCCTTCCAATAATAAATTGACACTTCATGTGTTGATATCTATTTCTATCACTTAGTGAGGACGAAGATTCTGAATAAAGGGAACTAGCCTATGGACCAGAGCGTTA
The DNA here is from genome assembly GCF_014858855.1 of Bufo gargarizans. NCBI lineage: Eukaryota > Metazoa > Chordata > Amphibia > Anura > Bufonidae > Bufo > Bufo gargarizans. Next base: position 137,677 of record NW_025334238.1, read on the forward strand.
AATGAATTACAGGAAACATGAAAATGTTGATTTCTCATTCAGCCCTCCCGGAGACTGGGAGCAGAACCTATAGATCCATTCAGTTTCTTTCTTCCCAGTCACCTTTTCTGGGAGAGGGTCTTGCCACTTCTAGGGCTGAGAAATTCAGGGACTTGGGGTGGCCACTATGGAATTCCCACACGTGGTTTGCTATGGGGGTGTCTTTCTTCTTGTTAATATCATTGATATGTTCCAGAATGCGTCTCCGGAATTCCCTATTGGTTTTTCCCACATAGTCATTGGGGCAGGTACATTGTGCGAGGTATACCACCCTCTTGCTCCTACAATTAATAAAATCTCTGATGTCATAGTTCCTCTTGGGGACCGAGCAGATGTTAACTTTTGTATTTTTCAAATAGCTGCATGCCATACAAGACCCACACCGGAACGTGCCTAATGGTTTCCGATCCAACCACGTGCCCCCCAGAGCCGGTCTTGTATAGTGACTATGTACCAGGCGGTCACGGAGACACCTACCCCGTCTGTAGGTAATACTAGGGCGGGGGGGAGTACATCCGATACTCCAGGGTCCATCGGGAGAATTGGCCAATGATTTCCCTGATTTCCTTGTTTCTCACGTCAAAGGTGGATACAATCCTGACAATGTCTCCACCCTTGTCTCTAAGTTCCCTGGGTACCAGGAGGTAGTTACGCTCACAAATCGCAGCATTTTGAAAAGCCCCTCTCAAGACGTGTTGTGGATAACCCCTCTTCCTAAAACGGTTTTGTAATTTTCTAGATTCATTATGAAAACTCTCTGGATCTGAGCAGTTTCTCCTCATTCTGAGATACTGACCCCGAGGGATACCTCTCTTGAAGTTCGTGGGGTGATGGCTATCCCAGTGCAACAAACTGTTTGTGGCCGTGGTCTTCCTGAAGGTGGTGGTGACAAGTCTATCACCGACTTTAGTAACCCTGATATCAAGAAAAGTTAGAGTCTCTGGATGGAATTTAAAAGTAAAGGACAATCCCAGTTCATTTATATTCAGGAACGCAAGCACTCCGTGTCACTTCCTCCATGTGCATCCCAGGGCTGTGTATATGGAACGCATATCTCCACCCACCGGCGTCCTGGGCGTGCGCGTCAGTACAGTGGAGCGCACGGCCATCTTGACACGCCCTCCTTAGTTCCGGCTGGTAGTGCGCCTCGGTATAGAGATGCAGCGCTCGTACGCCAGCGCTGTATCTCCTTGGAACACACGGCCACTGCAACATGCCCCATGAGTTCGGGTAGGAGTGTACCTAGGTATAATGATGAAATGTATGTATATCTTCCGGGCCTGCTGTGAAACGCACGGCCATCTTGACACGCCCCCTACAACTCGGGCAGGCGTGTGCCCCATTTATATGGTCTGTTTGATTTTTTCATAATTATACAGGTAGCACCCTACTATCCTATTACACACTGGGACCCCTTGTAGCCCGTGACCCACGTTTGTAGGATTTATAAAAATCGAATCCAAACATTACCTAACCCGCCCATTGGCCTGGTCACATGATGATATCTTTAGCTCAGGATTGGCTTATGACAACATAGGAGCGCCCCCCCTCTGGGGTTTAAAAGTAAGTCTGGGTGAATGGACTAATTGGAGCCACATCTTTTTCTGCCCCCTGGCGCACCGCAAGCCGAGCACCATCGGTCTGTGAGTTGAAACTGAGGTTCATCACCAGATGAGTATTTCACTGGTACTCAGTACAGTCCATCTAAATATAGTCGCTACACGAATTCTGTGGTCACTCCCGTAGACCAGTGCTGGCTTGTGGGTGCTCCAGTTTTGTTTTGTTTGGTCTCTGTCTTTGCATTTGTGACACACGTTTTGACAATAGATTTTTTTGATACTTGCGTCCCCTGACGAACCTTCTGGATGAGAAGGGGAAACGTGTCGGGCCGAGACGCATCATGCTTTGATCGATACTTCTCTCGATAATTATCTATCTAATACATACCTAGTGTATACTGAGACCCAGGTTAATTTTCTTTGGTAGACTATGTATAGGGTATTTTACCTTTAGCAAGGGCACTATAAGGACAGGTAGTCAAGGCACGTGGACAGAGTGCTCCTACCATCCAGGTGCATCTCTGGGCAGAGGATAATTTGAGGGATATCTAGGGACAGACACTGGGTACCATACGTGTTGCCCCACCGCTCTATCCATTAGCATTTACGGTCTACCTGGTCCAGAAGAGCTCTATTCTGTGTTTATTGGTCCCCTGTAAGGGATCCGTGTTTAAAGAGGACCTTTCACTACAAACCGGATTCCAAAAAGTTGGGACACTAAACAAATTGTGAATAAAAACGGAATGCAATGATGTGGAGATGGCAAATGTCAATATTTTATTTGTAATAGAACGTAGATGACAGATCAAAACGTTTAATCCGAGTAAATGTATCATTTTAAAGGAAAAATACGTTGATTCAAATTTTCACGGTGTCAACAAATCCCCAAAAAATTGGGACAAGTAGCAATAAGAGGCTGGAAAAAGTAAGTTTGAGCATAACGAAGAGCTGGAAGACCAATTAACACTAATTAGGTCAATTGGCAACATGATTGGGTATAAAAAGAGCTTCTCAGAGTGGCAGTGTCTCTCAGAAGCCAAGATGGGGAGAGGATCACCAATTCCCACAATGTTGCGCAGAAAGATAGTGGAGCAATATCAGAAAGGTGTTACCCAGCGAAAAATTGCAAAGACTTTGCATCTATCATCATCAACTGTGCATAACATCATCCGAAGATTCAGAGAATCTGGAACAATCTCTGTGCGTAAGGGTCAAGGCCGTAAAACCATACTGGATGCCCGTGATCTCCGGGCCCTTAAACGACACTGCACCACAAACAGGAATGCTACTGTAAAGGAAATCACAGAATGGGCTCAGGAATACTTCCAGAAACCATTGTCAGTGAACACAATCCACCGTGCCATCCGCCGTTGCCAGCTGAAACTCTACAGTGCAAAGAAGAAGCCATTTCTAAGCAAGATCCACAAGCTCAGGCGTTTTCACTGGGCCAGGGATCATTTAAAATGGAGTGTGGCAAAATGGAAGACTGTTCTGTGGTCAGACGAGGCACGATTCAAAGTTCTTTTTGGAAATCTGGGACGCCATGTCATCCGGACCAAAGAGGACAAGGACAACCCAAGTTGCTATTAACGCTCAGTTCAGGAGCCTGCATCTCTGATGGTATGGGGTTGCATGAGTGCGTGTGGCATGGGCAGCTTGCATGTCTGGAAAGGAACCATCAATGCAGAAAAATATATTCAGGTTCTAGAACAACATCTGCTCCCATCCAGACGTCATCTCTTTCAGGGAAGACCCTGCATTTTTCAACAAGATAATGCCAGACCACATTCTGCATCAATCGCAACATCATGGCTGCGCAGGAGAAGGATCCGGGTACTGAAATGGCCAGTCTGCAGTCCAGATCTTTCACCTATAGAGAACATTTGGCGCATCATAAAGAGGAAGGTGCAACAAAGAAGGCCCAAGATGATTGAACAGTTAGAGGCCTGTATTAGACAAGAATGGGAGAGCATTCCTATTTCTAAACTTGAGAAACTGGTCTCCTCGGTCCCCAGACGTCTGTTGAGTGTTGTAAGAAGAAGGGGAGATGCCACACAGTGGTGAAAATGGCCTTGTCCCAACTTTTTGGGGATTTGTTGACACCATGAAATTCTGATTCAACATATTTTTCCCTTAAAATGGTACATTTTCTCAGTTTAAACTTTTGTTCCGTGATTTATGTTCTATTCTGAATAAAATATTAGAAGTTGGCACCTCCACATCATTGCATTCAGTTTTTATTCACGATTTGTATAGTGTCCCAACTTTTTGGGAATCCGGTTTGTAGTTTACAAACTAAAAACTAACTATCAGTGGGCAGAGCGGCGCCCAGACATACTAGTAAGTGCAGGGGGACCACTTACTAGTATGTCTGGGCGCCGCTCCGTTCGCCCGGTATAGGCTCCGGTGTCTGCAGCTCCCTCTGTTGTACTGGACGGAGTTTTTGTATTATGCGTGTCCCTTGCTCCAGCGCTGGCCAATCATAGCGCACAGCTCATAGCCTGGGACCCCCAGGGCGCCGCTCTGCCCACTGATATAGTTTGTTTTTAGTTTGTAAACTAGTGAAAGGTCCTCTTTAATGATCTTTAATAAAAGTTTCGTTTTAGGTAGTTGTTTTCAGTGATAGTGATAAGTATTTTTCCTTGACAAGAATAATCTGATCCATCAGAAGAACAGAAAAAGGATCATGTTAAAAAAAAACAAAAAAAACATCCTGTGCATCAGTTATACACATTCGGCATCCGTTTTAACCCATTTCTGTCTGAGATCAGTTTATTTTTATTTTTTTAGACGGGGGAAAAAAACACTGCACACAGGACTTTTCAGATCTCAGAAACAAATGGCTCAAACAGATGTCGAATGTGCAGAACTGATGCTGAGGACCTCCTGTTTTTTTTTCTGTTCTTATTAAGTTTTGTTTAAAAAAATAATTCCAAATTTAAACAAAAAATACACCCTTTTCTCATTAAAAAACAAACAAAACTCTTCAGTGGAAAAAATTGCAAAAATAAAACCCCTCCACATATTTGGTATGTTCATGTCCGTAATGACCTGCACTATACAAATATCATGTAGTTTATCCCTTACCATGAATGCTGTCATTAAAAAAAATATATGCTGCTTTTTGCTTGTTCACCACAAAAAAAGTGATTAAAAAGTATTATTATCCAAAATTGATACCGATGAAAACTACAAGCCATCCTGCAAAAAATGATCCCTCACATAGCTCCATAGAAAGAAAAATAAAAAAGTAGTAAAACATAACAAACCTATATGTATTTGGAGTCGCTGTAATCATACTGACCCAGAGAGTACGGATTTGTGTCTTTATGCTGAAAAATTAACGCCGCAAACTGTATAACATAAAAACTCATCAGTATTGCTGGGGGTTTTTTCCCCATCCCAAAGAAAAGTTAATCAGTAGGTTCTGTGTACCTCCAAATGGCGCATTCAAAAATTACAACTTGCGCTGCAAAAATCAAACTGTTATCTGGCTGTGACGGCAAAAAATAAAAAAGTTATAGTTCTTGGAAGGTGATGAAAACAATTACTGACCAAACAGGCTGGTCAGTAAGGGGTTACACTGCACTTCCTGCAGGCACACTGGTCCTTTTCCGACCCCATCTGATCTTCATCATGAATAAGATACAGGTCAGGGACTCATTCTAAATGAAATCGAACGCGCTGAACGCTTTTGTCCCTGAAGAGCCGCCGTTAGGTCAGATGACCATTCCGGAACTAACTTCCGGTACCACGTGGTGCCTATGTGTCTCCAACTTCAGCGTTACTTTACAGTACGGCGGCCATTTTGTCGTAGACCTCTGCCTATTGATCCATTATTTGGCATGTTAAATTCAGAAATGAGGACAAGGATTGTGGGAGATTTTCCTCTGTCGCGTATTTGTCACATCACAACCATAACACAGTCTGGGGAGAGAGAGGAGCTCACAGCGCAGAAGAGACGAGTCCAGGGCTGACGCTGTGTGAGGATGGTGAGTGTGACAGTCACCCAGGATGTGGAGGAACTACTAGTCCCATCCGGTGAGGCATGATGCGCTGGGCTGCGATAGATTGGGTGGACTTGTAGTTTCACTGGGTGTTGTAGTCCTACAGTAGAGGAACGTGGGATTCCTGAGGTTTGTAGTCCCACTGTTGTCAACGAGTAGTGAACAGAGGGCCAGTGCGGATTACTGGGACTTGTAGTGCACAGAGGGCCAGGGCATGGGGCAGTGCGGATTACTGGGACTTGTAGTGCACAGAGGGCCAGGGCATGGGGCAGTGCGGATTACTGGGACTTGTAGTGCACAGAGGGTCAGAGCATGGGGCAGGACAGATTGCTGGGACTTGTAGTGCACAGAGGGCCAGGGCATGGGGCAGTGCAGATGGTGGGGCTTGTAGTGCACAGAGGGCCAGGGCATGGGGCAGTGCAGATGGTGGGGCTTGTAGTGCACAGAGGGCCAGGGCATGGGACTGTGCAGATGCTGGGGCTTGTAGTGCACAGAGGGCCAGGGCATGGGGCAGGACAGATTGCTGGGGCTTGTAGTGCACAGAGGGCCAGGGCATGGGGCAGGACAGATTGCTGGGGCTTGTAGTGCACAGAGGGCCAGGGCATGGGGCCAGACAGATTGCTGGGACTTGTAGTGCACAGAGGGCCAGGGCATGGGGCAGGGCAGATTGCTGGGACTTGTAGTGCACAGAGGGCCAGGGCATGAGGCAGTGCAGATTGCTGCACAGTGATTCCATAGGAGATAGTGACAGGTGGAGGGTTATTTGTTGTGTTATCCCATTTGAATGTTCTCGTCTTTCTTTAGGGGGAGAGAAAAGGAACTAACAAGTATTACCCTCCAGACTTCGACCCGGCCAAGGTGAGTGCGGCACCGACACATCACTGGTGAGCGCCTCCGGAGGTGAGCGGCGGACAGTGCCACTTACACTGGTTATTCTTCTCCTCTGCAGCATGGCTCCCTCAACCGCTACAAGAACAGTCACCCTCTGCGGGAGCGAGCCAGGAAGCTGTCCCAGGGCATCCTCATCATCAGGTAAGAAGCCATCGGCTGGCATGTTCTTTGGATACCCAAATCTTGGACTGGGAGCAGACGAGAGTGAGCGGTGGTAAGTGATGGCATAATGCTAGGAGGAGACCATCTGCAGTCGTTGCCATGGACCACAAGAAGGAAGGGGCAGCAGCGGCTCCTGCTGGCCTGAGCAGCTGTCCTATGCAGAGACTGGGTATGAGCAGCTGCTGGGGTTCCTCCTCACGGTATGCCATCACTTATTATGGTGAGTAGTCCTTACTGTGTTCATTCTGCTTGTCTGTACTGGCCGGCGTAGAGTCAGCAGAGTCATGTCTGCAGATCCTCCTAGTACTCACCACCTTCTCTCCACAGGTTTGAGATGCCGTATAACATCTGGTGTGACGGCTGCAAGAATCACATAGGAATGGGTAATGTCCTGTATGTAGAGTATGTAGGGCGACACCTCCAGCCTAACAATGGAAGCGCTGCTAACTGCTCGCTACAGATTACATCTAATCGCTGGGGGCCCCGCCATCATCTTATGATGATCATCGTCTGTTCCTGTCTGTTTCAGGCGTCCGTTATAACGCTGAGAAGTCGAAGGTCGGCACTTATTACACAACCCCCATCTACAGGTAACGTAGGGTTGTCACCATACCAACATTTTGATTCGATTTTGATACCGTGAAAAAGTATTGCGATACTCGATAATAACTGGCGATGAATATTAATGAGCTTGTTATAATGATCAGTGCCTGCCTTTAGGTTCAGGATGAAGTGCCACTTGTGTGTGAATTACATTGAGATGCAGACGGACCCAGCGTCATGTGACTACGTGATTGTGAGCGGTGCGCAGAGGAAGGAGGAACGCTGGGACATGGCGGAGAATGAGCAGATACTTACAACAGGTCAGTGTTCGCGCCCAACCCTCTGCAAGGTGATGAATGGGGGGGGGGGGGGGGGGCACCGGCGGATGTTGGGTGTATTCACATTGTCATCTTACCATCCCCAGAACACGAAGAGAAGCAGAAGCTGGAGACAGATTCTATGTTTCGTCTTGAGCATGGAGTCAAGGATAAAGAAAAGCTCCAGAGGGCAGCGCCATCGCTGTCCGAGCTGCAAGAGGCTCAGAGCGCGTGGCGGGACGACTTCGCCATCAACAGCCTCCTGCGCAGCAAGTTTAGGGTGAGCTACGGAGGCGGCTGTGTGTGGATAGGGCTCTAGCGGGTTACTGTGTGTGATTCTGGTGCCATCTGCTGTCATGGCCTCACTGTAGGAGGAGAAGAAGCAGATCCTAGAAGAGGAGGAGCGCGATCAGGCTCTGCTGAAGAAGACATCGCTGGAGCTGAAGCTTCTGCCGGAGGCTGAGGAGGATAAGAAGCTGGCGGCTCTCCTCAAGTATCGCAGCCTGGAGTGTGAGCAGGGGTTAATGTAGGGGGGTGGGTTTGGAGGGTCACTAGGAAACTGACAGACAGACGGAGCAGAGGGTTGTGTCCTCATCTGTATTCCAGAGCTAAGCGTTTATGGAGCAGAACTTCCAGCTATAACCAATATGTCATCGGCCCTCTATTGGCCAGAACGAAGGGGCCGCAGTGCCTGGTAAAGCCTTTGGTTGTTATGCAGTGTATCCATAGCAACCAGACTGTCAGACAAGACATGCGCTGGAAGAGAACGTTAAAGCAGCAGTCACCCCGTGTTATGCCCCATCCCAGGTGGAGAACCCTTCTATACATTCCCAGTTCTATCTTGTATGGGGAAACTGGGTTATGAGCCACTATTACAGCTCTTACACTGGTTGTCACCCAACTTTTCCAGAGACCTTACTGGTAATTTTACTAGTTGTCACGTTCACCTCTTCCTCCATGGCTCGGCATTTGGGCCCCTTCAGGAGTCTAAGAAAGCTGGGAGCTATACATGGGGTCATAGCGGTTGTCACCCATCTTTCCCATAGCACAGGTTGTCACTTGTGTCCTCCTTTCTTCTCTTGCAGCGTACGACCAGAAGCAGCAGAAGAAGCGCTCGGAGATCAGCGGCCGCTCGTGGTTCTTCCCCGTGGGTGACAGGAAGCTCCAGACAGCGGGGAACGCAATGAAAAAGTTAATGATCCAACCCAAACCTCCAGCGAGCCCAGGGGCGTCCGCCGTAGCTCTCGGGGTAGTGCGACGGACATCAAAAGATGGAAGTCAGTCAGACAGCAGGAGACAGACAGCGGAAGAGGCAAGCGGGCACAGCAGTGGAGGAGAGCGGCAGCCAGGGGGCAGCGTTACACAGACTGTCAGTAGTACTGAGGACGACGCCCCCAGACCCCCCACATCTACATCCGGCCTGGTCGCTGACTACTCCGACTCCAGTTCTGAGGCGGAGGTGTAGCGGGGTTATGTCTGTACTGTATATAGTGTGTTATAATATGCCTGTATGTAAATATCATGTTATTTTATGGAATCCAGTGGACTCTTTTTCAGTATTTTCTTATGGAAACCCCCTCGAATGTGAACTGCATTGTGATTGGCTCGTGAATGTAGTCTATTGTTCTGTTACCAGTCATTCTGACTAGGATGCGGTCAACTGTAGTGTCCTTAAAGGGGGTCTAAGGGCTTTTGATATTGATAACCTATCCTCAGGACAGGTCATTAATATCAGAGTGGCGGGGGTCCGGCACCCCCACGATCAGCTGTATGAAGGTAAGATGCGCGTAGTGCACTGCACGAGCCTTCCCTTCATAAAGCTGATCGGCGGGGGTGCTGATCTGATATTGATGACCTATCTTGAGGATAGGTTATCAATATCAAAAGCCTGGAGAACCCCTTTAACCCCTTATCAACCAGCGCCGTACGATAGTCTTTAAAGATGGTACCTGCTCCTGAGCGGAGTGGGCACCATAGCCATGGGGTGCCTGCTGTTTCTTATAGCAGACACCTGCAGCTAATGTCCGCAACCGGCGGTAATGCTGATTGCGGACATTTACCCATCAGATGCCGTGGTCAATCCTGCCCGTGGCATCTGAGCGCGCAAAACACTGGAAGCATGCACTTCCGCTGATGCTCCGGCTCCCCCGTGCGGCGATCGAAGGAGTCGGAGCGTGTGTGCAGCAGACCCTGTCTTTGTGAATGACAGGAGTCTGCTTCATAGTATTTCCTATGGAGTCCATAGGAAACTAGCAATTTTCTTATAGACTCCAATGCTAATGCAGTGGGGTCTATGAGAATAACAATCTAATGAATGCTTGTTCTAGTTCCCTATGGGAACTATAAAAAAAAAAAGTGTAAAACAAAATAAAGTTTTTAAAAATTCTAATCAACCCCCTTTCCCCAAAATAAAAATAAAAGAACTAAAACAATACACATCATGGGTGTCGCCATGTGTGAAAACGCCCATAGTATAAAAATATCTTCCCCCATACGGGAAAAATGGCCAATTCACTGTTTTTGGGCGTTTCATTTTCTACAAAATAAAAATAAAACGTTATCACAAAGTCATACACACCCCAAAATGGTATCAATGAAAAGTCATACATTTTTCTTACCTGAAAATGTTGTTTCCTGGAGTCCGTAGGCAGCACAGATTGGGATTAAGTCCTATCCCGACAACTTGGCAGAAGATATAACGGCATAGCAAGTTAATAATAAACACACTATACGTGCCCATATAAGCCCCTCCTTAGTAACAGACAAACAAGTTATTATCAAGTAAATTAAATGTATTAGGGTGGGATCCCTGTGCTGCCTACGGACTCCAGGAAACAACATTTTCAGGTAAGATAAATGTAATACTTCCTGATCGTCCTACGGCAGCACAGATTGGGATCTGAGTAGCAAAAATAAAGAATAGGGAGGGTATCACCTGCTGGGTATACTTTCTAGCACTCTTTTCCCCAGGGCTGAGTCCAGGCGGTAGTGCTTCACAAACATTGTGGGTGAAGCCCAAGTTGCAGCTCTACAAATCTCCTGTAGCGGTACATAGCAGTACTCTCTCTGCCCATGATGTTGTCGTGGACCTTGTAGAGTGTCATAACAGTGTCATTCTTTGTCATAACAGAATAATATTGCGTTTTTTACCCAATTAGATATAGTGGATTTAGCTGCCTTGTTTCCTTTTGACTTCTTTCCAAATTGTATGAAAAGATGTTCATTGTTTCTGAATGTTTCCGCCCTAGCTATATAAGCTAACGCCGATCTTCTCACATCTAGGGCTGAGGCCTCCAGCGCATTCTATGCAGAGGATAAAGACGGAAGAATTATTTCTTGCTGTAGGTTTAGAGTGGATGAGACTTTAGGCCTAAAGCCTGGTTAAGTTCTTAGTGTGTGTCCATCCCCCAGATCTCTCATGTATGGTTCACGGCATGATGGGGCCTGCAACTCACTGACTCTTCTAGCTGACGCTATTGAGCTGTCTTCCACAAGAGATATTTCAGATCAATGGAGTCAATAGGTTCAAACGGACTCATAGCTAGGTGTTTCAACACAGTCACCAAATACCAAGATGGTAAGGGTTTGTGAATCTTAGGGGCAATGTTCCCAGCACCCTTTATTAATGGATTATTAGAGAATTGTCCATTTAAGGGTCTATTCACACGTCCGTTTTTTCTTTCCTGATCTGTTCCGTTTTTTTCTGGACCAGATCTGTTCAGCAAAAAACGGAACAGATCAGGAAACAAACAACGGACGTGTGAATGGACCCTAACTGATGGTTTATGGCGGCAAACTGCACTTTTAATGTGGCTTGTTTTAGTCCTTTCTGTAGGAACTGTAATATTAAAGCAATTGTAATTTCTTCATCCGGATAAGATGTAGTGAAAACCTTCTAAATTCGATCATACGATTTTTTTAGTTCCTGGCTTGCTTGCAGAGGACAGTGTGGCAATGACATTTTCTGGAATGCCCTCATTCCTTAACCTATCTTCCATGCTGTGAGATTGCAGGTCTGGACGATAAACTTACTTCTGGCACAAAAGATCTGGCATTAGAGGTAGATGCCAATATCTGTTCCTGCATAGAGACATCGCCAAGGTGAACCATGCCTGCGAGGCCAAAATGGAAGTATCAGGATAGCTCTTGGCTGTTCCCTCTTGATCTTGTCCAAGGTCCTCTGTATTATTGCTGGAGGGGAGAATGCATATACAAACATCTCCCTCCAATCCATGGTTAAGTCTTTCAGACAGTATGGCTGATAATTCTTCACTAGCGAGCAAAATATCCTTGTCTTTGCATTGTCCCTGGTAGCAAAGACATCTATTTGTGGACAGCCGAATCTGGTGATGATCTCCTTGAACACACTGTCCTTCAGCGACCATTCCCCTGGGTGGACTTTCTGACGACTCAGAACATCTGCTGTCACATTTTTCTTCCCCTTTATGTGAACCGCTGTCAGGCTTCTGATGTTGGCTTCGGACCATCTGAGAATCTCCTTGCACACCTTCATCAACAATAGAGACTTCGTGCCCCCTTGTTTGTTTAAATAGTAGACGGTGGACGAATTGTCTGATTTCACCAGAACTTCCTTGTTCTTCAGGAAAGGGGGGAAGTGTAATAACGCCATTCTGACTGCTCTCATTTCCTTTTGATTTGACGTTAGAGGCTTTTCTTTCTCCGACCAGACCCCTTGAGCCCACTGATGTTTCAGGTGTGCTCCCCATCCTTAGGCTGAAGTGTCCGTTGTTAGGATGATCTTCTGCGAGAGTCTTCCTGGAGAAATCCACCACCTGAGATCTTGACATACCTTTACCGGAATCACTGTTGGTTTGTCTAAAGACTGGCTTGATCTCTTCCATACCGAGAGGATATGTGATTGTAGAGGTCTTATATGTGCCCTTGCCCATGGCACTGCATCCAATGTCGATGTCAGACTTCCTAGAATTCCCATGGCCTTCCGTATAGACATTCTTCTTTGCTGGCACATCCGCACAACCTTCTTCTTTATCTTGTATAAGAATGTGTAGGAAGACTGAGCACTCACCAGCTGGACCAATTAGAGAACAAACGGATATATAGCAAAATATTTATTATTTATGTATAGCCCTATATCTAAAATGCAGCAGAATCAATAATAATATGGTATATAGAAAATTGATGTTCAAAAATAAATACACCTATAATAAAATGCAGTCATATATATATATATATATATATAACTTAGACAATATTAAAAATATAATAGGCCTAAAAAAAAAAAAAAAAGGGAGCAATTATTCACAGTACATATACAGATGATTAGAATAAATATTTGGTAGACTGCTGATAAGTTCGGGGAGTACGCCAAATAAAGTGTCCAAGTCGAAATATTGCAATGAATATACGATAAAATACTGATCAGTATAGTAAATGCGCCAGATATGGTATCCAATAGTCATCAATAGTCAAAAGCAGATTAGTCTCCCTGTGTTTAGAGAGATCGGTTCGCTTCGTATGAAGTACTTTGATCAATGTAGCTAGGTGGACATATATTTTTATTTAATGGATATAGTACACCTGTTATTCGCCGTCTAATGTGAGTATAACCGTGGCGTCCCACGAGGCTCACTGTATTAGATTCGGCGGTACCTGAGTCTGGTCGCTTGCTTGAGGTGGTTGGGATGAGCGTGTAGCTCTCGGCGTAAGGAGTCTTCTGGTGATATTCACCGATGCTGCAAGCCTGGACCTAGTTGATGAGTAACAAGGTGTTTCCTCCACACTAGCAAAGAGTTATACTTCCGGCAGAGTCAAAGTTCAATTATCGGGATATTGGGGTCTCGTAGGTTTTTCATCAGCTGATGTCCGAGGTATACCACAATAACCAGACGCGTTTCGGGGTCCTTTCCTGGCCCCTTCCTCAGTGGTGGTCTGTAAGAGGGTTTTGACCCTCTTTTTATACCCAACATCCCTTAAGGTGAGCTAGAGCAAAAAAGTGGATTTTGGATCTGATCGTATGGAAACTCTGGCATGGAACAGTCTAAATAGTTGTTATTTTTATATAAGGAAAGGTATTTCCAAGTATTGTACTAAAAATCGGTTTTAGCGGTCCTATTATCTGGCGTTTCTCAATTAAATCCCGTTTTCATTTTGCAGTGATTTCCATATAATTTATCAATGCAGTTTTTTAAAACGCAGATGCAGTTCCTTTAATGCATATGCGTTTTATTGTCCCCTGTATTTGTGGGTGCAGGTTATGCTGGTTTTCAATAATTTTATATCATACAATGCAATATGGGGATAAAAAATTAATAGAGAGTACAAAATTTGCAATAAAAGAAAATATATATAAAAGTAAAAGTCTTGAATATAAAATGTTCAAAAATATACATTCATTACTTTTATAAGCTGCAAATGTTTATCATATATAAAGGCACAGGATATAGCAGTTCTTATCGGTTCTATATTTTAAGCTGCTGCGTTACATGTGATGTAGCAATATTTCAGATATAACAATATGATTAAAATGATGCAGAACCTGTTAAAACTGTATTCAAACTGTAATTATTGTTCATTGTTTCTAACTTGTTTGTAGGGTCATTGGAGAGGAGAATATGCGGATGGGGGCCGCCCACCCAAGATGGACCAGAGTGGGTATTAATTCCACCTCTGGGCCACATCGGGAGGGGGGCCTCCACCCCCACAGGAGTACTTTATAAGAAGCCGAAGAGTTCAGATTCAGCATTTAAGCCCAGGGGTATAATTGAATTAAAATTAAATATAAATCGATTTATATTTAATTTTAATTCAATTATACCCCTGGGCTTAAATGCTGAATCTGAACTCTTCGGCTTCTTATAATTATATGGAAATCACTGCAAAATGAAAACGGGATTTAATTGAGAAACGCCAGATAATAGGATCGCTAAAACTGATTTTCAACACAACACCTGAAAATACCTTTCCTTATAAAAATAACAACCATTTAGACTGCTCCATGTCAGAGTTTCTATGCGATCAGATCCAAAATCCACAATTTTGTTTTTGCTCCAGCTCACTTTAAGGGATGTTGGGTATAAAAAGAGGGTCAAAACCCTCCTACAGACCACCACTGAGGAAGGGGCCAGGAAAGGACCCCGAAACGCGTCTGGTTATTGTATACCTCGGACATCAGCTGATGAAAAAACTACGAGACCCCAATATCCCGATAATTGAACTTTGACTCTGCCGGAAGTATAACTCTTTGCTAGTGTGGAGGAAACACCTTGTTACTCATCAACTAGGTCCAGGCTTGCAGCATCGGTGAATATCACCAGAAGACTCCTTACGCCGAGAGCTACACGCTCATCCCAACCACCTCAAGCAAGCGACCAGACTCAGGTACCGCCGAATCTAATACAGTGAGCCTCGTGGGACGCCACGGTTATACTCACATTAGACGGCGTATAACAGGTGTATTATACCCATTTAAATATATGTCCACCTAGCCACATTGAATCAAAGCACTTTATACGAAGTGAACTAACACAGGGATACTAATTTGCTTTTGACTATTGACAACTATTGGATACCATATCTGGCGCATCTATTGTACTAACCAGTGACTTATCGCACATTCATTACAATATTCCGATCTGGACACTTTATTTGGCGTACTCCCCGAACTTATCAGCAGTCTACCAAATATTTATTCTAATCATCTGTATATGTACTGTGAATAATTGCTCCCTTTTTTTTTTTTTTTTAGGCCTATTATATTTTTAATATTGTCTAAGTTATATATATATATATATGACTGCATTTTATTATAGGTGTATTTATTTTTGAACATCAATTTTCTATATACCATATTATTATTGATTCTGCTGCATTTTAGATATAGGGCTATACATAAATAATAAATATTTTGCTATATATCCGTTTGTTCTCTAATTGGTCCAGCTGGTGAGTGCTCAGTCTTCCTACACATTCTTATACATTATCTAACCTATGACTGGGTGAGTCATATTAGACTTAGTAGCACCCATTTCCACACCTGTATGTGGAGTGAGCCACCATACTATAAATATACTCCTTTTTCTTCTTTATCTTGTCAGCCCTGACCTTTGATATAGATATTGTCATTTCCTTTGAGTTTATGACAAAACCCAAGAAGAGAATTTTCTGAGATGGTCAAAGTTGAGACTTCTCGAAATTGATTAAAAACCTGTGTTTCTGCAGCCGCTGAATTATCATGTTGATATGGAGCAATAGCACCTCTTGTGATGGTGCTCTGAGCCACCAATCGTCGAGATATGGCACGATTGAAATTCCTTGTAAGCGAAGTGCTGCAGACAGGACGATTGTTATCTTTGTGAATACTCGGGGTGCTGAGCATAACCCGAAGGGTAGGCAGCAAAACTGAAGGTGCCATATAGAGTCGTCCTTCCTGATAGCAAACCTGAGGAATTTCATGTAACTTAGGGCTGTTGGCACATGTAGGTAGGCGTCGGTTAGATCCAGGGTAGCTATGAAATCTCCCTCACTCAATAGAGGGAAGACTGATCTGATAGTTTCCATTTTGAAATGGAACTTCTGAATGTGCTCGATGAGGATCATCAGATCTATCACCAACTTCCACCTGTGACCTGTTTGGGTACCAAAAATATTCTTGAGTATAATCCAGAACCTTGTTGATGTTCTGGGATCCACTCCACGGCTCTTTTGTCCAGAAATTCTTGTACTAGGGGAAGAATATGTGGATCTTGATCGCTGTTTAGCAAAAATCTTTCTGGTGGTGTTTTTATGAAATCTAGGGAATAACCGTTTCTGATGATGGACAGAACCCATCTGTCTTTTGTGGTGGCCTGCCACATCTTCAAATAGCTTCCTAATCTTCCTCCAACTTGTACAAGGGGTAAGGTTGGGTCATAACTCCTGTTTTCTGGGAGCGGGTTTCGCCTTGGACTTGGATGCGGTATTCTGGCCATATCTCCCAAAGCGATTGGCTTTTGGGATGTTCTGAAGCTGCGTCTGAACCTTTGCGGCTCTTTTTTTTGTTGGTACCTGGGAAGGTGGCTCCCTTTTCCTCGCTCAGGTCTTTCAATATTCCCTTCAGCTTTGGTCCAAACAAAGATTCTGGGGAAAAGGGTAATGGGCAGAAGTTGTTTCTAGATGACACATCCCCTTTCCATTGCTTTATCCATAAAGCTCTGCGCACTGAGTTAGTGACTGCTAAATTTTTGGATGATAACCTCAGTGTATCTACAGGAGCCTCACATAAGTATTCAGCCGCATTCTTCATTATGGGAACCTTTTTCAAAAGATCCTCTCTTGGGACACCTTCTTCAATGTCCCGAGTTAGCTGGCTTAACCAGATTCTACGAGACCTGGCCACTGGAACGGATGCCAAGGCTATTTTAGAAATAGCCACTGATGCCGTATAAGACTTCTTGGCCAGAGTATCTGCCTTTTATCCATAGGATCACTCAGCAGGGACGACTCTTCTGATGGGAAAAATTGACTTTTTTGCTACCGCAAGATCCACCTTAGGTGGATTCTGCCAAGAAGAAGCGGCTTCCGGATCTGTCTTATATACAGCTTTAAATCTGGCGCACAGGTCCACCCGACCTTCAGGTTTTTCCCAACCAGATTTTAGCCACGTATTAAGACGGGTGAGATGGTAACACCTTAGCAGCTGACACAGGGAAGTCATATAACCCTTCCTTAGGGATGTGCAGAATAAGGCACCCATCTGATTCCATGACATGTTTAACAGACCTGATCAGCTTACTCCTATTCTCCTTATGAAATAAATAAGATTCCTGAGTATCCTCCAAGTCAGAGGAAGATTCAGAAAGGGAAATACTCGATGCAGGAAGCGAACTAGCATGTGTTGAAGTTTTACGCCTCTTTGTCGAGGGGTCCACGTCCTTCATTATTTCCGACATATTGGACTTGAACCATGTAAAAAATGACTGTGCTTCAGACTGGAAGTTTTCATAAGGTGGAAAATCATACCGTTACCTTCTGCACTTGTTTGTCTGGTACTAAGGAGGGGCTTATATGGGCACGTATAGTGTGTTCATTATTCAATTACCTTGTTATGCTGCTATATCTTCTTCCAAGTTGTCGGGATAGAACTTAATCCCAATCTGGGCTGCCGTAGGACGATCAGGAAAGTTAAGATCGCCCCGCAAAAAATGACCGCCCCCCCCCCCCCCAATACAGCTCCGTACACAATTACAAAAAAGTTATAGGGGTCAAAATATGGCGACGAAAAAATAAAATTATTTTTTCCCCAACTTTTTTATTGTTTTATCTCTGTCAAAACGCAAGAAAAACCATATAAGGTATCGTCAGATTGGTACTGACCTGTAGAATGAAATTTACTGGTCAGTTTTATCGAACGTCGTAAATAAAAAATTTAAACTGGCGGAATTGCTTTTTTTTTTTGTGTGCAATTATCCCTTTTGGAATTTTTTTCCCACTACATCACATGCAATATTGTTGGGTGGCGTTGGAAAGTACAACTTGTCCCACAAAAAAACAGGGTCTCATACGGCTATGTAGACAGAAAAATAAAAAAGTTATGGCTCTGGGAAGGCAGGGAGCGCAAAATGAAAACGTAAAAACAAAAAAACTTTCCGGAGTAGAAAAGGTTATCCCATTTATTTATCACCTATGCACAGGACAGATTATCCAATGGTCGGGCCCTCTATGGTTCCAAGAATGAGGGGCCCCTGAGTCTCCTCTCTGAGTGGAGCAGTAGTGCGCATGTTGGTCCTTTCCCTTCTTTAGAACTGATGGAGCGCTGTCTACATCCACCACCATAGAAGTGAAGGGAGTGGTATAGCGGGGACCCCCTCATTCTTGGCACTGGTTGGACCCCATGCCATATGCCACCATTTTACAGTTCATACATGGATATCATCTACTAGTTGCGGTCTGTATGTTACTCCAGAGCTGTATTCATAGTTCTACAAGTTGTTACTGGAAACCATTAGCAAGCTTGTGGCCAGGAGTTGCCCTAAACTGTTGCTTTTATGCATATAGGTAAGTAGTGACCACCGCTTGGATGTTTTAGCCTCCTGTAAGATCTTGCCAGGAACATGGCCGGTCGGATCTTCAGAGCAGGGGGGGTTCAGGTGTCCTTCTTGAAAACGGTTACTTATTTCTTACTAAAGCATTGCCCCATCTGTATCCTCTGATGGGACCCCCTCCCCATATCTGCCCTATCAGGACCCCTGTATTATAAGGCCTGGGAGCTGTGTTTTTATTAAAGGGGCTCTCCTGATGGAACCACCGGTTTCATTCAGTTAGCCAGATCTGTCAACAGGAAAACCAAAGTCAATGATCAAAACCTCGGATTGGAAATAACGGCTGGGTTCTGACCACGCTGTGGCGCCATCAGCTGGGGATAACTGGTGTGACAAGCTGCACAGTGTGGAGAGCTGGAAACGTGCCCACAACAAACATGTCCGCCCGCTGCCGTATATACCAGCAACAAAGATGGCGGCGGCACGTCCGTTCTAACAGGTTTTTTTTTTCCGTCAGACGTAACCTGGAAGTAGTTAGCTCTGGACCGGAAGACGAGGAGTAGCTGTGAGCTGGTGAGAAAACAGGAGTGGGAAGTGTGTGCGCCCCCGTCACTGAGGCTCTGCAGACCACCCCGTGAGACTCCGCAGCCCCGACATCCCTGTATGATGAGCCGCCATAGCAGAGCTCCAGCCCCCAGTATTCTCCTGGTCTGCCCCCCAGCCCCCTCCCTGTATGATTCCGCTGCCCCCAGTATCCACCCTGTAAGACCCCCCCCCCCCCCTCCTTCACCCAGTTCTTAAGGGGGCTTCCAAGTGATGTCTTGCTAGGGTATGATCAGAGGATGTCTGACCCCCGAGACCCTACTGATTCTGACAATGCAACGTCCCCTCTCACATCTTTCTCTGGCCACCAGCGCTGAAGGTGTTAAGATGTGAGCTCTGCAGCCCAATCATGATCAGCGGAGATAAGGGGCTGCCAGATGGTCCTGGGCAGAGGCCACTAATGGGATTCCCACCAATCCTATCCTAGTGCAGGGGTTGGGAAACTACAACTCCCAGCATGTACCTTTGATTTCAATGGGAGTTCCAAGAACAGCCAACAAGTTTGCATGCTGGGAGTTGTGGTCACTCTACTTGGGACCATCACTAGATGTGCAGGCGCTGGATTCTCTGTCAGCCGCTTATCTCTTGGGATCTAAGGATTGGGCATGCTGACCCCCTCCTCCCTCATAGACATTAGCTGCTCAGTCCTCCATATGTGATCGCTGCTCCTCTCCGTCTTTCAGGTATCTGACTCGCCCTCCTTCCGCCATGGCGTCTCTGGTAAGTGTGCGCTCAGCGTTCTGGCTGCTGCGATGTGATTTTCTGTGTGCTGACCTTTTTCTTGGTGTTGTGTCACAGGGAGGCAGCAGTCAGTCTATCGGCGGGCAGTCTGCCACTGAATTTGTCGTACGTGTCCCCAGGTGAGTGGCAGAGATTTATAGGTTCCCATAGCAAATCATCCCTAGAACCTCAGCAGTACTTCACCTTCTCCACTAGGTGGCAGCAGCAGTTAATTGAAAATACAGTTTTATAAATGCCCAGGTCTTTGTATATGATGCCAAGTGTGATTCTTCCCATGTGCACAGTGCGTCTGAGTCTGCCATCATGCCTATACATCTGACTGGGGCCTGTGATGGATGCCATGCAGTGCCACATACCACCCATAGGGTCCCAGTGCCCTTTTTTTTGCAGTGACCCTCAGTATAGGATGGTCACTGGCCAGACAGAGGCCTGTAGGAAGCCGTTAGCCTGCGTCTGGTCAATGTGGATGTACAGAACTTTTCTTGGCATAAGTGCCCAGACGCATTTTTTTCAGTGACTTTTTTTTAGACCTTAAAGAGATTTTCTGGTTTAGGACTCATGCCGACAACCGTGATCTACCGGGAAAACGCAGTCCTCGTGTTTGCTGGATCTCCTGGCCGACCACAACTTCCGGATCTGACTGTATGATGATGTTTTATGATGCAGTCAGTTCATGTCGGATCCAGGATCTCTTGTACTGAAGACTATGACAGACAGTTCAGGAAGCTGTGGTCGGCCCGGTAAGATGCGGCCGACACACGGACCGTGATTCCTGCGACAGCGGTGCTAGGAAATTATTAGCGCCCCCTGGGCTCCCGGTGGATCTATTCTGCTATAATGGGCCAACCCTATAGGACCTGAAGAGGCACAGTACTTTCATAAAGGGAATCTGTCGCCAGTGTTATAGTGTCCTAACTAAGGGCAACATTAAAGGGGTTATCCAAAGTCTAAAACATTTAGATTGTACTTACCTGCTGCCCGGCACCCACGTTGCTCCTGATCCCTGCACAGACGCCGCTGCATCTCCCCGTCAAGCGGATCAAAACATCCAGCAGTGGGGGAGGAGAGCAGCCAATAGCAGACTGCGACGGGCACGAGCCTCTCTAGCATCGTGGGTGACGCCAGGGAGCTGTGCGGGGATCAGGAGCGATGCGGGTGCCGGGGAGCTGGGTAAGTATAATCTATATGAGGGGCCCGGGCATTGGGAGAATGGTTTAGACTTTGAATAACCCCTTTAACTAGTGATAGGTCTCCTTAGCAAAATTCTGGGTCACTTTCTTTGACTCATATGGGGAAAAAAAAGCTGTCAATCAGAGGCAGGTGGGCGAGGAGCGCGGAGAGCTCATGAATACGGGGACTCGGCTGCGCTGGAGCTGTTAGGACTTAAAGGGAGTCTGTCGCCTGTTTTTCACCAATATAACTAAGAGCACTGTCCCACAGAAGATTGCACATCCCAGACATACCTGTGTGCACTATGTGTCTGGACTCCATGTCTGCTGGAAAACGGCTCCCAAGTGCCCAAAGCAAACCAGACTGAAGAGGGGAGGGCTGCTTTAGGGTACTTTCACACTTGCGTTTTTCTTTTCCGGCATTGAGTTCCGTCCTAGGGGCTCTAGGAAAAGAACTGATCAGGCATATCCCCATGCATTCTGAATGGAGAGCAATCCGTTCAGTTTGCATCAGGATGTCTTCAGTTCAGTTGTTTTGACTGATCAGGCAAAAGAGAAAACCACAGCATGCTACGGTTTTATCTCCGGTGAAAAAAAACGTAAGACTTGCCTGAATGCCAGATCCGGCATTTTTTCCCATAGGAATGTATTAGTGCCGGATCCGGCATTCGTCCTTCCATTCTGTGCATGCGCAGACTGAAAAAAAGGTGAAAAAAATAAATGCCGGATCCGTTTTGCCAGATGACGCCGTAAAGACGGATCCGGCATTTCAATGCATTTTTTCGACTGATCAGGCATTTTTAAGACTGATCAGGATCCTGATCAGTCTTACTAATGCCATCAGTTAGCATACATCTTGCCTGATCCGGCAGGCGGTTCCGGCGACGGAACTGCTTGCCGGATCTCTCTGCCGCAAGTGTGAAAGTAGCCTTAGCTGCTCATATCTTGGGATTGGTAGCCACTAGTAATGAACCTGACCTTGTTTGAAAGCTGGCATTACAACCTTTCAAATCATAGCATTATATCCACTATATCAGAAGATATAGCCGTTAGCTTTCACTCCTACACTCGATTTCTAACGGCTATATCTTCTGATATAGTGGATATAATGCTATGATTTGAAAGGTTGTAATGCCAGCTTTCAAACAAGGTCAGGTTCATTACTAGTGGCTACCAATCCCAAGATATGAGCAGCTAAAGCAGCCCTCCCCTCTTCAGGCTGGTTAGCTTTGGGCACTTGCAGCAGCCGAGCCGGGCACTTGGGAGCTGTTTTCCAGCAGAATAAGAGTGCCTTTCCTGGACATGGAATCCAGACACATAGTGCACACAGGTACGTCTGGGATGTGTCTGCAGTCTTCTGTGGGGCAGTGCTCTTAGTTATGGCTCATGCACATGGCCGTGCCGTTTTTTGCGGACCTGCAAAAAAAGGATGCCGCCCGTGTGCCTTCCGCAATTTGCGGAACGGAACAGGAGGCCCATTATAGAGATGCCTATTCTTGTCCGCAAAACGGACAAGCATAGGACATGTCTCATAATTTTTGCAGGGTCACGAAACAGAGCAACGTATGCAGACAGCACACAGAGTGCTGTCCTTATCTTTTGCGGACCCATTGAAATGAATAGTTCCGTATATGGAACGCAAAATACTGTTGTGTGCATGAGCCCTTATATTGGTGAAAAACAGGTGACAGACTCCCTTTAAGGGTCCATTCACACATCCGCAATTCCATTCCGCATTTTGCGGAACGGAATTGCGGACCCATACATTTCTATAGGGACGTGCGGCCCCGATCGGAATTACGGACCCGCACTTCCGGGTCCGCAATTCAGATCCTGAAAAAAATAGAACATGTTCTATTCTTGTCCGCAATAGCGGACAGGAATGGGCATATTCTCTTAGTGCCGGCAATGTGCGGTCCGCAAAATGCAGAACGCACATTGCCGCTGTCCGTGTTTTCTGGATCTGCAAAACACACACGGATGTGTGAATGGACCCTAAAAGTGAGAGCAGCAGAAACCTCCCTGCCCTGTGAGGGTCACCGCAGTGATGGCGTATTCCAATGATGTCTCCAAAATGTATTTGTAAATGGAGTCCAATATTAAGAAAGCGTCCAGCTCCCTAATATGACCCTTGGCCTCGGAGCACTTCTGGGTGATAGACCTACACGTCCCCTGTGATGCACCCCTCCAGTTTCCAGCCACTGGGCCCCATCATATGAATTTCATAGGTTTCTGTTTTTCTGGTGCAGGAACCCCAGTAAAAGATATAATCTTATGGCCTTCAATGCGGCGGATAAAGTTGACTTCTCTACATGGAACCAGGTAATGAGGAGCGTAAAGCAGATTTCCACTGTATGTTTGTTCCCCAGCTATAGAGATGATATATCCCTACAGAATCGCCATACAGGAGGGTGAGGATGGTGGGTCACGTACACCACACGTGGTTTCACATCTGCACTTTACCTTTCCAGTATTGAGGTAATCATAGGATCTCAATACCAGACGAAAACGCTTCAGTTTTGTCCCCATTCATTGTCAATGGGGACAGAACGGAATGCACCAGAATGCATTCCATTTGTTTGCATTCCCATACCGGCACCATTGACTTGCGTTGTGTTTCATTCCGGATCCGTTTTCTCGGACACACAAGAAAACGTATCCGGCACCCATTGATTTACGATGGTTTTATTAACGGATCAGTCATGGCTATTTTAGAGGTAATACAGCCGGACCCGTTCGTAACGGATACAGACGGTTGTATTATTTTAACGGAAGCATTTTTGCTGATCCACAATGGAAAAGGAGCAGTGAGCCGGGGAGAACAGGATTGGGAAGTGTGTGCGCCCGTCACTGAGGTCCTCACCGTGAGACTCCGCAGCCCCGACATCCCTGTATGATGATCCGCCATAGCAGAGCTCCTCCGTATAGTCCTCCTTACCCCCTTGTATGGGCTCCAGCCCCCAATATTCTCCTGGTCTGCCCCCCTCATGGCTCATGTGAACTCTTCTATCCTCCTCCCTGTATGATTACACTGTCCCTCAATATCCACCCTGTAAGACCCCCCCTTCTTCTGTGTATGCCCTGTTTCGTGCTTCACCCTGTTCATAATTCTTAAAGGGGGCTTCCAAATGATGTTGTCTTGCTAGGGTATGATCTGAGGATGTCTGACCCCACTGATCCTGGGAGTGCAGTGCAGCATCCCCTCTAACGTCTCACCCAGCCATCCATGACGGATCCAGCAAAAACGCAGATGTGAAAGTAGCCTTAAGCCTCCAATCTCAGCTGATTAACCCCTTAGACTCCAAGGAGTCTAAAACAGAAGAGACTGTAACAACCCTTAGGTCAAAATTAAACAGAACCAGAGCTTTGAGGTTATATATTGTGTCAGGCATCCAACTGAAATGGACATTGGGAGACGTTTGGCCCAGAGAGTCCAGTCTAGTAGCATCTCACAGCCACCATTCATGTTGAGCTGGCTTCCAGCAATCCTGACACACAGTTATGAGTGGGGACTGTGAGATGCTAATAAGGCCGTCCTTCTTTATAATGCTTCTCCCAAAGTCCGTTTTAGCAGGATGCCATGCATAGTACACAGCCTCTGGGTCTAGTGGCTGTATAAATGGTAATTGTGGGTGCACCCATTGATTTAAAGCCCACGACAGGGTATGAGACTGAATGGGGGAGCAGGGCTGGCGGTGATAACCCCTAATGGTGACCCGTGCAGCTGTCATACAGACAGCGTTGGGGCGTGCATGTGATGTGGCGTGTGCGGACGTGCGTTTCCTATAGGATCAGTGATTTATCAGGTATTTCTCAGACAGCTGTTCGGCAGACCTCATCTGATGTGCGCAATATGGCTGTGTCATGACCTGGGATGGGAATAATTATTACAGGGCTTCTCCGCTCTACTCCCAGCAGAGCCAACACTGATTGTAACATGCTTTTCTGCCAGGCTCGCATGGAGCGTGATCTGAGCGCCAAGAAGATGTTTCAGGATGAGGAAATGCCGGACTCTGGGGCTGGGAGTGAATATAATCGCAAGCAGAGAGACGAGGCTAGACGCAGGAAGTACGGTATTATTCTGAGAGAGTTCAAGATTGAAGACCAGCCCTGGATGCTCAGGGTTAATGGCAAAGCTGGGCGCAAGTGAGTGCCGTGTACACAAGCATTGGCTGAAGGCTTGAGCCGTAGTAGATATCTACATATATAGACGTCTTCTTCTGTAACAGGTTTAAAGGCGTGAAGAAAGGTGGGGTGACGGAGAACGCCTCTTACTTCATCTTCACCCAGTGTCCAGATGGAGCATTCGAAGCATTTCCAGTCTCTAACTGGTACAACTTCACACCAGTGGCCAAGCACCGCACCCTGACCGCCGAGGAGGCTGAGCAAGAATGGGAGAGGTGAGTGCCCGCTATAGAGAAGGATGCTTCTTTTAGATGAATGCCCGCAGTGTTCTGATCTCTAGCAGGAGGATTGCAGAAACCTCCTTGCCTCCCCCATTCACTACTTTGTCACATACCCCCCGTGTGACTAATATCGGCCGCTCCTCTTATGACGCCTTTGATTTTTGTCTGCAGACGAAACAAAATCCTTAACCACTTCACCATCATGCAGCAACGTCGTTTGAAGGACCAAGGGGTAGATGATGACGAGGAGGAAGGTGGCGGCAAGCAGGACAAGGGTGGCAAGAGTAAGAAAAAGAAGAAAAACGACCTGAAGATTCATGACCTCGAGGACGACCTGGAGTTGAGTTCCAGTGAGAGCGAGGAGAGCGGTGAAGATGGTGAGAGCTGGGATGGGGGGTAAAGTGTCCCAGGGTAATGCAGTGAGTCACAGCCATTCATATGAGATCACGTACTACAGTCTGCAAGCCAGTGATGCTGCACCCATGGGTGGGAAAACCTGGAACGCTGTGGGCTGTTGTGCCAGCATATGTGCAATGCAGCTGTTACACTGGGTGCCACTGAGTACCACAGTTCATCGCCACCCAGGATCACAGCACAAATCACAACATGCAGATGCCATAGCCAAGGTATAAGATGAGACTGGGGCAATGACCCTTTCATTCATTCATTTATTCCAATTGTGCTTCTGTTTAAGGAGAGCGTAAGCCAAAAGCTCCAAAGAAAAATGCTCAGCGCAAGAAGGGTAAGAAGTCTCGATCTGACGATGAGGCCATAGAGGACAGCGATGATGGAGACTTTGAGGGTCAGGAGGTGGATTACATGTCTGATGGGAGCAGGTAATGGAGCTAGGTGCAGGAGACACTGGCAGAACTGAGCGGATGGTGATATGCGCAATTCAAAGGAGGGCGATCGCTCAGAATTCAATACTGCATGTAGGCGCAATGGAGAAGCGAGCTCGCATCATATATATGTCCCTTGACATGCGCAATGGAGGGTGCAGTGTCTGACGGATCTTGGGTCCAGACTCATGCGCAGTGGGAAAGGGCGGGCGCATTTTCAGACGAGGACGACCGCTTGTGAATCCAATACTGTCCGCATGCGTAGTAGAAAAGTAAGACCGCATTATACATATAAGTCCTCTGACATGCGCACTGGAAGCCGCATCACCGGACGGAGTATAAGTCCCGACGCATGCGCTAGGCAAAGGCGCGCATGGATTGGACGACAGTGTACATGGGAGTGACTAAAAGGCAGCAACCCAAAGAAGTCACCATTGATGGGTCGAAAAGTAAACATAGTAACAAAAGAGACACACAGTAGCCAGCGATACCGTGACGTCGCTGGTAGGGAGGTTTTACAAGCCTGGTTCCGCCCCCTTCACGAGTAGACTGCCCAAAAACCCCTGAGGACGCCAAGTGTTTGGCGAAACATGTCGGGGGGCAGAGTGTGAATGCTCCATGTGTTTTAAACAGCGAGTGATTGCATAAGCAACAGACATGCAGCCTAAATGAGGAACTAGGGAGCGATAGGAAGGAACTCGCAGACTCTGAGGAGCAGCGCACGAGAAACAGTGTGAGCCCATAACAGCACGGCGGATACCGCGGGAAAACAGGCGGTTAGGCAGAAAGAAATGAGCCCCATAGGTAGCCCTATTGCAAAGAAACAAGGCACTAACAAGCGGGAATTGCAGACACATGTCAGTCATAGGTAGGGATATTTTAATGATAAAGAAATAAGTTATCTTTTATATATAGGCATAAAGTAACACCTGTAAACCTAGAGACAATCTGTGGTCCTAGTGACCAATTGTAAATAATCACAATGGTGATATGAGCACTCATCTGTATGTGTCCTGCCCTTGTAGCTCTGATGAGGAACTTCCTGGGAAACCAAAACCTGTGAAGGAGGAAGAGAATCATCCAAAAGGTAAAAAAAAAAAAAAAAATGAAGCTTTAGAGATTACGAAGCAGTAATTCTGGTGCCCACCTGTTTTGCCCATAGTCCTAACGACTATTCTGAGACTGAACCATATGTGACCTCAGCCATGTTGTACAGAATTTGAAGAACTTCTCAAGATGTGTCTGGTATCTTGTAGGTATTGATGAAGGAAGTGAGAGCAGTGAGGAGAGTGAAGAGGAGAAGGTAGAGGAAGAGGAGGAGGAAGAGAAGAAAACGCCTACACCCCAGGAGAAGAAGAAGAAAAGAGGTGAGATCAACTTGTCATTAACCCCCTCCCGCACCCAGACTTGTGTAAGTCATGGATTAAATGGTTTATCTTAAGGCACCATGCCATAAACGAACATCATGGTGATTAGACGAGCTGTGCCTATGTTGTCACCACACATGTCCGAGTTCTTGCTCTAACCGCCGGGATCGCGAAAACCTTTGATGCCAACTATTTAATCTGGAATCAAAGTTGTTTGACAGAGAATTGTGGCTCCTGTCATCCCATCAGCTCCCCACAGTGACAATAGATTACCATGTTGGCCAATAATGCTTTGAAATACTATGTAAATGTTCAGCTATCCCCAGCAGTCCCATAGAGCTGAATGGAGTTGCAGCAGGCATGTTCAACCACCACCACTCCATTCATTTGCTTTAAAGAGGGAGACGTCTCTGTTCTTGTGATCAGTGGGGGTCTCAGCAGATGGCTCCTTACTGGTCAGACACTGGAAGTTTAAATCTTTCGACAACCGCTTTAAGGCCTAAAATAGGCCAGTTCTTAAAGGGTTAGTTAAGGGACATCTATTGTGTATGCCCTTGCAGTGTCGAGAGACAGATCGAATGGAGTTTATTACCAGGGCTGTGCAGTCTTGAGTTGAAGCTAGTTTTAGGTGGAGTCTGACTCTAGAAATGTACCAACTCCAGCCTAAAAAGATCAGTTAATAAATAAATGATACCATATTAATAATGATTATAGAAATTTAGAAATGTTAATCATAAATATATTTTGTGTGTTAAAAATCTAAGGCCCTTATTTATCAAAACCAGTGATACTCGGGGTATTCTAGTGGTGATCAGTTCTCGCCTCTCCTGTGTTACTCTCCTGTCCTGTCCTTATACTATACACAGTAATAAGCAGTGTGTTCTAGTGGTGATAGATAATCAGTTCTCCCCTCTCCTGTCCTTATACTATACACAGTGATAAGCTGGGTCTTCTAGTGGTGATAGATAATCAGTTCTCGCCTTTCCAGTGTTCTCTCCTGTCCTTATGCTATACACAGTAGCAGGGTGTTCTATGCTGATAGGAAAGATGAGAACTAAATATCTATGTTCTCCCCTGTCCCTTATACTATAAACAGTGATAAGCTGGGTCTTCTAGTGGTGATAGATAATCCGTTCTCACCTCTCCTGTCTTTGTACTATAAACAGTGATAAGCATGGGGTTCTAGTGGTGATAGATAATTAGTTCTCTATGGTTTATGCTCCATCTAAATCTCCGGATTACTTGCATAATGGTGAGAGAGAGCCAATGTCACCATTTTACTAGCAGAAATATATTACTAATTATTATATTACTTCCTTATTTATAAAGGAGTCTGAGTCAGAACTTTGGCTTACAGACTCCACAGCCCTGATTATTACATACAACCCCTCCTTTGTACACTACATCGAGGATATGATTGACTAGAAGGGCCACTGCTGTTTCCTTTCTCCTTGCAGACAGCAGTGATGAATCGGACACGTCTGAGGACAGTGAAATAGATGGAGAGGCCTCCTCTGCTCTCTTCATGCAGGTAATAGAAGTGTGAGCAGCCGAACATCTTAACAAAGCTCATCTCCTGATGATGTAATGGAGACTCGAGCTGTGCTTGTCTATTTGTAGAAGAAGAAGACTCCTCCAAAGAAGGATAAAAAAGGAGGCTCCAACAGCAGCTCCCGCGCCAACAGCCGACCTGGCACCCCCTCTCCTGACTCGGGGAACACGTCTAACACCCTCAGGGCTGCAGCCAATAAACTGGAGCAAGGTGCGGTGGTAGAATGTCTACAAGTCCTCACCACCTGTGTCCATGTGTCCGTCACCTAAATTGTTCTTGGTTCTCCCCCAGGTAAACGTGGTGCTGCCAATCACACTCCGGCCGCCAAGCGTCTGAAGATGGAATCTGGACCTCAGAGCACATCAGGAAAATCGACTCCACAGCCCCAGTCTGGAAAGTCCACGCCCAGCAGTGGGTAGGTGGCCCTTCTGTGCAGGTCACATTCACCCAGGGAGCTAGATATGAATGGCTCTGCAGCTATTTCAGTCCCGGAAACTGGTATAACTATCAAAGGCCTGGCAGAATATAAGAGGTCAAATTTACTGTGACATATGGACGTCATAGAGGAGGGTACCCTGCTCATGACTTCCCTCTGGGACTGTCTGGCCATCTGTGTATTAAATCTTCATATGGGAATACGTGAATTGCTAGTTTATGGATTTTTCCAAACACTAGAGCACCACTGTCTGGATGTCTTGAGGGCTTAGGAAAACATATATAATCCTTTTTCTTCTTACAGGGACATTCAGTTGACAGAAGAAGCAGTTAGAAGATATCTGACCCGGAAACCCATGACCACAAAGGATTTACTGAAAAAGTTCCAAACCAAGAAGACCGGCCTGAGCAGTGAGCAGACGGTGAATGTGCTCGCCCAGATCCTGAAGAGACTCAACCCCGACCGCAAGACAATACATGACAAAATGCACTTCTACCTGAAGGAATGACCCCGGGGCTGCTGTACCAGTGGCACATACTACAGGACTGGCGCACAACCTGTGAGCTCAGAAGGGCAAAGGACAAGCGAGAGGCTTTAGATCCTGTGACACAGGAACGTGTGACATTTTTTGATTTGTAGTAAGGATTATTAAGTATTTGTGGTTATTGTTTTTTTATTACTTTGAGTATTAAAATGAGATCTTTTTAGGTAATTTCTGTGTGATTACATCGTGGTCCACAGCCCTAGCATCTCCTTTTCATTCTGTACAGCTGCTCAGTGTGGGCAGTGCCCGGATGGAACTGGCCGCTGCACAATCTGAATACTTCACATATCTGAACAATAGCCTAATTCCTTCTATCTCTGGATTCCATCTGTTGTCAGAGGCTCAAAACGTCCTATACACTGATTCAGCCTCTTAAACGGGGTTCCTTACGTAAAAGATCTGATTAAGATAAAGAAAAGCCTCCTTACCTCTTCAGTGCTCACAGCTTGGTGTCATTGTGGCACCTGAATAGTCTGAGACGTGCTGGGTGATGCCATACAAATGGGTGTATTTAGGCAGAGTGATGACAGCAACCAGCATTGAGCTTACACCATATCATTCACCATCTCCTGATTTTATCAGGTGGAGAATCCGCAGTGAGGTTCTGCAGTCCACAAATATTAAAGCGGCCGCTGATTTAGAAATACAAAGATCCTGGCTGTGAGGTCAGGAGACTCGGGAAGGGCTCTCATTTTGAGTACTGTCTTTTTTTAGCTGATAGAGGGATGTACAAGGTCCTTCACATATGAGAATTGGGTCAGGTTGATGGGACTCCAACATATAAAACCAATCAGAACTGACCCTTCAATATTCAAGCCCAGGGAAGAAGAGATCTGATGGCAAAATACATAAGCCTACTAAATCCAAAGGAGATCATTCCTCAGTGGGAGATCTAAGCCATGGATCCATATGGAGGTACAGTAGAGCCTCAGACCTCCATCAGTTCTATGAGAAGACTTCCATGCAACTGTATTGGATGCCATCTTGTACCACCTTGACTAGATCGTTTTCTATCTAGTTTTTCACTATCCCAATGCCCTACTTGCGACAATCTTATCTATTGCCAAAAAAAAGTACCATTCAGTAAGTTTTACTGAAATCTGCCACACTGGACAGCCATGTCACTGCTATAAAACCTGCTTCAATTCTTGAACCCACCTTCCTCCAACCGCAGATTCCAACTCTAGCTCCAGAATTACAGGAACGGGAGAGGTTTGCCCCATTTTACTTTGCTATGGGACCTCTGTCCTCTATATATTCCTGTGCTGTGTACGTGGAAGAGGCTAGCCTCCTCACTGTCCTAGCAGCAGGGTTCCCGCCGCCGCCTCTTCTTCTTGATGTGGTTTCCTCCCTATATCTGTTTACTATTCCTTTGTGACCGTTGTTCAGGTTCTTCATTTTTTCCTATTGTCGATCTTCATTCCGACCGTTCCTCCATTCATTTGTCTCCCCGTATCCCAGGTGCATCTCTGGCTCCGAGGAGCTCTTAATTCCTTTGTCTGCCTCTCTACACCACAAGCAGATTTATTGCTTCTTCAGGAATTACAAGATCGCGGCATTTCTATGATATTTGCCTTTTTTTTTTTTTAATCCTGGACTACAGTAAACTTCTCCAATCCAGTCGCCTGCCAAAACTTCCCATATTTTAAACATTCTCTGCTCATAGTACCACCACCCGTTATTGCTTCCCTTAAAAGGCTAATTTCTGTGCCCGTGTTCTTACTGGGGGTCCTGGGTACACTGTGCCCAGCTTTACCTGT
Source organism: Bufo gargarizans (assembly GCF_014858855.1). Taxonomy (NCBI): domain Eukaryota; kingdom Metazoa; phylum Chordata; class Amphibia; order Anura; family Bufonidae; genus Bufo; species Bufo gargarizans. Next base: position 169,609 of record NW_025334238.1, read on the forward strand.
AGCTTTGTTCTTACTCTGAAATGGCTTTTAGTTCCAGTGTAATGTAGAAAATTCTCAACCCAGTCACAGTTGGGGTGAGGTAGTACCTCTTTTGTCTCAGAACATCTTTCATGAAGCATGCAAGTGGTCTTGGGCAAACTTGAGATGGGCCACAAGAGACCTGTACATGAAGCGCGTTAGCATCCTCCTAAAATCCTATAGTTCCACAGTATCTGGTGTCCAGCACAAAGTTATAAATCATATACTTCCTTTTGAACTTCACTTTAAAATACCATATTGGTCCTAAATTACTTAGGTAACTGATAGCTTGGAATTTTCCTACTTGTGAAACCGATCCACGTGATTAAAATGGTTGCTTTACCTCGGATACTGTATTATTTTCAAGCCCTTCCTATTTCTGTCTCAGCTTTTCCGGTTTACTTTGGCCTATCTGTTAGCAGAACGGACATACGGAAAACACCCAGATCATCCATGCGCTTACCGCATCCGTATGTCCATTCTGCAAAACTATTGAATATGGCCACAAAATGCAGACCACGGACCCACTGAAGCAAATGGGTCAGCCCAAAAAAAAAAATGCGGACAGCAAATGGATCACATCTGTATTTTGTAGATCTGCTGTTTGCGGGCCGCAAAACCGACACAGACTGGCATTGTGTTTGGTGATGTGAGGCTGGCATGCAGCAGCTTGGCCATGAAACCCATGCCATGAAGCTCCCGGCACAGCACAGGTTTTGTGCTGATGTTAATGGCAGAGGAGGTCTGGACTCTGCAGTTATGGAGTCACCAGAGCGTTGGTGACTTTTATGTACTATGCTCCTCAGCACTCGGTCACCCCGCTCTATAACTTTACGTGGTTTCTACTGTGACTGAATTGCTGCAATTCTTTCTGCTTTACAATAATACCACTCTCAGAAGATGGTGGAATATCTAGCAGGAAGAAATGGCAGGAACTGACTAGTGGCAGTGGTGATGTCCTATTACAGTACCATGCTGGAGTTCACTGAGCTCTATAGGATGAGCCATTCTCTCACAAATATCTGTAAAGAAACTACATGGTTAGGGGCTGGATTTTATACACCTGTGGTAATGGTAGACAGCATGGTTAGGGGCTGGATTTTATACACCTGTGGTAATGGTAGACTGCATGGCTAAGGGCTGGATTTTATACACCTGTGGTAATGGTAGACTGCATGGTTAGGGGCTGGATTTTATACACCTGTGGTAATGGTAGACTGCATGGCTAAGGGCTGGATTTTATACACCTGTGGTAATGGTAGACTGCATGGTTAGGGGCTGGATTTTATACACTTGTGGTAACGTAGACTGCATGGCTAAGGGCTGGATTTTATACACCTGTGGTAACGGTAGACAGCATTGTTAGGGGCTGAATTTTATACACCTGTGGTAATGGGACTGAAAACTGAATTCAATGATTTAAGATGTATGTCCAGATACCTTGCTCAGTTTAAATCATTGGTGACTTCTTAATTTAAATCTTAAAAGTGGTTGTAGAGACTGAAGGTTTGGCTTCTTAACCACTTTGATGGAAAGCTTTGTGTCTTTTCTTTGTAGTCTCCGTGTTTCCGCTTAGACACAGACGCTTCGGATGCTGCATCCTGATTTACGGGAATTCCTCTTGCATGCCGAGAGTGCCTGGCAGGTTTCATTGGTTAGACTGGAATGCGTTGGGAGAGACGGATATTCCATTAGCTTTCCAGATGCTGCTAAAAATAGTGATGGACCAGAGAAGGAGTGTTGTCACCCCAAGGGGGATGCCGATTGACGTGCAGACACAGCAAGGTCTACATCATAAAACATACACCTGCCTATAACATCTATACATCAGCCTTAACTCCTATACAGTGTCATACAGCCATGCAAAGCAGAGGAACCGATAAAGGCTAAATCAGTGCAAATTTGTACGGTAGCCCAGTGAGACAAAGTCAGCAAGTGACTCTTTAGACCTCAAGAGTAGTGTTGAGCGAACTTGTGTTTTAAGTTCGGCATCTAAAGTTCGGGTTATCGAAGTATCCCGTTATGGATTCCGCTGCCACGGACCATAACGGAGTTTAGAATCCATAACGGGATACTTCGATAACCTGAACTCGAACTTTAGACGCCGAACTTAAAACACAAGTTCGCTCAACACTACTCAAGAGACTTAAGTTGTTAGTAAATGTTAAAACGTCGCAGTCTCCTTGGTAGCTTACATCTGGCACCATATGATGGCCCATAAGATTCCAAAAATGGCTCGTTTTCAGCCCCCTATTAACACATTTGAGGGTTGCTTAGTATTATTAATCTGAATGTACCATTAATTCCATGGCGCTGTACATCAAGAGGGGGTTACAAATACATAAAAAATACAAACCAGGCCCGCAAGAGCTTACAATCTCCTGGGAAGGGGAAAGGACCCAGTAGGTGAGGGTAAAAGATGCTCCTCTGGCTGTGTGGTGGCAGCATGCTCCTTGCAGGTGGTAGGCTTTCCTGAAGAGGTGGGTTTTCTGGTTACTCCTGAAGGTTTAGATGTTGTGGTAGAGTCTGATGTTCTGGGATAGTGAGTTCCAGAATAGGGGAGAGGCACGTGAGAAATCCTGTAGTCGACTGTGTGAGGAACTGAGATTACGTGTGGGGATGTATTGAGAAAGCAGGTCAGAGATGTAAGGAGAGGACAGGTGGCCTTATATGTATTTTAAACTGAATTTGGTGGGCAATGGGGAGTCAGGGACTGGCAGAGGGGAAACCGGGCAGCACAGTTGAGGATGGATTGGAGGGGAGGAGAGTGGTGGAATTGGAGGCCACACAGGAGGATGTTGCAGTAGTCCAGGTGGGAGATGACAAGGGCATGAACTAGCATTTTAGTTGAGTAAAACGAGTGAATACAAAAGCTATTCTTGAGTTGAAAGTGGCCGGAGGTGGTAAGGGTTTAGATGTGTGGCTTGAAGCACAGGGCGGAATCAAACATTACCCCCAGGCAGCGGACCTGCGAGACTGGAGAAAGTGTGGTGCTGTTAACTGTAATGGATAGGTCAGGTACGGGGGCTGAGTCACTTGGGGGGGGGGAAGAGGATGAATTTAATTTTCTCCATGTTGAGTTTTAAAAAGCAGGAGGAGAAGAATGAAGATACAGCTGATAGACACATATGGCCTCCCTGACTGTCCCCAAGTGGGGTGGACGAAAAATGCTGAATGAAAAAGAACAAAGTAACTATGTAAATGTGATGTTGCTCATGTGGTTGTTGACAAGGGGGAAGCGTTGAGTTCTAATGCTAATCTGTTTTCCCTTAGTCCTAACAGCAGCACAATAATTAGGTCTTTCTGCCCCTGTGTACTGATAAAATTGAATATTTTATGAATCAAGATAATTAAAAATATAAACCCCCCCCCCCTCAACAAAATCCCAAAGGGCCCATACCCTAACATGTTAATCCCAAAGACCTAAGCAAACTGAGGGAGATTAAGGGAAAACAGATTAATGTTAGAAATGAACGTTTTCCTAACGTCCTACCAGCAGCGCAATAATAGGGAATTAACAAGAAGTATCCCCAATCGGGACAGACAAACAATGGTTAAAAAAATGTTAAGAGTGAGCTCCATGAGACTATACTACAAATTTGATCTAACAGGATCAGACTCCTCTTTGCTCTAGAGGTTAGTGGATTGGGCTCTAACCCCTAGGATGAAAAGTAAACAAATATTGCTTCTTTAGGGTACTTTCACACTTGCGGCAGAGTGATCCGGCAAGCAGTTCCGCTGCCGGAACCGGCAATCTGCATGCAAACGGATCCGGATGCAGATCTGTCTCACAAATGCATTGCAAAAACTGATTCGTCTCAATTTTTACAGGTCTGCGCATGCGCAGACCAGAAGGACGGATCCGGCCTTGCAGTATTTTTAATGCCGGATCCGGCACTAATAAATTTCGATTCCGGCAGCTGATCCGGAATTTTGGACGGAGATAATACCGCATCATGCTGCGGTATTTCCTCCGTCCAAAATACCGTTCAGTGACTGAACTGAAGACATCCTGATGCATCCTGAACGGATTGCTCTCCATTCAGAATGCATGGGGATAAAACTGATCAGTTCTTTTCCGGTATTGAGCCCCTATGACGGAACTCAGTGCCGGAAAAGAAAAACGCTAATGTGAACGTACCCTTAATCCACCTACTGAAAGGCAGGTTGTGGCCTTGAAGCCTTTTTGCCTGAGAACAGAATTAGAATATTCTCATCCTTCATGATTCCAAGTCCACAAGAATTTTATGCATCTAACAATGTCTAAGGAATATGGCTTAATTTCCTCGTCATACGAGGGGTTTGGACATAGTACAGGAATTAACTTAAGTTTAGAGAAAAAAAACCTGTAAGGAATTTTACCCCACCCTGTCTGGCAAGAATGTAATATAGCAGGGATACCCAAGTCATTTTTGTAAGGCTCCATTCACACGTCCGCAAAATGGGTCCGCATCCTTTCCGCAATTTTGCGGAAAGGGTGCGGACCCATTCATTCTCTATGGGGACGGAATGTGCTGTCCGCATCCACATTTGCGGATCCGCACTTCCGCATCCGTGCTTCCGTTTCCGCAAAAAAATAGAACATGTCCTATTCTTGTCCGCAATTGCGGACAAGAACAGGCATATTCTATTATGTCTGCAATGTGCGGTCCGCAAAATGCGGAAAGCACATTGCCGCTTTCCGTGTTTTGCGGATCCGTGTCTCCGTGTATCCGCAAAACACATTGCGGACGTGTGAATACAGCCTAAAGGTTCACATAACTGTAGGGTGAAGGTCCGAGCAGGTGGCGCATAGCGCTGCAGCAATTATTTTTATATTATATATATTATTTTTAAAATAAACCACACTTCAAATCCCACCTAATCCCTTTTCCACCAAACATACAGTGGTTATAGTTATAGGTTATAGTGCCCCCCACAGTAAGATGTCTACTAAATTGTCCCCACACAGTATGATGCTCTTTTAGTGCCCCTGATACAGTGTGATGCCTCCTTAGTCACTACCCACACAGTATGATGCCCCCTTACAGTAGGATTATCCCTTAAGTGCCCCCCACACATAATGAGGCCCCCCTTAAGTGCCTCCAACACAAAGTGATATCCTCCAAGTGCCCTCCCCACAGTGTATGTCTGCTTGAATGTCCCCCTAAGTGGCTTCCACACAGTATGATCCCCCTTTAAATGGCCCCCACACAGTGATTCCCTTTAAGTGCCCCCCCACCGAGAGTATGATACTCCCTTAAGAGAACTCCACAAAATATGATGCCCCATTAAGTGACACAGTGCTACCCCCTCAAGTGCCCCCAGAGTGATGATCCCCCACACAGTGATGCCTCCTTAGGTGGCCCCACAGACATTCACACCCCCCCTCATAGTTATGACCCTTAGGTGGCTCCCCTCAAAAAGTTATATCCCCTTAAGGCCTATTGCACGCGACCGTATGGCTTTTTCAGTATTTTGCCGTCCGCAAAAAACGGATCTGCAAAAAATACGGATGACGTCCAGGTGCATTTAGTTTTTTACAGAACAGCTGGCCCCTGATAGAACAGTACTATCCTTGTCCGTTAAGCGGACATTAATGGGACATGTTTTATCTTTGAACGGAACAGAAAAACGGAAATACGGAAACGGAAGGCATACGGAGTACCTTCCCTTTTTTTTGCGGATCCATTGAAATAAATGGTTCCGTATACGGAACACAAAAAACGGAATGTAAACGGAAAAAGAAAAACGTTTGTGTGCAAGAGGCCTAAGTGCCCTACTTACCAACCCCATGTTCCCCTCGCGAACAGAGCGGAGCACATCTGTGGCTCAGTACTACAGGTGTGATGACGTCACCACATCGCACCTGCTTGCACTGAACTACACTCAGCAGGGGAATGGTGAAGCGGATGGCTCCTTGCTTCACCACTGTATTCAACTGTATCTTCATCCTGAGGACACAGATACAGTTGAAAGTGGGACATGCAGGGGTCCGGACATCTGGCAACCGCGGCCCACCAGTTAAGTACCCCTGTAATATAGGTTTCAGAGACTGAAAGAGATTGCAGCTCTGCTATCCTTTTAGCCAAAGTACTGGCTAACAAAAAGGTGATCTATAAGAACAGGAATTTGAGGTAAACTCCACTAGGGGCTCAAGTGGAGCATCACACAAACCTTTAAGGCCGCAGATAAATCCCACTGAGTAGGCTTGAGCGAATGAAGCGAAAGTCGATTAGTTAAAAAACTCTGTTCGTAATGCTGTTTCTGTACAGCATTAAAATGTATAGGCTCTGTGTAGCCAAACGTCGTCTCGGCCGAAGTTGCGCGAGACTTCAGTATTCTTGCGTATTACAAAACATTTTAAATTAGGAATCCGAAGTGGGCTCCGGTACTGGCTGGTACTAAAGCCTACTTCGGATACCTATTTTGAAAAGGTTTTTAAATACGCAGATAGGAATACCGTACTCCATTCACCGAAATCTTGCGCAACTTCAGCCGAGACGAAGGTTGGCTACACGGAGCCCATACATCTTAATGCTGTACGTAAACAGCATTAACAATTACGTTTTTTAACTAATTAACTTCGGATCTATGATCTGAAGCTTGATTCGCTGAAGCCTACCACTGAGGAATAGGTTTGAGGGCTATGGGTAGCAACCTGGCAGTCCCTAGAGGAACCTCTTAATTACAGGGTAATGAGATAAAGGTCTAGCTCCTCTTAGTTCAGTGATGCTCAACCTGCAGCCCTAAAACTACAACTACAACATGCCCTAATAGCTGTAGGCTGTCCAGGCATACTGGGAGTTGTAGTTTTGCAATAGCTGGAGGGCATCCATGTCTTAATTGATTCTGCTCTGGTTTAAGACAGAGTCCTCAAGACAGCATCAATCAGCTTTCTAAATTGTAATAGGGGCAGGTCAAATCTCTTCAGATCTGGGTAGACCTACATACCCTGAGATATCAGGTTCTGAACTGGGGGAAGTCTCCAATATTGCCCTCGACTCATCTGCATAGCTGGCAACCAAGACCCCTTTGGTCAAAATGGTATCATGGCAATTTCCGTGGCCTGGACTTGCCGTATTTTCATCAATACCCTAGGTATCACTGAAACTTGTCGGAATACATAAGCCTGCCTGAACCTCCATGCCGAGGGACTGTCCCCTCCATACAGGGAGCAGAACTTCTCCACTTTGGCACCGAACTTTGTAGCCATGAGATGTATTTCTGGAAGTCCTCCTCTCAGAGTGATCTGACCGAAGATCTCCAGATTCAGAGACCACTTTCTTGAAGTTGAGTGACCCCTATTCAGTTCATCTGCTACAAAATTGAGAGTCCCTCGAATGTAGACTGCAGATTGCCCAAGACAAGATCGTATCCACTTCCTTGAGAAGGGTTTGACCTGATCTTGGCTGCCTTTACCCGACTCTGGGAGACAAAGTAAAAGAGGGCTAGCTGTATTGCTCTGATCTCTCAGAGATTGGATGCCAAAAACTTCTCCTGGGCATTCAAAGTGCCTTTCACAGGAATGCAATCCATAACCTAGCTGGAATGCATTGGTGGTCAACAGAGTCCAGCAGATGACACCACCATTTCAGGGAGCAACAGGTTGCCAGGGACACTGAACACTTCCATTCAAACCCCCTTAGGCTTCACATGAGGAGTAGGGACCACCTATCCCTCTCCCCCCAGAAGTGAGATCCCTCAGTCTCCTCGCAGACACTGAGGCTGAAGTAGTGGCGGAGGAGGACAAGCATCCATCACCCTTAAACCCCTAAACTTATAGGAGGACAGAGAGAACTACAGGTAGCTCTCTTCCTCATCAAAGCCCTAAGGAGGAATGGCAGCAATGATGTCTCTCCTCAGACTGGTTCCAACACTCCAACTAATCAAATGATGTTAAAATCAGCCTTTTGGAGCACCTAGGGGCAGCCGTGCAGCTCAATACCCTTGCCTTCTACCCCTTGATTTCCTGCTGGCACAATGGCACCAAGTATCAGCACAAGGAGAGATGATCTGTTGGAGACATCTTAGCAGTGCAGATACCAAATGTGCATGCACCACTGATGTCTTGGTACCCGTGGAAGCGGTGAGCTCTGACCATCTATATAGTACAGTGGTCCCTCGTGTTACAATATGGAAAACCAGCAATTGGTTTCAAGGCCCAAAAATGTCAACCCAAAATAACAAAAATTAAAGTTTGTAAAAAAATAAATAAAAAAATAATAATAATAAGCAGATAACCAAGAAATTTGGTGAGGCCCTGTCCCCTCATGCCTAGAGGCAGCTCTGCAAGTGGTGGAAACCAGTCCTGCTCACATTCTAGAACAGGTTGCTGGCAGCCATTTTAAATGGTTCTCAGAGAACCCCTTTAAGCTACAGTTCAGTTATCTGTGTGATCATCACATGACCAGGACAGATTTTTATCACCCACTTCAATCAGATACAATCGGTGGGAGTACCAGACAGAACGTGTTCAATTTACCTGCAGCACCCCCACAGGGGAAAATGAAGTATTACACAGCTATTATTGAAACTAATAGGCTGTCTCAGTCCTCCAACTCATCTCCCCCTCTGGCTTATTAATTTGGGTACCAAACAGAGGACTCCCCTCTATTAACCCTGAACTCCCTAATGGAAATTGAAAAATAGTTTTTTTAAGTCAACGGGAAAGTCCATACACTGGGTAAAGCAGGGTTCACATAGTTATTTTGACAGGTGTGTTCTCTACATTTATGACCAACAAGACCTGACCTCATAGTAGCTTAAATATATGCAACAGAACCGCAGATTCTGAAGGGTTCACTTACTTTTTGGCACATGAACACATCACTGACCCTTCTATTGTCTTGAATGGATGATGAAAGCTTTGTATACTGAATCGGGGCACATACTGCGCCGCGGAGGACGTTGGCGCGCCGTCTCCTTCCGTGGATATGGGAGCTACAAGATGTCCATGAGTACAAGGATAACCCCTCTCTCAGATATATGGTGACAGGTGAAGTAGGGGAGGAAGACTCTGTCTGATCTTTTTACCAGACGTATGGAGGGGGTAGAGAGAGGGGTGTGCTATAATTTCGTGACTGTCATGAACACCTAATCCTATATATTTTACTACGTAAAAGGTATTCATCTGTCTGTAATCAGCACAGGAATTCAGTTCCGATCCCGAAACCCCCCCCCCCCCCCATACTTTCACATATTTAACCCTTTGCTGCTCTGAGAAATGCCATAAAGTTTAATATGTTTATCCAATCTGTATGTAATGGTGAGATAATAAAATACAGCAAACCACATACATAAGATAGATGATAGATAGATATGAGATAGATAGGAGATAGATAGATATGAGATAGATAGATAGATATGAGATAGAAGATAGATAGATAGGAGATAGATATGAGATAGATTTTATATATATATATATATATATGGTATATATATAGATATGAGATAGAAGATAGATAGATAGATAGATATGAGATAGATGACATATAGATAGATATGAGATAGATAATAGATATGAGATAGACAATAGATAGATATGAGATAGATAGGAGATAGATAGATATGAGATAGATAGATAGATAGATAGATAGATAGATAGATAGATATGAGATAGAAGATAGATATGAGATAGAAGATAGATAGATAGATAGGAGATAGATATGAGATAGATTTTATATATATATATATATATATATATATACGGTATATATATAGATATGAGATAGAAGATAGATATGAGATAGATGACATATAGATAGATATGAGATAGATTTTATATATATATATATATATACGGTATATATATATAGATATGAGATAGATAGATAGATACGAGATAGATAGATAGATATGAGATAGACAATAGATAGATAGATAGATAGATAGATATGAGATAGACAATAGATAGATAGATAGATATGAGATAGACAATAGATAGATATGAGATAGATAGACAGATATGAGATAGATAGACGATAGATAATTATCTATACTTCCCTATATATAATACATGTATACGCATACAGTACACACAATACTTGTGTATTCACTCCTCATGTACATACAGATCTACTGTAAAAAGCACATTCTTTGGGGTGGGTGACGCAGAGTTGAGGAATCAAAGAAATCCTGCTTTGATTCTCCGAGCACTCCCCCCCGTGTAAGCACCATGCGCTTTATATGGAAACGTCCAGCACATGACAGGTTAAGCCATCTCCGCCGATGGGTATAAATTTTGGGGGACTGGACATTTCTCCTACAGAGCTGGTCTGAGTACACAAGATGAGGTGCAGGGAGTCACTCTGGGTCACCCTGCTGGTTGGGCTCCTTGGATCTGTGGCCCCTGCTGCTTTGGATTCTACTGGGGTGATACAAAGTGGAGGACAAGCTCATCAAGGTACATTTATTCATCCACAGCATACTGCATACAATGTATTATCCATATAATCCAAGTCATCCCTTATATAATGGTAAAAACTCGGGGCACAGTGCCACCTAGGGGTGACATTACCATAAAAAAGGAATACTGAGGCATCACTGTGCCAAGAAGCACTGCCCGGGCATGGACAGACTGCAGGTCAATAGCAGTTTTATCTAGAGGATATCCTTTTATTGGCTGACAACCGTGTGGTTTTATACCCCATCCACTTTTTTTGAATTGTATTTTGGTAAAGACAGTCTGTGGTTGAGCTCTAATGTCACGTTCATTTTCTATCTTATACATATTGTGTTATAGACTGTATTCTATTATAATATGTAATATATTACATTATACTCTCTGATGTAATACATTATATTCTTTTATAGGTCATTCTATGTTTTGGTATATATTACATTATACTCTCTGATGTTTTGGTATATATTATATTATATTTTCCGGCTACATAAATATCATTATATATTATATCATGTTCTGTCGTACAGTGTGACCTCCAATAACAGATTATATTTATAATTAGGGATGAGCGAATCGACTTTGGATGAAACATCCGAAGTCGATTCGCTCATCCCCATTTATAATATATTTTGTTATCTATTAGATTAGATTATGTTCACTATTAGGTGTTGTTATACATGCCATCTCCACCCTTATACCTACAATATAGCACAATACTGACCTGAAATCACATAGCTAAAATTAAAGGGGTTATCCAGTTTCTAAACAAAATTTTAATTATAAAAAGAAAAGGACAGAACAGGAGCAAATGCTACTTAGGCGCACAGATCACCTCTTCCACCCCTGATGATCCAGGGCAGACGTTCCAGCAATCCCCCCAACCACAGTATTACAGTAGAGAACATATGATTGATTACACGTATTCGCTACACCATGTATTCTACAGACCACACAGTGACACTACCTCACAGCCTCTACCCATCACCTCACTAATGGACGCTGATGTGTAGAAAGTGTGAACAGGGCTCACCGAGGTTCATGGTGTAGATTTCCAATACCAGCAACCTCTGTGAATGGGAGCTGTATATGTCCTTCATTTAGGGAATGGTTGTGGTCCCAGCTCACAGACCCCAACCATTATCATCCGTTGGCATTTCGTCTGTTTAGTATTGTCTATATTTAAAGGGGTTGTGCACTAATTTCCAGACATCTGGTGGGACTCGCACTGGTGATCATGCTTACCCAATCCCCGACTTATTCGCTTGTCGACTCTGCTGCTTTTTCATGGATCCCTCCCTGTAAACTTCTGGTTTGACGTTGCTGCAACCAATCACTGGCCACTGCGGTGATCTGCTCCCCTTGTGTCACGTGACCATTTGACACGACATAAGGGGGGCAGCGGCCAGTGATTCGCAGCAGAAGCATCAAACCAGAGGTTTACATGGAGGGACCTCAAGACAAGCTTCGGAGGCCAGGGCCAGAACGAGCCGGGGATCAGGTAAGTATGACCACCAATGCAGGTCCCACCAGTCTGAAAGGTGTGGAAAATAGTGCACAACCCCTTGCCTCGATTTGCCAAATACTTCAGATGGTAGCTGCTGCTGTAAAAAACAACCATGGAGTCTGAAAGGAAGCCTTTTATTTTTTCCACCTGGTGAAACTCCTGGCACAGCCGCAGCCTGTAAGTGCATATTAGGAGTTGTAGTTTAGTGACAGCTGGAGGTTGAAGATCACGGCTGTAGAGTGTCAGGCAGGAAACACTGATGACAATCCTGACTGGAGTCATTTTCCTCCATTAATGGTGGCACTTATGTCTCTCCACAGATGTCAGGCCCTTCTCGCTGTTATCAGACGGTGGCCCCCGTCCACGTTTCAGGAGAAGGTTGGCGCAGTCAGGACGCCTTCGCACAGAGGAGCGGGAGTGTCGCCTGAAGACTCTGTTGCTGCGAGTCGGAGACCTGGGACTTGGATACGACTCTGAAGAGACCGTCCTGTTTAAATACTGCGGGGGAGGATGCTCCAGATCCCGTACAAACCATGACCTGACGCTGTCACGGCTGCTGCAGAAGAGCGACCTCCCTTCCCTTCTGGAGGAGAAGATATTCGGAGGACCCTGCTGCCGTCCCACGCACTATGAAGACGTTGCCTTTCTGGATGACAGTCACCGGTGGCACACAGTGGAAAAGCTGTCCGCCGCAGCATGTGGCTGTGTAGGGTGAAGAGCCACGAATCGTTTTTTTAGAAATGTACTCTGTCCTGCCCCAAACTCACGGCAAGTGAGAGGACTAAAAGTAGATTCTGAAAACCCACGGACATACTTAGGCTAGGGCTCCACGGCCACATGGAGTCACCTGAGATTGTTAGGTAAAATAGGAACAAGACCGCACTGCAATCATTCCCTATAGGAGAACTACCTGGTGGACTTGGTGGTGTGGTCACAGTACTATCTTAAAGGGGCGCTCGGGGATTAGGTAAATAGAGGTCAAGGGGAAAAAAAGGGGTTTATTGTCATATAATGGAAAGCTCTGCTTGCCTCTTCATTTCTCATGATCTTCAAGATCTCTGCTTTCTGTCAAGATGCGCTTTGCTGCTACTGACAACCCCTTCCCCTTTTTCATGAGTTGCCCTATTCCGATTTACATCCAGAAGGTAAAAATCTTGTCCTGATCATGTCCAGCACACATTGTATGGGACGGTGTATCACAGCTCTCAGGTTGCAGTAGACATGACGAGGATGGGTTTTCAGTTTACATTCACTGACAACAAGCAGCGGTTTTGAAAATGGTGGAGAAGTAAAACACATAGGGGGTCATTTATTAAGACTGGCGTTTTAGACGCTGGTCTTAATAAAACCCTGCATTGGTGGTGGATCTGCCTCTACAGAACTTCGGCGCCAGTTCTAAACCTACCCCAGTTTCCTTGCTGTCTGACATTTAGACCATTTTCTACAACTAAAACAGGTGGGGAAAATAATGACCGAGACGGGCCTGCCACGTTCCCCGCCCACTTTTGTAGACCTGGCATGAGCGTGGAAAAAGTCGCAGATTGCGATGCAAAAAACCTATGTGCTTCAATCTGCGCCAGGAATACCCCCCCTTCCTGGCCAATTATTAAAGGAGGGTTCCAGCAAAAAATGATGGCACATCCATAAAGATTCTCCTTTGATCTGATAGGCACAGGAATAGATATTTCCCAAGATGCTGCAGAGAAAAACGTAGCATGACACGCCGACAATGTAATGTACGGCCGGCTCCAGTCCATCAGAACAGGAGGCAGGGATCGCACACACGCCCCCGCCATGATGTCTATACGACAGGCCGAGGAAAGCTCCTGAAGGAGTCGCCCTGAACGTCGGGAGGCTGGTTTCACAGACCGTTTTTTCTGTTTTTGCAGATTTTCGCAGATTTCTTTTTTTAGCTGTGATTTTTTTTACTCAAAAAAACAGGGCCTTCCAGATGTTAGCTGTAAGGGTAGTTTCACACTAGCGTTGTTCGGATCCAGCAGGCAGTTCAGGCAACGGTATCATCCGGAATAACGGATCCGGTATTTCATTTTTTTTTCAAATATCAAAGGCGAAAATAGCTCCTCTTATGTCCCGGCGCAGACCGGAAAACTGGATCCAGCAACGCGGAAATTTCCGGAACACTTGGTACCGGATCCGGCATTAATACATCTCTATGGAAACTAATGCCAGATCCGGCAAGTGCGGTAGTGTTCCGGGATTTTGTCCGGTCAAATACCGTACAAAGGATGGAACGGAAGACGTCCCGATGCATACTGAACGGATTCATTTTCATTCAGAATGCATTAAGACAGAACTGATGCTTTTTTTTTTGTTTTCCGGTATTTAGACTTTCTACCGGATTTCAATACCGGGAAAAAGTAACGCTAGTGTGAAAGTACTCTAAGTCATAGAACAAACAGGTGTGGGATTTTTTTTTTTGCATTTTTCACTTGCTCTGCACTTTATTTTTGGCCATAGCTTTTTTTGGTTTATCTGCTATAATTTTTAGCAAATTTTAGACATCTGTACACAAAACACGTGGGATCTGATTTGCGTTTTAGGCATTTGTAGAGTGTAAAAAAAATGAAAATTTGTCCAGAACACAAAAATGCTTAAAAAAAAAAAAAAACACCATAAAAATGCTGCTTTTTTTTTAGCTAAAAAAAAAGCCTGCCAAACTCATGTGTGAAGACGAGCAGAAGGTCGATTATTTGCTTACTGAATTATTGGGTATTAGTTGTTCTGTATGGGTTAATGATTCTGACTCAGGAGAAGACTGTGTAGCTTTAGGGCTAAGTCATGGGGTCCCAGCTACTTGGCGAGGGAACCTCCTTACCTTAGGCAGAGCAATCAGACAGAATCCCGACCTGTTGTCGCGCACGCCATTAAAATATGGATGTGGAGGTGACATTTGGATGAACCTCCCCTCGTGTTTTCTTATAGAACTAGTTTTGCTTTTAGCAGCCGGGAAGAAATAGAAGAAAAAAAAACTATTTATGTACAAATAACTTATTTATTTATTCCATTGCAGATCATTAATAAAAATCACAGAGGAAATGAAACGATGCAGTACAACTGATTATATCGATTATCAGACCTTATGGGACTTGATTCAATAGCAGGATCACACTGCGCCCGTGTGCTAATGGAGTGTAGAAGAGGCACTTGGGTAGTATAACAATAAATCAATGCAGGCATATGATAAAACACGCTGCAATGTGAGCGCTGCTCCACTAGATGGCACTAGACAGATTTATCTAATCATTGACATCACAATTCCATAATGAGAATCAAAAATTTAAAGGGATTGTCCCATTAAGACAACTGATCCCCAATCAACGCAAGTGTCTGATCGACGTAAGTCCTGACAATCACAAAAACGGGGCCCAGTTCTTCCCTGTTTCAATGGAACGGCAGTCATGCAGCAGCTCTAAGGAGTTGCTGGAAACAGCTGAGCAACTGTAATCGTTATGAAGTTGAATGGAGCGGTGGACATGCATGAGTGTCAGGTCCCCCGCCCCCTGTTGTCGGACCCCCACCGATCAGACACTTGTTGATCAGTCAACCCCTTTAATGACTTCCTATAGGTGTACACAAGGCAAAACCTCCAGTCAGTCGCAATCCTCCTCCCCTGTCAGAAGTGAAGACCGTAGCGAACGATGTCAGCACCTGTAAACATGACCCCCATCAGCTCACAGGAAGATTTCGGCAGATAACGGAGATACGGCGCTCTCGGGGCACAGGCACGCCATTGAAGAATGATTCCTCGCCACGCAGGATTTCATGGGTAAACTTGTAGCGAGCGACACCACTGAGATGGAAAGTGCCAAAGTGTGAGCAACATAGTGAAAAACACACAAAATATATAATACCGTCCAGATACAGTACAGACCAAAAGTTTGGACACACCGTCTCATTCAAAGAGTTTTCTTTATTTTCATGACTATGAAAATTGTAGATTCACACTGAAGGCATCAAAACTATGAATTAACACATGTGGAATTATGTACATAACAAAAAAGTGTGAAACAACTGAAAATATGTCATATTCTAGGTTCTTCAAAGCAGTAATCAAAGCCACCTTTTGCTTTGATTACTGCTTTGCACACTCTTGGCATTCTCTTGAATGAGCTTCAAGAGGTAGTCACCTGAAATGGTCTTCACTTCACAGGTGTGCCCTGTCAGGTTTAATAAGTGGGATTTCTTGCCTTATAAATGGGGTTGGGACCATCAGTTGCGTTGTGGAGAAGTCAGGTGGATACACAGCTGATAGTCCTACTGAATAGACTGTTAGAATTTGTATTATGGCAAGAAAAAAGCAGCTAAGTAAAGAAAAAAGAGTGGCCATCATTACTTTAAGAAATGAAGGTCAGTCAGTCCGAAAAATTGGGAAAACTTTGAAAGTGTCCCCAAGTGCAGTCACAAAAACCATCAAGCGCTACAAAGAAACTGGCTCACATGCGGACCGCCCCAGGAAAGGAAGACCAAGAGTCACCTCTGCTGCGGAGGATAAGTTCCTCCGAGTCACCAGCCTCAGAAATCGCAGGTTAACAGCAGCTCAGATTAGAGACCAGGTCAATGCCACACAGAGTCCTAGCAGCAGACACATCTCTAGAACAACTGTTAAGAGGAGACTGTGTGAATCAGGCCTTCATGGTAGAATATCTTCTAGGAGACCACTGCTAAGGACAGGCAACAAGCAGAAGAGACTTGTTTGGGCTAAAGAACACAAGGAATGGACATTAGACCAGTGGAAATCTGTGCTTTGGTCTGAGGAGTCCAAATTTGAGATCTTTGGTTCCAACCACCGTGTCTTTGTGCGACGCAGAAAAGGTGAACGGATGGACTCTACATGCCTGGTTCCCACCGTGAAGCATGGAGGAGGAGGTGTGATGGTGCGGGGGTGCTTTGCTGGTGACACTGTTGGGGATTTATTCAAAATTGAAGGCATACTGAACCAGCATGGCTACCACAGCATCTTGCAGCGGCATGCTATTCCATCCGGTTTGCGCTTAGTTGGACCATCATTTATTCTTCAACAGGACAATGACCCCAAACACACCTCCAGGCTGTGTAAGGGCTATTTGACCATGAAGGAGAGTGATGGGGTGCTGCCCAGATGACCTGGCCTCCACAGTCACCGAATGTGAGACCAATCGAGATGGTTTGGGGTGAGCTGGACCACAGAGTGAAGGCAAAAGGGCCGACAAGTGCTAAGCATCTCTGGGAACTCCTTCAAGACTGTTGGAAGACCATTTCAGGTGACTACCTCTTGAAGCTCATCAAGAGAATGCCAAGAGTGTGCAAAGCAGTAATCAAAGCAAAAGGTGGCTACTTTGAAGAACCTAGAATATGACATATTTTCAGTGGTTTCACACTTTTTTGTTATGTATATAATTCCACATGTGTTAATTCATAGTTTTGATGCCTTCAGTGTGAATCTACAATTTTCATAAATCTTTGAATGAGAAGGTGTGTCCAAACTTTTGGTCTGTACTGTATATGGCGGGGGAAACGAGGACCAAGCATGGTGGATCCTTTACTATGCAGGGAGATACGCTGCTGCTGCGGACGTCCAGCAGATACCAGTCTCCTGCTCACCGCGGAAATACACATGCACACTTGGCCAATCTAAGCATGCATGTAAGGCCGGGTTCACATCACCGTTTATTTTTCCGTTCTTCTGATCCATCAGAAGAACAGAAAAATAAAAGAAAAAAACGGATCCTGTATTTTAAGCATCCGTTATGGCACATTTGGCACCTGCATGCAGGACTTTTTTGTGTCTAAAATAACAGATCTCAGACAGAAATGAGCGTAACGGATGCTTAAAATAAAGGCTCCATTTTTTTTTTTCTTCATTTTTCTTTTCTTCGGAGGGATCAGAAGAACGGAAAAATAAACGGCAACGTGAACCCGGCCTTAATGGGAAGTAAGCATGGAAGGAGGAAGAAGTTGGGGTGAGACCATATGGTGCAGGTGGCCGCCCAAGGCAAATGGATGCCCAATTTACCAGCAAAATTGTGCCGCCATTCGCAAACACATGTGGGAATGCTACATCGTGTGGTCTTTTCAATTACCTACCAGTGGTGGGCCACACAAGGATGACGCTATACACATGCATCTTGTAGGACCAAAGGTAAAATCCCAGGTCTTTCTAGTACAAGGCCCGGGGGTCATTTACGATGGGTGCTACGCCAGTTTTTGGCGTTAAAAAAGCAGCAAGACTAATACTTTGTGCTTGTCACTTGGAAATGGAGAGGGAGCGACAAGCGACGGGGCATCGGATATTTATATCTTTTACGCCAGTCAGGGGGCCGTAGTAGTTTTCACTCCAGGTGCACGGACTGCCAGTGGTGCCCCGATATACGATGAGGCCTGAGTCTCGCCACAAATTAGGCGCAGGGGACGGGGAGGGGGGAAACAAAGAGTGGTGTAAAATGCTGGTCTTTGTAAATGACCCCCCTTTTTGGAGGAGCAGAGAGACGTGGATTAAGTGACCAGACCCCGGCATTCAGAACCCCACCATAAAACCAGTACTACTCACCTCATTATGTACAGGCACCGCCTGGGCAGCAGCAGATCGGCACGCTCCTCGGGGTTATCCACAGACACCAGGCGCATTACACTGCTGGATAACAAGCAGATCCCGGCGATGGTCGAACCGCAGAACTGGTAAGGGAGACACCAGATTAGCTGCGTACATGCATCCTCCTGACCCGGCGGTAACGCTGCGCCTATGGATGTCCTTACCTTGATGCTGTCCACGTGCGGTTTAATATACCCGTCCTTCTGGAGGTCTAGGACATGGACCTGGGACAGCTGGGTCTCACCAGTGGGGAACGCCATGTCTCTCACCCTCTGTAGGATGGCAGAGGAGTCTGGGGACCAGTGCAGGCGCTCGACCTCCCGGAAGCCATGGATCGCCTGCAGGGATGGAAGAGGAGAAGAGGATAAGTTATTTCCGTCAGATACGGAAACCCACCACCAGTCTGCCCACCGGAGACGTCAATGGATGTGCAGGAGGCGACTGGTGGAGGACATGATGATGACATGACAAGCTACCACCACCATGACAAGGATAATGGGGGTACTGATAATCCCCAAGTCTCTGGTCGTGATGCGGTCACATACATCCAAATGCATGGGCGCCATGTTGACGAGACAACATCTTTGCGCCATTTACGTGGCAAATCAGTCCCAGAGGTCACGCCACCTCAAAACATGGTGGTTATACTTCACATGCACAGTATTCATACCCGACATGATATCTGGATGACAGACCTGTCACTCCAAACTCAGAGCGCTCCTAGTGAGGATCACAACTGCGACATTTAAAGGAATATGGCGCACAGCCCCACTAGGACACTGGACACACGCTGCGCACTCACGTCATCCCAATGGCCGCTCTCGTATCGCTTCTTCCTCAGAACGGGCTCCAGCTCCCGGCACAGTGCGGCCTCCTCCTCGGCAGTGATGAAGTCCGGCTGCAGGGTGAGGTCGGGGGACAGCTGGGATAGCACGGCCGTGGAGGACGGAGAGATCTGGTTATCAGGCAGCGGTACCGCATGGTGACACCGGGCCAGAACCCCTGAAATTACTACAAAAAGACCCCGCGGCCTAGTCACACAGTTGAGCCACGGTCGCATGTTACCAAGGCAACAGCGAGCGCTGGGCGCCGCCATCTTGTGACCGCGTGGTGCATTCTGGGAGGACGCTCAGGACTGGGAGGGGTGCTCAGCACGTAGGCAGGACGTGACGGAAGTAACCAATCATATGTCCGCTCTCATTCAAGTACAGTCTTTTAGAAAATGAAAGCTCTTACCTGATTGGTGGCTAAGTGTACTCGTTTGAGAAGTCTTCACTCCACTGGGACTTGTAGTCCCCAGACAGTGCCACATTGCCAGATCCTCATAACTGGCAGTGTAGGCGTAAATGCTTAGTGCACGCTGATCTTCATGAGAAACAATCGCAGCCCATTACCATGAAATGATGTAAATAGCCATTATGTAAGAAGGCCTTATTCACACGACAGCGAAGAACGACCACCACACGGCCGTCACGAAACCAGCGACAGTCTATTGGTGTAATCATACGTCCATTTGTAATGGACCGTCAATACCAGCCTTTAAAAAATAAGACGTCCTACTTTGCCAGTTTCACGGCCAGATAGTCCATATACAACGCAGGTCGTGCGTTTTGCAGAAAAGCGTCTGTGAAAAATGAACCGGTGACCAGTGTTAACAACCGGTTTTCATCAGTGTCGTGTGAATATAGCCTAAAGTAACAGTGCCCCCATAGCAGTGACATGGACAGTGCCCCCATAACAGTAACTTCCACAGTGTCTCCATAACAGCGACATCCGCAGCGCCCCCATAACAGTGACATCCGCAGCGCCCCCATAACAGTGACATCCGCAGTGCCCCTATAACAGTGACATCCGCAGTGCCCCCATGAAAGTAACATCCACAGTGCCCCCATAACAGTAACTTCCACAGTGTCTCCATAACAGTGACATCTGCAGTGCCCCTATAACAGTGACATCCGCAGTGCCCCTATAACAGTGACATCCGCAGTGCCTCTATAACAGTGACATCCGCAGTGCCCCCATGAAAGTGACATCCACAGAGCCCCCATAACAGTGACATCGACAGTGCCCCCATAACAGTGACATCCGCAGTGCCCCATAACAGTGACATCCGCAGTGCCCCATAACAGTGACATCCGCAGTGCCCCATAACAGTGACATCTGCAGTGCCCCTATAACAGTGACATCCGCAGTGCCCTATAACAGTGACATCCGCAGTGCCTCTATAACAGTGACATCCGCAGTGCCCCCATGAAAGTGACATCCACAGAGCCCCCATAACAGTGACATCGACAGTGCCCCCATAACAGTGACATCCGCAGTGCCCCATAACAGTGACATCCGCAGTGCCCCATAACAGTGACATCCGCAGTGCCCCATAACAGTGACATCCGCAGTGCTCCCATAACAGTGACATCCGCAGTGCCCATAACAGTGACATCCGCAGTGCCCCATAACAGTTACATCCGCAGTGCTCCCATAACAGTAACATCCAGTGCCCCATAACAGTGACTCCGCAGTGCCCCCATAACAGTGACATCCGCAGTGCCCCATAACAGTGAACATCCGCAGTGCCCCCATAACAGTTACATCCGCAGTGCCCCCATAACAGTACATCCGCAGTGCCCCATAACAGTGACATCCGCAGTGCCCCATAACAGTGACATCTGCAGTGCCCCTATAACAGTGACATCCGCAGTGCCCCTATAACAGTGACATCCGCAGTGCCTCTATAACAGTGACATCCGCAGTGCCCCCATGAAAGTGACATCCACAGAGCCCCCATAACAGTGACATCGACAGTGCCCCCATAACAGTGACATCCGCAGTGCCCCATAACAGTGACATCCGCAGTGCCCCATAACAGTGACATCCGCAGTGCTCCCATAACAGTGACATCCGCAGTGCCCCATAACAGTGACATCCGCAGTGCCCCATAACAGTTACATCCGCAGTGCTCCCATAACAGTAACATCCACAGTGCCCCCATAACAGTGACATCCGCAGTGCCCCATAACAGTGACATCCGCAGTGCCCCATAACAGTTACATCCGCAGTGCTCCCATAACAGTAACATCCACAGTGCCCCCATAACAGTGACATCCGCAGTGCCCCCATAACAGTGACATCCGCAGTGCCCCCATAACAGTGACATCCGCAGAGGTTCATGAGTCCACAGCAAGGGAAAGTTATTAAAACTGTCTGAACACACCCATAGTCCAAAAACACACATAGATATTTTGTGGTGTTTTTCTGCAGATTATTTTAATTTTAAGCGGTTTCTCATGTTTTTTTTTTTTTTTTTATATGTGTTTTCATTAAAAATGCCAGCTTTAGGTGTTAGCAGAAAGTCTTCGGGGGAAATATGAAATGCAGAGCAGGCAAAAGTTTTTTTTCCTGGTGGTGTTTTTTGTCGCTCTGGTGTTTTTTTTGTTTTTTTTTTAACACAAACTTTTGGCATGTTTTCAGGCATTTTTTATCAAAACGTTCTCAATAGGGTAAAAAAAAACCGCGCCTGAACAACAACAAAAAAAAAAACACCCAGAAAATAATGTGTGAAAAAACACCAGCAGTTTCTATGGCATTTTTATACTGGCAGCCTATGCAAAACACACACATGCGGTTTATTGGTATATTCACACCAGGACTCATTTATAAAAGTTAGACTTCTTTTTGATGTAAAATCGTTGCACAACCTCTTTTGTGCCACTTTTTAAATGCCTGTGCGACAAGGGCGTTTTAAACGGTTCGATACAAAAGAGTGTTGAGGGAGTGGAGTGGGGCGCCAGGAAAAAGGCGTAAAAGTTGCCAAAAGCTACGGTAGCCAGGGGCTGGAGTAGACTTTCCCGCAAGCACAAGGGGGTCATTTATAAAACAGGTGTAAAGTAGAACTGGCTCTGTTTCCCATAGCAACCAATCAGATTCCGCCTTTCATTTTCCAAAGGAGCTGTGAAAAATGAAAGGAGGAATCTGATTGGTTGCTATGGGAAACAGAGCCAGTTCTACTTTACACCAGTTTGATGAGTCTCTCCCCTTAGGACTACCAAAGATGCACCTAATTTATTACGAGGTGCACGCCACCTCATAAATGAGGCGTATCTTCCAGTGGCAGCGCCAGCGTAAAAGGTTACAAAAAAAAAACACCAAAATATGACGGTCCAAATAAATGACTCCCACTGTTTTTGATTACCAGTAAAACATTTTATGCCAAAATCAGGTGCACAGTGATTATCGCTGCCGTGCGACATCGCTATATGGCAGTGCAGCCATTGCACTGAATGGGGTCGCAATGCGGCTCGCAAGTTACCACAACCTCGATCCTAAAATCGCTAAAAACAACACTTTGCCGCAGTCAAAATCACTCTGTAGTCCCAGGACAGATACGGCTTTTTTCTCTTTTTTTAATAAAAAAAAGCATAAAAAAACTGAAACTGATGAAAACCTGCAAGTGTGAATTTACACCAACGTTGTGTATGCTGACTCCTAATTTCACATCAGCAGAGCAATAGTTAATTCTCAGCAGCTGTTCCCTACACAGCAATTAGATGTAATTGTTAAATATCAGCTGACGGCTGCCTGCGGCCATTAACGTCATTGCCTGCTGTGGTTTTATACTGGCGATGACCACAAGGAGAGTGTGATCGAGACAAATTCAATATATCACTGTAGCTACACGTTGTCCCAAGAGCTCACAATCAACAGGCACTGGTAAGGGGTGTTTAAACAGTCATATGTCATTACATGGATTGGAGAATACACCATAGACTGATAAATGGGCAAAGTCCTCATGGAAATTGCTTGTGTTGACTTTGGTTATTTGCTTGTGCACATTTGTATATGGAAATATTGTAGCTGGACTGTGTTCGCTGCATAGAGTGTTCACTGACTATTATATAATGGTTGCTGTATATTACGGCGTGGTTATCTCTGTGGGCTCAATACAGGATATAGATTAGAAAGCATTATTATCCAAGGTTTTGAATGAAGTGACTTTGGATGCTATATGCCAGGAAAGCGCCAACAAGCCTTGCTTGCCCTGAGTGATAGAAAGCCAACCCTGGTTCAATGTACTTTGTTTACTGTAACAAGAGGATAAGGAGCCGGGTTACTGTAATAAGATGTTACAGGGTAATAGGATCAGGAGCCGGGTTACTGTAATAAGATGTTACAGGGTAATAAGAGGATCAGGAGCCGGGTTACTGTAATAAGATGTTACAGGGTAATAGGAGGAGCAGGAGCCGGGTTACTGTAATAAGATGTTACAGGGTAATAGGATCAGGAGCCGGGTTACTGTAATAAGATGTTACAGGGTAATAGGATCAGGAGCTGGGTTACTGTAATAAGATGTTACAGGGTAATAGGATCAGGAGCCGGGTTACTGTAATAAGATGTTACAGGGTAATAGGATCAGGAGCCGGGTTACTGTAATAAGATGTTACAGGGTAATAAGAGGATCAGGAGCCGGGTTACTGTAATAAGATGTTACAGGGTAATAGGATCAGGAGCCGGGTTACTGTAATAAGATGTTACAGGGTAATAAGAGGATCAGGAGCCGGGTTACTGTAATAAGATGTTACAGGGGTAATAAGAGGATCAGGAGCCGGGTTACTGTAATAAGATGTTACGGGTATAAGAGGATAAGGAGCCGGGTTACTGTAATAAGATGTTACAGGGTAATAAGAGGATCAGGAGCCGGGTTACTGTAATAAGATGTTACAGGGTAATAGGAGGATCAGGAGCCGGGTTATTGTAATAAGGTGTTACAGGGTAATAGGAGGATCAGGAGCCGGGTTACTGTAATAAGATGTTACAGGGGTAATAGGAGGATCAGGAGCCGGGTTACTGTAATAAGATGTTACAGGGGTAATAAGAGGATCAGGAGCCGGGTTACTGTAATAAGATGTTACAGGGGTAATAAGAGGATCAGGAGCCGGGTTACTGTAATAAGATGTTACAGGGGTAATAAGAGGATCAGGAGCCGGGTTACTGTAATAAGATGTTACTGGGGTAATAGGATCAGGAGCCGGGTTACTGTAATAAGATGTTACTGGGGTAATAGGATCAGGAGCCGGGTTACTGTAATGAGATGTTACAGGGGTAATAAGAGGATCAGGAGCCGGGTTACTGTAATAAGATGTTACTGGGGTAATAGGATCAGGAGCCGGGTTACTGTAATAAGGTGTTACAGGGTAATAAGAGGATCAGGAGCTGGGTTACTGTAATGAGATGTTACAGGGGTAATAAGAGGATCAGGAGCCGGGTTACTGTAATAAGATGGGTTACTAAGATGTTACATGGATATTGTACTTGTTAGTAACATACATCCATATTGTTTTTTCCTCCTCTGGGTGATTAAGTTCTGCCCCTATAGGGGCAATCTCGAATCATGCTCCGCTCATCAGGGACGTCAGAGAGAAATGTCCGTGATGTTCTGTCAGAGAATGCTGACTTGAAGAAATTCTGTGAACAGATGAGGAGAGAGGTGCGGGCCGTTCTCAGCAGACATGAAGGCATACTCGGCAGGGTGACTACAGAAGTAAGTCGGATGCTGTCCTTTTCCCCCATAACATCCTCCTGTGAAGGTGCTTACCTATACATGTGTCATTGTAAGCAATCATTATCTTTTGTGTATGTTAAGTTTCACCTTGTGTCTTTTCTTCAGGATTCTCCCATAGTAAACAAGCGGGTTGGTGGTGGACGCACAAGGCCCAACCGTGTTGGAGATGTTGGGTTAACAGGAATCCTAAGGAAGCAATGGAACAGCCTCAAGCAGCTGGTGGAGATACTGGAAGCCCGAGGTGAGGGAGATTATTTCAATAAGTGAATCATCATATTCTGTATGGGAGCAATCAGCAGTCATGTAATCTGGCACCATGAATTGCTTCCTAGTCATACCACCCTTACCCCAACTGGTGTGAAGACTCTCCTGGAGAAGATTAATCGCATAGATGAGAAAACGCGCTTTCATCTAACCTTATTTTTCTGTATGTTCTCTACAGCCGCACAATCCGATGTGACTCATGTGATAAGTGTGACTGATCATGAGAAGGAACTAACCCAGCTGAAGAAGGAGGTGGAAGAGCTTAAAGAAGAGCTAGAACAGAGCCGGGAGCTTATAAGTCAACAGCAGCAGCTCCTACAGGTATATGGGGTGGTGTATGGATGGAGCTCTACAACCTGAGGGGCAGAGTTATGAGTGGGGTGATGCGGGATGATGGGAAAGTGATAGATGTTATAGTTTCTGGTAAGATGGCCATGGCCTACACATATAAGACACTTAAGTTAATTGGCAAGGCGTCAAACTAAAGGAACCATAGTTGTATAGTTCATGGCGGAGAAGTACAGCATTGGGCAGTCCTGGGAGGGACATAGAGATCTTAGTACATAATTCAAGCTTGGCTATATGAGGTTGTGGTAAACATGAGGCCAAGGAGATGGTTTCTCAGGACTTGCACATACAAGGTGCCGCCTCTAAGGCCCCATTCAGTCATCCGCAATTCCGTTCCGCATTTTGCGGAACGGAATTGTGGACCCATTCATTTCTCACTATGTGCGGCCCGGATCCGGAATTGCGTACCCGCACTTCCGGGTCCGCAATTCCGATCCTGAAAAAAATAGGACATGTCCAAAACAGTGGACAAGAATAGACATATTCTATTAGTGCTGGCGATGTGTGGTCCGCGAAATGCAGAACGCACATTGCCAGTTTCAGTGTTTTGCGGAACTGCAAAACACACATGGATTAGTGAATGGACCCTAACTTGTGAGGAAACCATGGGTAGACTATAGTTGGGTGACTCCGGGGACAGAGCTAAGCAAGGCATGTGAATAGACGCACGGCTGCCGAGCTCCTCTGCACCATCGGCTAATTCATCCTGAAAGCGGGCGTGCTCCAACAGCTCTAGATTTACCCCTTGGCCACCTGTAACCTCTCCGGTGCACAGTGGGGCCGAGAAATCGCGGCCATGAAACAGAAAAAGGATGCTAAAGGAGTCGAGAGGGAAATCCAAAATGGCAGGACAGCAACTCCGGGTCGGCAGGGCCGCGTGGCGGAGGTACAGAGACATTGCAGCAAGGCTGGAGAAGTATGCCAGGACGCCGATGGCCCAAACCACCAGGGAGATAAATAAAAGGCAAGTGCAACTGCAGGACGAAGCGCTGGCAGACTGAGGCTGCAGGGTTACACATTAATACATCTAACGGATCTGGCGCCCTGCGGGCAGAAGATGACATGGCAACAGGGGCGCAGGACTCTGACGAACCGACCCTGAAAGATGTTATGCACGCCATTACAAAATGCAGCAAATCATTGAATACCCTCACTGTACAAGTGGGAGCCATAAAGGAGGATGTAACTATAGCCATGATCTGAAAAAATTGGCAGAACGCACCTCTGTTTTGGATGGGAGCAGTAGAAGATGCCACGCCACCATGAAACGAGATTTTAAAGAATATGCACGGTGGTTAGACGTTATTGCGGACAAACAGGATGACCTAGAAAACCGGTCACACCGAAATAATATCGGATTGGTAGGAGTGCCCGAAAAATCTGAAAGGGCTTAATCCTACGGACTCTTTTGAGACCTGGTTAAAAGAAAAGTTTGGGGAGGTTGCGCTGACGCCGCTCTTTGCGGTAGAACGAGCTCACAGGATTCCGACTCGTCAACTGCCGCCGGGTGTACCCCCAAGACCAGTGTTAATGAAAATACTACATTACAAAGAGCGTGATATTCTCCTGAGGAAAGCCAGAGAGATGCCAGATCTTACCATTAATGGGCAGAAGGTGGTGCTTTTCCCAGACTTCTCCCAGGAAATACAAAAAAGAGCGAAATTTGAGGACCTCAAGCATCGCCTTAGGGCGTTAAATATATCCTACTGTATGATCTATCCAGCCAAGCTGAGGATAGTCGCATTGGGGAAAATACAACATTCTACGATGATCCAAAGGAGGCGCTGAGGTAGTTGGATCGTCATGAACGACAGAAGCTGAAGCCATCTGAGATGATAAAGAATATGTTCTTACGTTGATATAGCCTCTGCAAACAGTATGGCGATATGTATGTATGTGAGCATGATTGGAAGGTATTAATGCCAGGATGCGGCATAACAGTTGTCACAAGTCAGGAGTGAGCAATCGAGGGTTTAAAGGGATTATGTCACCAGTTTTTGACCCCCCCCCCCCCCCCACATTCAAAAATATGGTTGTGCATGGAGCCCTTGTGATTCCTAATGTGGTCTTATAAGCTAAATCTGTAGGCTCATTTAGTTTAAAAAACGTTTTATCTAACCTGTCATTCATCTCACTAAGGTGCCCAGGGGGATGCTCATGTCTTCCAGATGCCGCCCGCACCCGCCGCCGTTCGTGCCCAGCTCCTCCTTTGCTGTCATCAGCGCCGCCTGAGAATACTTTGCAACGCCTCCGGCTCTCCCTCACTCCCCCCTCCTTCTCTAAGATCCCACGCGTGCGCACAGGCCTGTGCCTGATGCGCCCGTGCGGACTTCTCCGTTCAGCTTCATTGAGCGAAGTGCGCATGCGCCGGCACTTCGCTCAACCTCCCGATGACCTGAACGCCTGCTCGATGGGCCTATAACTTTAAGGGAGTTATACGTTATCTGTTCAGGCATTGCAACCATGGTAGTCCAGACTAAAAGTGATAGAGCTAAGATTGAATACTATCTATAAGGGGTCCTACATGATAAATACATATAAAATGTATAGATATGGCGGGGACAATTACGTTTTTAAGTTGGAATGTCAGAGGGGTAAAAGACAACAATAAAAGGAAGGTAATATTGGATAGCGTAAAACAATACCAATGATGTTTGCAAGAAACACATTTATCGAAAGACCAGACCTTGCTACTTAGTCCTCGTTGGGCAGGACACTGTTTTCATGCTACTTACTCCACGTATGCGAGAGGAGTGAGCATCCTCCTTCACAGGAATATAACATTTACGTGCCTATCCAGATAAATAGATGCAGACGGGAGATTTGTTTACAATGTACTATATTCAATACCCAATGTGTCTTCATAGGTATATATGTACCACCACCATACTCTCCACGTGTGCTTGGAATCGTCCTAGGTTTTGTAACGGAATTACCGGACGTTCCAGTTATACTATTGGGGGATTTCAATACTGTGATACATGCTGAGATAGAATGAGTGTGGGTTCACAATCTACCGGGGTGTACTCGCCTCATTTGGTAAATTACTCCAAGAGGTCTCCCTGCTAGATTACTAGAGGATGAAACATCCGCAAGCTAAACAGTACTCATGTTACTCTAACACTAACCCTGGTTTCACACCTAAGCGTTTCTCAAATGCGCGTTTCTATGCGCGTTTTTTGTAATAGTAAACGCGCGTTTGACGCGCGTTTGGGTGATTGACAGCAGTGTTGTCCAAAGAGTCTATGGCCCAAACGCGCGTCAAACGCGCCAAAAAAAGCTCCTGTACTTGTTTGAGCGTCGGGCGTTTTACAGCGCGTTCAAACGCGCTGTAAAACGCGAAAATGTGAACCAGCCCCATAGGGAAGCATTGGTTTTCATGTGTTGTGCGTTTTACAGCGCGTAGGAACGCGCTGTAAAACGCTCAAGTGTGAACTTGGGGTTAAGGATCTCTGTCAAGCAGAGGCGGCTCTAGACTTTGTGAGCTGTGTCAACCACTGCACGGAGCGGTGGTGTGGTCAACACTCCCCCTCCATGTATCTCTAATGGAAGACTCAGAGAAGCACAAGAGCTGTATCTGCGGCTCTCCCATAGAAACATGGAGGGGGAGTGTTGACCACCGCAATCATTACCTTGCCGATTTTGAGTAAAAAACAATCGTAGAATATAACGAATATTTGACTAATATTCTACAAAATATTCGTGAAATATCGCAAATTCAAATATGACCCCTGCCGCTCATCACTACATTTGAATACCTTCTCTGAAGAACAAAGAAACCTGCTCGATGGGCCTATAACTATAAAAGAAATGGAAGTAGCTTTAAGTGATATGTCCAATAATAAAGCCCCAGGTAAAGATGGGATACCGGTAGAAATATACATATCTTATGCTTTAACACTTCTGCCTCAGTTGGAGGTCTGTGAGGAAGCTAGAGATTCGGGCAGATTACCGCCATCCATTAACGTGGCCATAATTGTACGACTACCAAAACCAGATAAAGACCTTTTGGAAGCAGACTCTTATAGGCCTTTAGCTTTGCTTCCAGTAGACGTTAAGATATTGGCAAAAGTATTGACGAATCGTCTACATATGGTAATAGTCTCTCATACATACTGACCAAGCTGGCCTTATGCCAAATATGTCCACAGCTGTGAATATTAGGCGTCTGTACTTAAATATTTAGGCGGGCCAGGTCCACACCTCGAATGCGGCAGTAGCATCTCTTGATGCGGCCAAAGCATTTGACAGTGTGGAATGGCGATACCTGTGGTCTGTACTTAAGAAAATAGGCTTTGGCCCTGAGTTCATAAAGTGGATACAATTATTATATGCCAGTCCAAGAGCGTCGGTGAGAGTAAATGGCAATCTTTCATATTCATTTCAGATTTATAGGGGGACTAGACGGGGGTGCCCGTTGTCACAGCTATTATTTGTGGTGGCGATGGAACCGCTGGCTGACGCCCTGGGAACTGGAGGCCCAGTTAAAGGCTTTTAATATGGGAATCTCACGGAAAGTCGCACTATATGCGGATGACTTGCTGCTATTTTTAGAGGATTGGGAAACGTCCCGTCCACAAGCTATTAAGGTCATAAATTACTTTGGCCAGCCATAAATTGGTCAAAATTTGTCATAATGCCCCTGTCTAACAAAGGGAACTCAACCCCGGTAGGTATACCAGACCTCAAAGTCGTTACTCTCACTTCTAAGTATTTAAAAGATATATCTGCTGATACACGAGAATTTGGAGACCTAAACCTGGTACCTCTAGTTGATGGGTTCAGAAGTAAAATGCAAGCGTGGACCAAGTTACCTCTTACTATGATCGACAGAGCCAACCTTATCAAAATGATTCTTGTGCCCCAGTTGTTGTATCTTATCCACAATGCACCAACATGGATTCTTTTATAAGGTTAATGCAATCTTTAGATATGGAAACGAGGTGCCCCGCGCATAAACCTAGCTACATTAGAGACCCAAAACACATGGGGGATTAGCTATACCAAACCCTTGGTTGTATTATATCGCGACCCAATTACAACATATCGGGGGCTGGGGAGATGGTGAAAACCTAAAGAAGGCAGGGAGGATTGTGAAGCCTCTTATAGGAAGACAATGTCTACTATCAGCCTTAGAAGATGGTACTTTCTATAGTAGAAGTAAACCATATCAAATACTAGGTGTGATACATAAAATCTGCTGGAAAGCCAGGTCTATGGCTAAAGTAACTGGATATACGGTATATACGCCAATATGGCCGAACTATATGTATAAAGAAATGGGCAAAGTATCGGAAAAGAGGATGTGGGAGCGGTATGGTCTTAATAAGATGGCTCATTTATTTTCTAATACTACTCTAAAAGAATTCACACAACTAAAACTATAATTTAATATACAAGTCCTTTTATTTATAGTTACAGCTTAGACATGCAATACAATCACAAGGAACACAAAGCATTGCTCCGGCACCAAAACATAGTATTATAGACCTTGCCACAAGTCAGGGGAGCACAAGTGGTGTGATATCCCTCCATTATGGAAATGCAACACAAAAATAGGCCATTAGGATTGTATGGAAAATGGAAGCCTGATATAGGAGATCTGACTGAGGACTTATGGGATGGAGTAATGCAGAGTTTTCTAATAGCGGTGAGTGAAGCGCAGAGGGTGTCACAATTATACTAGATGCACAGGGTATACAGAACCCCGGTATTGTTAAAAAAATAAATAAAAAATGGCATACAGAACTGATGACTGCTGCCCAAGATGTAATCGGCAAAATGCAGACTTAATTCATCGGCAAAACTTAGGAGATATTGGATAGAAATTGTGGAATTAATAAATAACGGGTTTGAAGCAAATATAGATGCTACGCCACTAACGTGTGTTCTAGGATGCGTTACGGTACTGCCAGGTATAGCGAAGAAAAAAACGGCCATTATGCGCATTTTATACCAAGCGAGGAAAAGTGTTGCACAACACTGGATTGATCCACAACCGCCAACAATACAAGAGCTAGTAAATGGGGTGCATACCTTGATAAGGTTAGAAAGATATGTCTACCAGAAGAGAGGCTTGATTTAAAAAGTTTGAGATAATATGGTTCTCGTGGTTAAAATACTAGAACATTATTTGAGTACAATAGTAAGATGAACCAGGTATGGATGATAACTGTACGACTGGTGTGAGAAATGTGACTGAGGCCAGATAATGACAAATTGGAGACCTGTGATTGTATGGGACATGCGGGAGGAGATGTGTAACTGATGTATGGTATCAAAGATTCACCGTGGAGATAAATTCTGGACTTTAAATGGTTGCAGGACTGAAGGGGCGATGGAAGGGAGAGGGCGGGTGAAGGGATATGTTATTAGAACACTAAAATGTTCTTTACAAAACCTTAATAAAAATTATCTGACTTAAAAATAGTTGAGCGACTCCTGTTGAAGGTTGTTTTATCCATGTCTTGCACAGGACCACTTGGTTCCTCAGCCGGGTGAGGGTCAGCAATCCCCTCTGTGGGATGCCTACTTTTTAGAAGAACAGCTGAGATTAGAACAAGACCGGGAGGCCTTTGAGGAGCAGAAGATGGCCTTTCAGGATGAGCGGGAGAAGTTCACGGAGGCAGCTATCCGACTGGGTAGAGAGGTAACTGCAGCATTATTACTCCTGTAACGCTACGGATAAGGGGACGGAGCTAGGACACTGGTCTCTAAACTTTACTTCACGTCATATTGTGATAAGCTAGTCTTATGATGGAAGGTAAGTAAACAATCCCACAAAAACTACGTGATGTGGTGGGTTTTGGTAGGTCTTCCACATACCAGCAAGTCTATGCATTCACTAGTGACTAATGTCTTGCACAGCGTCTCCAGTTCGAGGCCAATCAGGCTCTTTTCATGAAGCAGCAATTTTTGAATATGACTCCTGGTCTTGGGACTCCTCCATGGAAGAAGACTCCACCATGGTCTGCGCTTTGTAAGTACCTTTTTATTTTCTGTGTTCTTTTAGAGCCTAGGAATTAAAAATTTTAGCACATTTTCTAATATACATTGGGTAACCTAGGGCCCCCTGATGTCCTGCTACAAGCGCCGGTCATACTGTGCCTCCAGCTTGGTTCAAACAAAGAAGGGAAGCTTCTCGGCACGCGCCTCTAGTGACTTGCCTGAAGGGGGCAGGCTGTGTGGCTAGGTGCAATTCCATCAGTCATAATAGAAAACGGGTCCGGCTAAGCAGAGATGCAGAAGGGGGGCTGGCTTAGCTATTACACTGATTTTTAAGTTACTTGGGCTTTACTCCATTCACATCCAAAGCTGCTTTGAGTTCTGTGCAATTTTAATAGAAACAGACAGCAGTTTATCTCCACCTGGTGTCAGACATGTGACCTAATGGCTTAGCTCTGAGTAATTTCCCACAATGCACTTCTCCCTAGTAGGAGGAACCAGCAACTTTCCCCAGACTTTGCTTTAGACCTGAATGGAGAAGAAACCTGCAACTCAGTCAGTACAATTAAAATAAAGCACAGTATTTTCAAAGTTACTTCAGAAGCTCTGGTGTGACTACCAGCAGATCATAACATTTTCTATAATGGGTCCACTGATTATGTATTCTCTGTATCCATAGCTGCGGACAAGCCAAAAGGCACCTCCCATAACGCCAAACAGTTTACGCCCAGTCAGTCCCGTGCCAGCAAACTGCACAAAGGGTCTGCAGATCTTATGAGCCCAAGCACTGCAGAGCTGTACAGAGTCCTGAGGCTGGCGCCTCCCAGCAGGTAATAAAATGAGTGTCATGTGTAGTTACATAGAAATGTCAAACACTTGCAAATAGTTTTCTACCATGTTGTGTGAACAGTTCCTCTGCTAACCTATGTGTTTCCATGGTCACAGACTACAAACTAACACATGTAGTCTGAATGTAGTCTGATCCTACTTGTTACCGCACTGCAATATTGCTAACATACAAAGGCTTAGAATCCATACAGATGTAATACCGTACGTCTCATATCTGAGCGTTTGTAGGATTGCATTATGTCTACTCAATAATAGGCAAGACTGATGCTCTGTAGAATACATTGCATTCAGAATTAGATTTATTCTGCTGCTATTGTATTATAGCTTAGTGACTAGTTCTATTTTTGTTTAATTTTGTATACCTATCTTATGGATTTTTCCCAGGACCATGATGTCTCATAGATGTGACAGCAGCAGCCAGCTAGACACTGAGTCAGAAGATACTAGCCAGAGATGGAGTGACAGCCTGTCACCGAGAAGCGATTGTAAGTAGTTTCTAGTTCTACTACAATTAATATAATACTGCCCCCTATGTGCAAGAATATAACTACTATAATACTGCTCCTATGTACAAGAATATAGTGTCAGACGTTTCCGTGGCAGGTACCAGGAGATCGGAGACACTGGCAACTCGTGGGTTAAATTGAAGTTCACTGTGGGTCTTATTGTGTCTGTGTTCTGGTGAATGCCACACCCCTTGCTTCAGGTGTTGCTTACTGGTAAATTACCTTCCCCATAAGTAGCCGCTTCTCACTCTTGGAGGTGCGGTTTATAGATTTTCTTCCTGTCTTCTAACTACCTGGTCGGTTGTACTCTGTGGTGCTTCTGGAGTTGCCAGTAGTTTTCTACTTTCAGATAAGTCTTTTCTTATTATTTTTGTGTTTGTTATATTCCTTGTTTGTTTGTATCTGGACCTGAGACAGACTTCCATTCGTCCATCTGGGGAGGAATGGGTTGTCTCTGCTCCTAACCTCATTCCAGGGCCTTATAGGGATATAAGAGCCTAGGTATCCTGCTTATGAATATTCCTACCTTCAAGGTCTAATCATATTGATAGGTAGTTAGGGCCCGGATTAGGGTTGTGTAGCAGGTCACCTATTCCTTCCCTAGTTTCCAGGCCCAGTTACTGTTCCCCTTTCCTCCTGTTTAAGGCTGCATTCGCACATCCGCAATTCCGTTCCGCATTTTGTGGAACGTAATTGTGGACCAATTCATGTGGAACGATGTGCGGCCCCCGATCCAGAACTGCGGACCCGCACTTCCGTTCCCGAAAAAAATAGAACATGCCCTATTCTTGTCTGCAATTGCGGACAAGAATAGGCATATTCTATTAGTGTCAGCGATGTGTGGTCCGCAAAATGCGGAACGCACATTGCCAGTGTCAGTGTTTTGTGGATCCGCAAAAAACACACGGATGTGTGAATGGACCCTTAGTGTGGAGTTTTTTGCCCACACTGATCGTGACATATAACTACTATAATACTGCCTCCCATGTACAATGTGCGACAACACCCAAGTGTTAATTTATTCATAGGTTTCTAGGTTTGGCACTTTGCTGGTTTCTAAAGAATCATGCTGCGGAATTGTCTTATGGACCATACAAATCTTGGTGATTTATGACGAAAATCCACACTTTGAAGATGGCGCCGGACATGTTGAAAAGCCACTGTCAGAAATGTACCAAAAAGATTGTCTAATATCTGAGGAAGTGAGCTCCACTATTGAAGCAAAAATTGTGGTTTTCCCTCAAAAACCCTCTACCTCAAGATCTAATCCTGAACCGCACTTTGATATGGATTTTGACCTGGATGACGGTGAAATTACATCAGAATCGGACTCTGCTTCTTCCACAGAACACAAGGGTCTACCAGACTTGTCAGAAGAAACAATCTTTGTGTCCTATCAGGGCTACCATAAATATTGAAGAATCCAGAGAAACCCATTCCATTCCGGACCAAATGTTGAGGTCTTGGTGATGCAGATGAGTGGAGAGTCCAGAAAAGAGATCAGGAGTCTCGAGAGTTTTTTTTTAAACCAAATAGCCCTTTATTGAATCAAATTCTGTCCACTGGGATAAAACTCAGAGGGTTGATGCCCCTATAGCAAGAATCTCTAAGAAGTCCTCCTTACCTTTTGAAGATGTAGGTCTTATGAGAGATTCTATGGATAAAAAATGTGAATCTCTTCTTAAAAGATCTTGGGAGACCTGCACATCCATGTTGAGACCCAGCATTGCAGCCACTTACACTGCCAGGACCCTTTCCTTATGGTTATCTCAACTAGAAGATTGTTTCAGGAACACCCAGAGAAGATATTTTATCCTCCCTGCCAGTTCTAAAACGGGCTACAAATTTTCACTCAGATGCTTTGGCAGCTGTAGTGAAACTCTGCCAGTTCTGTGGCCCTTTCAAATTCCGCCAGAAGATCTACTTGAGATCGTGATCAGGGGGCAATACTTCTAAAAGCAAACTGTGTAGTATTCCCTGTGAAGGCGACTGACTCTTTGGGTCAGTACTAGATGATATTTTAGATAAAGTATCTGATCGAAAGAAAGGTTTCCCAGGAGAGTTTAGGTTTTTCCACCAACACCAGTGCTTTCATAACCAAAAAAAGGTAGGCCGGATCAGAAAAAGAGTTCAGGCTCCTGGAAGCCCACAAAAGGCAGAGGTTTCCTGTTTAACCAGGACAAGTCTTCAAAACAGCCTTATCAATGATGCCAGGGGAAAACATTTCAAAATCCCCCCCCCCTGGATTCTAGATTTAATTTATCATGGCTACAGACTAGAATTCGCCCCACACCCCTTCGAAAAGGTTCCTGTTAAAAAAAATATATATTAAAAAAAATAAAAGAAGAAAGACCATATCTTCTAGTCACAAATTCTGACATTACTAGAAAAATAAGTCATTGGTCCAGTACCACTAGACCAAAGAGGGAAAATATTTTACTCCCCAATTTTCCCAATAAAAAAAAAACTAATGGTACATTCGGAGCCATAATAAATCTGAAGGGTCTCAACAAACCTATCACTTACAAAAAAATCAAGATGGAGACGGTCAAGTCAACAATCTGCCTACTACCCCAGGACTATTATATGGTAACGCTAGACTTGGCGGACACTTACTACAATGTCCCCAAACACAAAGATAATCAGAAGTATCTACATTTGGCAGTCTACCTAAAAAATTGCCTGGTTCACTTACAATTTCAAGCCCTCCCTTTTTGGTGTGTCATCTGCTCCCAGAGTTTTTACGAAGCTCATGGTGGAGTATTTAGGATTTCTTCATCAAAAAAGATCCTGTTCATTCCATATCTGGACAATTTTTCTTATTGCAGACGATTCTCCGGAAATTCTACTCAAGAATTTACAAATGGTCAGAGACATCCTTCAGTCCCTAGGTTGGAAACTAAATCTAGAGAAGTCTGATTTGTCCCCCAGCTACAGGAAGATTATTATTTATTTAT
The DNA here is from genome assembly GCF_014858855.1 of Bufo gargarizans. NCBI lineage: Eukaryota > Metazoa > Chordata > Amphibia > Anura > Bufonidae > Bufo > Bufo gargarizans. Next base: position 206,529 of record NW_025334238.1, read on the forward strand.
TTTTTTCCTAGAAATTCTTTGGACTCTCACCTTTTTATGAAGTATTTTCTTCTGGATGAGAAGAGTCAGGTAATAATGAGGGATATCAACTTTTTGGTCACATCTGAAAGTGTCCTTCAGGGACATAATGGTAGTTTTGGGCCTAATGACCTCAACCATACCTGCAGTCAGGTGGGCTCCATTTCAGAGAAGAGTTTTGCAGTATTTTCTCTTAACCGCCTGGAACAAGAGCCAATTCTCTACAGTGGTGGTTAGATCCAGACGATCTGAACCAGTGAGTTCAATGGAGATGGGCAGATCAAATGATCATAACAATAGACGCAAGTGGGTCAGGCTGGGGGCCCATTGTGGGGATCAGCTAGTCCAGGGAGTCTGGAGTCCAAGTCTCCTCCTGCTATCCTTAAACTCCTAAGGAACTTTTACGGGTTTTTTTTTTTTTATCTAGCCCCGAGAGCCTTTCTTCCAATCATCCGTTGGAGGGACGTCAAAATTCTGTCGGACAACAGGGCCACAGTAGCCTATATAAACAAGCAGGGGGGCACAAGGAGCCGGAATCTGTCAGATGGCATTTCAGCTATTTTTATGGGCTCAAACACACAAATTCAATCTCAGCAGTTGATCAAAAGGAAGAGAGAATACCCTGGCAGATTTTCTGAGCAGGAGAAGTCTAAAGTCAGGAGAGTGGTCTTTAAACAAGAAGATATTTCTCGAGTTATGCAACAGATGGGAGACCCCAATCTTGGACCTCTTTGCCTCAAGAGCAAACAGGCAAGTGGATCAGTTCTAATTCCTATCCTACAGGGACAATCCAGTCAGAGTAGATGCATTTTCGGGTCCGTGGCCAGTGTGGATGTTGTATGCCTTTCCCCCAATATCCCTGATTCCCAGGGTTCTGACAAAGGTAATAGAAGACAATTGTTGCTTGATTCTGATAGATCCTTATTGGCCCAAAAGGACATGGTTGCCAACAAGAAATCGCTTTACCCTTTCTTTGTCGGACTTAGCCTGTGGCCAGAAAGATTAGATTCCACAACTTAGACTGTCAGGAGATGTCTTGGCCTACCTGGAAGCTACTAGACCAATAAGAAAGTCGGATCGCCTTCTAATTCAATATGCAGGGCAGAACGAAGGTCAGGGGGCTTTAAAAATGGCTATCTCCCGTTGGTTTAAAATGACTATTGCCATGGCTTACAGGGAAAAGGGTGTCCCTCCTCCTTTGGATCTGAAAGCTCATTCAACAAGAGCAATATCAACCTCCTGGGCAGAAGGTGCCTCTGCTTCCTTTTCCCAGATATGTCAGGGTCCCTCCATATTACTGTGGTCCCTCCCTAATTGTTTTCCTTGTTATTTCCTCCTGCTTGGTGCTGTTGGGGAGGCATATGGAAAAGGGGATGATTACACTTACCGGTAATTGGATTTTCCATTTAGCCTCCACAACGGCACTGGGAGTTCCCACCCTAAGTTGTGTTGCATATTTTGATATTTTTGTTTTTGTTAATGATGTATACCTTCTCATCAGAAATATATATTCCTACTCGGCATCACTTATGTTTCCTTGGATACTTACTGGACAAGGTAAAGGAGAGGAGGCTTGTAAACCTTTGTTTCTCCACGTTGTTTCCTGTCCCTGGGAGGCGGGGTACCCTCCTGCTTAGTGCCGTTGTGGAGGCTAAATGAAGAATCCAATTACCGGTAAGGGTAATTATCATCTTTTTAGACTATAAGATTAATCAGACTATAAAACACACCTAGGATTTGGAGGAGGAAATTTTAAATTTTTTTTTTTTCCATAATGAAAGCGGTCATTAGCATCCAAAATAGACGCACTCTTCACCGCGCCCCCCCCCCCCCCCCTCACTCTTCTTCTTTTTTTTTTTTTTGGGGAGGTAGGGAAAGAGACAGTGCATCTTGTTTTGGATGCTAATGACCGCTTTCATTATGGGAAAAAAAACACACATGGGTTCAGAATTAGGCAATGCAAAGTTAATTTTTTCATTTTTACTTGTTTTTATATTAAAACGCAAGAAAAACAATATAAATGTGGGAGTAGCAGGTCAGTTTTACCGCATAGGGAACACTTTAATAATGAGATCTATAAAACTGACAATGTCCTTGGCACCCCATTGTATGCTGTGATAAATAGTGCCAAAGTGCAACTCTTCTTAAAAAAAAAAAAAAAAAAAAAAAAATCCTACTTAAATGGAAAAATAAGTTGTGGCTCTGGGAAGGAAGACTGTGAAAAACGTTATAATAAAAAAACAAATAATTGGGTTACATTTTTTTTTTGTTTTAAATTTTTTATTTTATTTTTAATTTTTTTTTTAGCTCCAGAGTTACAACCCCTTCCTCAATATGTGATTCCATTCAAACTGAGCATGACACCGTATCTTCGCCCCAGGGCTACTCCAGTAAGCTTGCCTCGCAATCACGTAGAACCTCGCACGCCCACTACTGCGGAGCTGTTCAGAGCGTTGCACCTTACTCCTGCTGAAAGGTAAGAAATCGAATGTAAAATTTAAAAAGGGGTAACCACGAGTTTAGAACTTTTTTTTTTTTTTTTTTTTTTTCACTCGCGTATATGGAGGACTCTTCCCGTTCTGTGGGTCGGCGGCAGCTCATGTAGCACCCGCTTCTCTCAAGATTACTTGCAATTGGCTCTTGTTAACCCTTCCTCCCCCTGCATTTAAAAAGTCCCTCACATATAGCCCCAGAAGATACATATGGTATGTAATAAACCCTAATGCTTTCCTTCTGCATGGTCTAGAGAACAATATATTTCTATGAAATTAGAAATGGGAAGGAATGAATTAAAGGGTTCTGGGACACTTCTGAGACCACTACCCTGGCACTTAGAGGAGGAAGGGAGCAGGAAAGCTACTAAGCATGTCTGTCCACTGCTGAATGCAGGAGAAGGTGGACCAGATGAAGAAACAGCAGGGGGAGCTACTAGAGAAGAATATGTAATGTCCATAAAAAAAGGAATACTCCATTTGAAATGTTTGATTCATGGTGTGGTAATACTTTATCATGGGATAACCTTATTTAAATGACTGGTCTCAGTGGTTACAGGTCTCCAGGTGGCACATCACTGCTGGGTCACGTGCCGCTTGAGGACATGCCTCGGCTGAGGCCAGTCATGGTCTACAACAGCAGACATGACATGAAAAGTTTATAGGATGGGGACAGGGAGACCACTGGAGAGCAGGTTGGTATTTGCTTAAGTGCCACACAATACTTTTTTTTTTTTTTTTCCCAAGGGGTTGTCCAGGAGTGAAAAACATGGCTGCCTTCTCTATGGAAGTCAATGGGACACAGCTGCAGTACTGCACACATCCTGTGGACAGGGGTAGGGCTGTTTTTTTGGGAAGAAAGGACATGTTTTTTTTTTTTAATCCCAGACAACCCCTTCAAAGTTATGTGCAACTTTTTTTTTACATTCAACTTCTCTGCTTCAATCAGTGAGGGTCTGTTAGTTGGGACCTCAGTTGACCTCTAGAATGTCTACCTTTTTGTATGACGAATGTACAGCAGAAAATGCATGGAGACCAGTGAGAATCAACTTTTTATTATGGTTGAATAGCTTTGCTGACTTCTCTCTTCTCTGGTCTTATAGCATACCATCCGGAAAGAGAAGACGTGGCGATGAGTTAAGAAGGTCCATCCTCCATCATTGCCACCGTAGAGCCAGCATCTCCAAGGCTGCGGACTCTCCTTGTTGCAGGGAGAATGCCGGGAGAAGCGAGGAAGCACCACCATGTCCTTATGGTTTGGCCAGGGCAGATTTCGAGATGGATTCTCTGTCTTCTGAAGATAGCCAGCAGGCACATGAAGAAGCGGACATTCCCAACAGTGAAATACTGTCCTCAACTAAAGAGAACTCTGAATGTTTTGACAATGACTCTTTGTATAGAGTGACTCCTCTCCATGATGCCACCCATGTTCACTATGAGGAGAAGGTGCCTCATCTGAAGGTCGACAGCCACTATTGCAATCAAGACAATGATGAAAGATTGTGGCATTGTCAAGAGGTGGATGAAGACAAGTATTCCAACAGGGTCTATTCTAAAGGCATCCTTAAAAGCAAGCCAAAAGAGACCCTCCGTGCTAAAGACCACTGTAGGAGTAGATCTCGAGAGACCCTTCATCCTCAGGATGCGTGTATAAGAGCAAGCAGAAGCAGATCACAAGAGAGACTACCGTCTAAAGACCAGCGTAAAGCTAGATCCAAGGAAGAGCTTTACCACAGAAGTCACCCCTGCCACCAACCCAAAGCTCATTTTGAAGATGACTGTACCGCTGAAAGAAATGAGGGACCTTCCCACTGTACTTCCAACAGGAGAAGGTCTCTGGACTCTCTTCACCACAAACATGGCCCCAAGATCCAGCCAAGAGAGTGCCATTCTCTCCATAAAAGGTCATCCCGTCACCGCAGAGACTCCTTGTATACCTCAGGCCCAGGACGTTCACCCCTCCATTTCCGGCGCTCTTGTCCATCTGTCAGAAATGCTACACCTTGGGCTTCCAGACATGTGGAATCAAACTTTTGTGCGGACCTGTTGACCCAGTTTCTGGATAGCTCCTTTTAAAGAACTGGAAGAGATTATTGGAACTTGTGTTGGAAAATTACTTAATCACTTTATTGCAGGATGAATGCCTTTAATTGAATGAACCCCTTTATTTACAAAGACTTGTCACCTTTTTTCTTAATTTTTGGTGTCTAGGAAAGCACTTTTTGCGTTGGGATTCCCTACCTAAAGGTGCCCAACATTAAACTTGTTAGAAGACCTACATCCATAATGGTCTGACAACTGGAACCCCACGAATTACATGATGGAACAGTTGTCGGCAGTTTTCCACGAGAGATCCTACCTATGCCTCCCCTTGTGCTCCCATTGATGTCATATGAGAGGGCATTGCCCATGGGTGTCCTTTGTACGATTGGTAGAGGAACCCACAGGTACTCTACCTAGTGGTCTGATCATAGTGGGGGGTGAGGGATTGTATGGAACACGTTTTATAGAGCACTTGCCACATTTTGCACCTTTGAGCACATAGTAATTGGTTTGCTTTTGTGTGTCAATAAATCACTGATCCTTTGGGGTTTTTTGTATTTTATATTTTAATATAGTGAACCCTGGTTGTGGTGGGCAAAATCTAGCATGATCATGGGTCCCTAATGGGCCTGTCAGAAGCTCACTTGGGCACTACTGCTGAGCAGGAATAGGTACATGTTCAGAGAGTAATATCCTTTCATGATGGGATGAGTGATTACATATCAAGGAGGTGTGAGATGGCACATGATGGGGGAACGCTCCCTTAACCTCCAGATGTCCAAGGTCACCACAATAAAAATAAAGGCGTCCACTTTTGGACAGTTCATTCATAAGAGAGGTCCTACAAGATCAGCAGAGGGACCTTTAGAAATCAACATGTGTTCAATTCCCCCTGCAGCACCACCACAGGTAAAAAGAAGTATTGCACGCTAACGAACATGCATGGTCCTCCACTGTGAGACTCCTTTTGGGTCTTGAACAAGGTGGCTCCTCTACTGAAGGGGTTATCCAGGATTAGAAAAACATGGCTGCTTTCATTGTCTGCATCACACCTGGCCACAGGTTGCTTTTAGCTACTCGAGCTGAGCTGCAATACCAGATGCAACCCGTGGAGAAATGTGGTTCTTGAAACTTTTATTTTCTGAGCATACAAGATAATAAAATTCTCAATCCTTTAATAAAATGGCTAATATTTTACAGAATGGATGCAGATCTGTACATACAGCTGTCTGGCTCCTTAAAGTGAGCTGAGGCTAGGATGAAGGGCCCTGTGGTGCATACATGGCAATCTGAAGGACTGTAAAGTGCATGCAGAAAAGCATTGAGGCCCACTGTCCCTGTGAACAGTAGGGGTCCCATCTGACAGACCCCCTCACTGCCAATAATTTGGAGGCTGTGTTCACACGGATTAAATTCCCTGCAGGAAAACAATTTTTCATGGCATAATCTGCATTCACTGCTGCCAACTGATTCCTATTGACCCTGGTCCACGCAACCACGTGAACAGCTGTTTAAAAAAAAAAAAAAAGTAGCGTTCCTCATTAAAATCTATGGGGATGGGCTAAAATAGCGATTGGTGCGGCTGAGGCTACATGACTATTGTGCAGCATTGCATCTAAGGATCGTCAGTGGTGTCGCAGTGCAATATGCGATGACTGCAGAAGGTCACGTTTGCCATTTTGGTTGCACAAGACTATGCCATCGTAGACCACAAGACAAGTCATGTGACTTTGCTGCAATTTTGTTGCCTTTTTAGAGCTTTCAAAGTCACATGACAGCAATTTGCAGACTAGTTGCAAATTTTTTTTTTTTGTTATGCAATGTTCCTTGTCGCCGTGTAGCCCGCCTATTCTGTGCATTTGTCGGCAGTGTTTCCGTCAGCCAACGAATCCACCGTTATTTTTGCTAACTCCGCCTGCACACGTGAACGTATATGAAGTGGATTTTGCTGCATTTCTGTGACCAATCCGTATCAAAATCCCCAAAATTGTGTAGCGGATCTGCCCCAAGCATCGCAAAGGATGAAATCTGCACAAAGAATTGATGTGCTGTAGATTAAAAGATTTTTGACCGCAGGTCAATTTCTCCTCTGAGATGATCTGCCCTGTATGGACAGGATCTGAACGCACCGCATCGTAGAGGGCGTTTGTGGCTGTAATTCGGAGCTAAGGCCTCGTTCGCATCTGTTTGCAGATCCGGCAGCCGTTTCTGGCACAGAGCAATCACACCGCCGGATTCCTGTTGACTGCAATGGGGTCTGGCAGTGATATGGCCAATTTACAGCAAACATGGTAAAAAAATAAAATAAATGCTGTACTTTATGTCCAGCTGAAATATTGCATTTTTGCAGAAAATCTGTCAGCACACCATCGGACCCCATTGCAGTTAACAGGGATCCAGTGGTGAAGTAAAGGATCTGGCAGTCTGCGCTGTGCTGGACGGCCTGGCAGATCCACAGACTAAGATGTGAAAGGGGCCGAAAATGCTCCCACGATACAGCAGTCTGCTAAGGCCTATGGGGAGCATCACATCACCCATTGCAGCGGCTGAAGCCCCGCTCACACATCATTTTACAGCTATAAGAATGTCTGAGAACCTCCGCCGATGTACTTATTTCACCTCTTACGGACGTGTGACTGGACCCTAAGTGTTCTGCAAAACATGGACACCGGCAATGTGCATTCTGTTCTGTAATTTGTGGACCGCACATCGCTGGCACTATAATAGAAAATGCCTATTCTTGTCCGCAATTTATTTCATTTTTTTGCGGAAACGGAAGCGCGGATCTGCAAATACGGACAGCACATTCCAGCTACATTGAAAATAAATAGGTCTCCACCCGTTCCGCAAAATTGCGGACGTGTGAATGGACCTTTTTATACCGAGCAGCTATCACTGTTCTCCAACCCATTGTGAATTCAGTCTCATGTCCTTAAAGGGGATCCCCTGAGATTTTCATGTTGCTGACCTATCCTCAGGATATGTCATCGATATCAAATCTGTGGGGGTCCGACTCCCTGCACCCCTCACGCTGATCAGCTGTGGCCTCCTTGCCGTCCATTATATAGCGGCTGTGCTTGGTATTGCAGCTCAGCCTCATTCACTTGAACAGGACTGAGCTGTGCCTAGGCCATGTGAGCAATGAACGTGACGTCACTGACCAAAGAGGAGTCTGAGTGCACAGCCTCTTCATACAGCTGATCGGCGGGGGTGCCGGACCTCTACCAGTCTGATATTGATGACCTATCCTGAGGGTAGGTCATCAAGATCAAAAACCCAGAGAACCCTTTTAACTGTTCTGTTTCCCTGCAGCGCCACCACAGGAGAAACACAGAATTACAGTTATCACTGAAACCAATAGGCTGTGACGCATGGATTTAGGTCCTGACAGGGCTCTAATGTCCCTGCATGAATAAAGCTTTGGGTAATTGGGGTCTGCAGGCGAAACTGGATCAGAGGGAAACCTGTGGAAAGAACCTCACATCCAATCCTGATCTAGGGAAGAAAAAACTAAATTGATATTAACGTGGACCCAAAATATGTGAGATCTTAAAGGGACAATCTGTAGCCCACTTATTCCTTTAAATACAGAGTAGTTTACTTCTACTCTAACAGTAGCTATGCTCAATGTGTATCCCCTTTAGGGCCTCATGCACACGACCGTTGGGTCCGTGGAAAACTCGGCTAATGCACTGTTTGTCGTCCGTGAAAAAAATATGACCTGTCCTATTTTTTTCACGGACAACGGTTCGCGGACCCATTCTAGTCAATGGGTCCGTGAAAAAACACGGAGGCACACAAGATTGTCATCCGCGTCAGTTTTTTTCCTATCACTTGCATGGCAAACTTGACTTAGATTTTTTTTTTTTTACTTTCCTTCATGTCTGGAGATCCTCCAAAAATAAAGGAAGACACACGGAAACAAAAACTGACATGGATCACGGAACCCCTTTTTGCGGACCGCAAAAAAATACTGTCGTGTGCATGAGGCCTTAAAGGCAGTGTCCAGGATTAGAAAAACATGGCTGATTTCTTCCAAAAACAGCCCCTCCCCTGTCCATGGGCAGTGTCTGGTATTGCAGAGTCAATAGGGCAGAGCTGTACTACTGCAGACAACCAGTGGACAGCTGTGATGCTGATTTTGGAAGAAAGCAGCCATGTTTTTTTTCTGTACAATCACCAAATCCAGCAGATTTATGTGGAAATAATTTTATTTTCAGCTTTAATTTTATAATCCACCTGTGACATACAGGCTACAGCCGGGAACGTGAAACTGGAGGAGGATCCCTCTGCACAATTTCACTGTACTGGTGGTAGAAAAGTGGCCGCCTCTTCTCTGCCACCAGAGGGCAGTGTAATGTAGTACACTATTCCCAGGAGACTTGCTGCACCCCTAAATTTTTGGGGGGGCCACATAACTAAAGTAATAATGGTGTCTCCTGTGTGTGAGGGCACGGTCTCCGCTTCAGTGTGATCCAGGGTTGCACAGTCCTGCTGCTCGTCTATCTAAGGCTCAGATGGCGGTGGCAGCGGCGGTTGCGCCTCTGTTTTTCGGACAAGTTCTGGTTCGTCTTCTCCATTTTGAGGGGGGTGCACCAATACCTTGTCCAGGATACCAAACTCCTGAGCTTCGGTGGGGCTCATGTAGCGGTCTCTCTCCATCACGGACTCTGGGGAAGGACACATTAGCGTTATACGGGGAGCAGACAGGAACACTCGTCACATACTGGGCGACATGGAAGCCAAGGAAAAAATCTTCTAGCAAGGTAAGTACTGTACACTGTGTTGCCAGCTAGTTCTAGGAGTGGGAGACCCACCAATCTAATATCCATGACCCATCCTAAGGATACACTGTCCATTTTGAAAGGCTGGATAATCCTACTGACTAGCGAGTGATGAATTCACCAGTCAGTTGACTTCTGTGAAATGTGTACTTTTCGGGATCTTCCACCTCCACTGCTGACTGTACACTTCCACCTACAAGCACATGGCACGGAGTATGTACCCACCGATCAGGGACAGCGGCTGGCGCGTGTGTTTGGCATAGATTTCATTAATCTGTTTCTTCAGCTTCATGATCTCCTCGGCCTGTATGGCGATGTCCGTAGCCTGACCCTAAGCAGGATATGAAGAGACCATATATTCAGCACAACATGCAATGTGGGCCCCACAGCAAAAAAGGGCCCCCCCGCCCGGTGCATTTTATAATATTTCCTGTGGCAAAACAGACTTTGGGACCCTTGCGGGCACCAGGACCTCTGGATGAGTGATAACTCTGCCCCTCTATACGAGGTCTAAGCGATCACCTCACAGTCAGTATATTCTACACCAGGGATCAGCAACTTCTGGCACTCCAGCTGTTGTGAAACTACAACTCCCAGCATGCTCCATTCACTTCTGTAGGAGTTAAGAGAGCAGCTAAGCAAGTGTGCATGCTGGGAGATGTAGTTTGACAACATCTGGAGTGCTGGAGGTTTCTGAACCCTGTTCTATACCACGTCTACCCCAATATACACCCAGGCATGCGACTTACCCTGGCACCTCCTGACGGCTGATGGAGCATAATTCTGGAGTTTGGCAAAGAATGTCTCATTCCGGGGGATCCGGCTGCTAGGAGGAGGGACCCCATACTGGCTGCTTGTCCCACACACCACGTACAGATGGGATTCAGTATATACTGCATGGTGTCATAGATTGCAAGGCCAGAAGTCACCGAGCCCCCTGCAGACAGATAGTGTATAGTTTTATAGTCCCTCAAACAAGAGGCGCGCTGTAATCTGCCTGCGCCGATCAGCTGCCGGCATCACCCACCACCGGTTTGACCATTGATGGACGTTGTGTAGATTACACCTATTGAAGCTTAGAAACTTCATGATATACTTTGTGTTTAAATTCATCACCACATGCACCAACTGCTTGCTGTCAGTAAATAGAAACGGTTTCATTTCCACACAGCCCCACCCTGACCCAATACTTCTGGCAATGGAGGGATTGGTGGAGATGAATAATGCTTTTTTTTTTTTTTTTTTTTTTTAACACTTTCTGACCAATTTTTTTAAAAAATGTATTGACCTGGAAGACCCCTTTAAAGAGATTGACTGGTTTCATGAGGGGTGTGCCTGAAAAAAACCCAGACCATTACTTACCTAGCAGAGCGCCGTGTCACGACTCCGGTTCTCCTGGCAGGGCTCTGAATTTCCCGGTTGCAGTGGTGTCGTCACGGTGACAACTGCAGTCAATCACTGGCCTCTTCGGTGCACTGCTTGAGGCCAATGATTGGCTGCAGTGGTCACATGCTGTCGACATGACGTCACCCGAGCAGCCGGGTCAACAGAGCCCGGCCGGGAGAACTGGAGCAGCGGCGGCAGTGCAGGGCATGCTGGGTAGGTAATGGTCTATTATTTATTTCAGGCACGCCCTAAGTGTTGCACGGTTTCTTCTTGAAACCAGACAACCCCCTTTAAGAGGGGTTTTGTAAAGACCAGATACAACTGCAGCAAACCCTCAGGTGTGAGAAGCATCATTTCTGAACAAGTTTTCAGTCTTTGAGTTTTTGTATTTTTTTAACAAGAATGATTCCATTCACTAACAGCAAGCAGAAATCTTGAAAGTAATGCAAAACGGAACCACAAAATAGGACATTCTTCATAGGACTGGTATATCTGGCGAGCCGGTTACCTGGGCTGTTGATGTACATGTGAATGGGCTTCTTATTACTCTCGGACTGCAGGAACAGGAGCTGAGCAATCACCAGGCTGGATAAGGAGTCATCGATCTGAAAGAAGAAATGCATGGAAGTAAGAAGACGGCGTGCGCTGGAGCGGGGCAGGGGCAGCAATCAGGAGGCTCACCGGTCCCATGACGCAGATAATACGCTCCCGCAGTAACCTGGAGAAAATATCATAAGCTCTCTCCCCGCGACCCTGCAACAGAAATAATATATTACTGTCAGTGCAACCAGCAAATGTTTCCCCATTAAAGGGGTATTCCCATATCAGACGATGGGGGCATATAGTTAGGATACACCCCCATTGTCTGATAGGAGCAGGTCCCCCCTAACTCTAAAACAAAGCCGGCAAAGTTCCTATTGTCCCGCCAAAAATAGCAGAGCGGTGCGCTTGGCTATTTTCAGAATAACTATATAAATGAATGGGAGTGCACTGCGCTTGTGCAGCCACCGCTTCCATTCACTTCTATGGGGCTGAAGGAAATTTTTGGGCGGCCCCATAGAAATAAATGGAGGGCAGGTTCACTTTGCCGGCTGGGCTTACCAGAGGTTGGACTCCATTGTCTGTCAGATGGGAATACACCTTTAAAGGGGTTTTCTGGGATTTTTATACCTCTACATTGTATAGCGGCTGTGCTTGGTATCGCAGCTCAGCCTCATTCACTTCAATGGGGTTGAGCCGCGCCTAGGCCATGTGACCGATAAATGTGATGTCACATGTCCCAAGAAAAGCTGCGAGAAGGCCACTGTGCGCCACTGGTCGTCTGGGACCCGGAACACCCCTTTAAAGAGGTTGTATAAGAGTTATTTCCATAAAACAGCGCCTCGCTTGTCCATGGCCAGTGTGTGGTATTGTAGGCCCTAGAAGTGAAGGGACGTATGGACACCAACTGCACCACAGGGCATCCTTTCCTAGTTGCCTCCATGTGCACTGCAGTCAGTGGCCGCTGCCCACAACTGCCATGCCTATGTGATCGCTGTGCTGGTAACATATTATGCCAGACCCAATTTTAGACACCATTTTATAGCGGCTCTAATTTTGCCAGGATCGGAGGCCACCAGGGTCCCCCTATGATGGCATATGTTGAAGGAAAGAAGGATTGGGCGTGTTGGATTTCAACATGTCCGATCTTTTGCTCCTGCAGGAGAGGTGTCTGGCAGCACCCTATTCCCTCCTTGCCATTGAAAACACTTGCACGCTTGGTCGAGCCAAGCATGCTTGTGCAGGGTAGGGGGGTTGGTAGGGCTAGCTGTCAGATATCAAAAGTGGGCGGCTTAAAGGAATTCCGTTGTCGAAAATTAGAAAAACATGGCCGCAATCAGTGCCTTACCCGTTCATGGGCTGCAGCTTGGATCCACTGAAATTAGTGGGTCTGGTTTGCAAAACCACACACAACCTATCTGACTTGCAAGGATCCAACACCCTGCACCCTCGCTGATCAGCTGTTCTGCAGTAGCTCAGGCACAACAGCGCCATCCATTGTGTAGTGGATGGAGCTGGTTACTGCAGCACTGCTTCCACAGAAGTGAACGTGGGGCGGATACTGATGGACAGAGCTGTAGTTCCAGCTGATCGGTGGGGGTGCGAGGGGTCCGTCAGATCGATCAGATATTAAGGGGGGGGGGGGAGGAAATCAGACAGAACATACACATTTATATACTGACCGTCTGCTCCACAACAATAGGGATGAGCGGGGCGAGCCGCGGAGGAGCTCGATGCAGGGTTCTGACTTGCTGGAGGGCACATACCCCCTTCAGTGCCGGCCTCTAGGGAGAAAATACAAAACAGACAAGTCAGCGGGTATCACCCCCAAAACTATAATCTGCGGTTCACATCTTGGGACTCCCCTCTTTTAGTCTATGGTGGAAAACCATAAACCGCCAAGTTTGGACATGAAGGGCACTATGGCGATGGGGGTGTGGTCACCGTATTTAAGGGCGGAGATTATGTTTGAACAATCCACTATGTAAAAGTGGCCACGTGTATCAATGGACATGGCGAAACCAACCGCCACAAGACAGAACCACGGAAATGGCCACAGCAACTCTAGCACTCATCATATCCTGCCGCAAAGAGTCCCTGCTGGCTCAAGAGAATGCGTGGAACCACAAGTCCCAGCACACTGCTGCTGCTGAGACCTGTAGTTCCACCACTGCCATGCAGTTTTATGTTAGTTATGCCTAGAGGTTACACCTCCTGTCATCATGAGAAACCTATAGCATGCAATGCTCTCCAAGACCCCGGGCTGCCGCCACTCACCACCCCTCTGATAAGCAGCTCCATGCCGTCTTGGTGTCACTGGATGCTTCTTCACAAAGTTACAAAAGCCCAAATGTCACCGAAAAATAAGCGACGAAAAAACATGTATTCAATTATACACGGCAAAATCAACCAAGGCGGCCATGTTTTTGGAGACCGACTGATTAGAAGAAGCAGCGCGTGACCCCGGGAACATGGCTCCTGTGACAGAGACACAAACGTGAGAAGAGAGGTTCGGAGTAAGGAAGTGACGTCCGGAAGTGACGCTGTGAAGCTCACTAGCGCGCCGCCATCAGAGTTGCTTGCCAGTTTGAGTCATGTGATCTAGGGGAGGCGTGTTACTGTGGTAACGGGAGCTGTATACTAAACACCTGTGTGTTTCCATAGGAAGGCATTGTACAGATTACAGTGCAGCACACTTGGGCTATGTTCACACCTGTATTCTGCAAAAAAAAAAAAAAAACGAAGATTAGTTTATTGAACTTCAATCCAGTGGAAACCCTGCGTTTCAGCTGCAGTTTATCCTCAAAATCCATTGTGACTTTTCCTAGAGCAAATCCTGACTGTGAACCTGCCTTTACCCGTGTGGACCCTTATAGTAGATATGTACAGATATACGGCTTCCATATATTGTTACATTACAAAACCATAATATCCATACATTACCAGTGACCAGTACAGCACACATACACTTTCCATACGTGACCAGTACAGCACACATACGCTTTCCATACGTGACCAGTACAGCACACATACGCTTTCCATACGTGACCAGTACAGCACACATACGCTTTCCATACGTGACCACTACAGCACACATGCACTTTACATATGTGACCAGTACAGCACACATACACTATCCATACGTGACCAGTACAGCACACATACACTTTCCATACGTGACCAGTACAGCACACATACACTATCCATACGTGACCAGTACAGCACACATACACTTTACATACGTGACCAGTACAGCACACATACACTTTACATACGTGACCAGTACAGCACACATACACTTTACATATGTGACCACTACAGCACACATACACTTTACATACGTGACCACTACAGCACACATACACTTTACATACGTGACCAGTACAGCACACATACACTTTCCATACGTGACCAGTACAGCACACATACACTTTCCATACGTGACCACTACAGCACATATACACTTTCCATACGTGACCAGTACAGCACGCATACACTTTCCATATGTGACCAGTACAGCACACATACACTTACCATACGTGACCAGTACAGCGCATACACTTTCCATATGTGACCAGTACAGCACACATACACTTTCCATATGTGACCAGTACAGCACACATACACTTTCCATACGTGACCAGTACAGCACACATACACTTTCCATACGTGACCAGTACAGCACACATACACTTTCCATATGTGACCAGTACAGCACACATACACTGTCCATACGTGACCAGTACAGCACACATACACTTTCCATACGTGACCAGTACAGCACACATACACTTTCCATAAGTGACCAGTACAGCACACATACACTTTCCATACGTGACCAGTACAGCACACATACACTTTCCATATGTGAGTGACCAGTACAGCACACATACACTGTCCATACGTGACCAGTACAGCACACATACACTGTCCATACGTGACCAGTACAGCACACATACACTATCCATACGTGACCAGTACAGCACACATACACTATCCATACGTGACCAGTACAGCACACATACACTATCCATACGTGACCAGTACAGCACACATACACTGTCCATACGTGACCAGTACAGCACACATACACTTTCCATACGTGACCAGTACAGCACACATACACTATCCATACGTGACCAGTACAGCACACACTCGGCGTGCTCCCATGACGTGTGGTCTGTATCTCCAGGTGTGTGATGTCAGGAGGTGGATGGAGGAGGGAGCGACCGAGGCGGCAAACAAAACCCTAAAATATGTCCCAGCAATAACAGCACAACAATACTCGGCGCGGCACTGCACACAACCCACGGGGCGGAGGCCCCGAGATAACAGCCACCGAGTCATCGTGTGCTATAAATACCTGATGATGTCATCATAATATAATGTGGATGTCCAGCGTCTCTCCAGTCACATCCAAAGCTGCGGTCAGAACTCTGCTGGTTTGCCTTTAGAGACAGGAATTATCTGTGCGCCCCTTGGTTAATTACTGATGTAAAGGCAGCAGTTTTGCTCTATGCCGTTTGGTGTAGTCCGCATGCTGCAGGCCTATGTGTCTCTATGGTTACGGAATGCGTGTAGTCTGATCCTGCAATCAAGCGTGACACTCATCTGTGTATTGATTAGAAGTAGCGTAAGTGCAGGATCTGACTACACAGGGTCTGTTTGTAGTCTGTTACCATGGAGACACCTTGGTTGCTTTGGATAACACCACTCTAAACCACAATGTAGTGACCTTCTGATAATCTCTGCTGAGCCCGAGCTCACATCCAGACTATACTGCCCCATCTTATAGCTGTGACAACCACTCTGCTCATCAGCTGTTCTGGCCGGTTGTCAGAGCTTCCACCCGTTACTCAGTCCTTTCCTGTGACAATGGTTCAGAAGAAGAAGAAGATGGGGCGGACGTGTATGTTATCTTAGTTCTCCTGGTAACCTTGGCCCTCTACATGGGGCCCCCGAATAGCATAAAACCTATATCACATTTATTTTTATTTATCACTCTTCTTGTATACGTGTCAGTCTGCACTGCAGCTCTGGAGTTCTGTTCATGAACATAGCTTATGGATCCTCCTGGAATAGCCCTTTAAATAATGTTCCCACCATGTATTGGCAGGCATGGCTGGGATTTGTAGTCTCAGGGGGTTATCACATAGTATCTGAGAAAACCTCTCCCTGTGTAAACAGTGACATATAAGGCCCGGGCAGCAGCTGATTCCTAGGTGATAAAGGTCATAGTTAGCAGGGTAATCGCTCTTCTGCAGCAGGACACGTGTCTCCCTCCTGTAGGCGCCATCAGACCCGGCTCCAGTCTAGGACAGTAGAATAGGTGCCGGATTATCAGAGATACAGAATGTACCATCAGATCTGATGAACCCTATTCACGTAGCAGTGAAATGGCCGCCATATACTGTATGTCCCGGGATGTCGTTATGTGCCCACCAGAGTGATGGTCTCTCTGACCAATATTTATTGATATATGGATGCGCGATAGGCGGCGCTGGACACATATCATATAGGGATGCGGGATAAGCGGCGCTGGACACATATGACATAGGGATGTGGGATAAGCAGTGCTGGACACATATGATATAGGGATGCGGGATAAGCGGCGCTGGACACATATGATATAGGGATGCGGGATAAGCGGTGCTGGACACATGATATAGGGATGCGGGATTAGCGGCGCTGGACACATATGATATAGGGATGCGGGATTAGCGGCGCTGGACACATATGATATAGGGATGCGGGATTAGCGGCGCTGGACACATATGATATAGGGATGCGGGATTAGCGGCGCTGGACACATATGATATAGGGATGCGGGATTAGCGGCGCTGGACACATATGATATAGGGATGCGGGATAAGCGGTGCTGGACACATATCATATAGGGATGCGGGATAAGCAGTGCTGGACACATATGATATAGGGATGCGGGATAAGCGGCGCTGGACACATATGATATAGGGATGCGGGATACGCGGCGAAGGTTGAGTGGATTAGGAATATTTGCTTTACTGCTTGCTGTGCATTTCTTTTCCTCATCCATATACAAGTATGTGGTAGCCTGAGGTATACCGGGGGTCTAAGGAATTCCCCCACAAAGAGGTTTGTTTCTCATTATTCTCCTATTAGTGGAGGCTGGGGGGATTCCTCCCCAAAGACACCACACCATGTAGCATTAGTACATGGTATTTGGTAGCACACACACCATGAAATCTCCTGTATGAGTCTGGTCTGGGGTCCTAATAATTTATATTAATTCGCTCTAGTAGATAGAGTAAGCGGACGCAGTACAGAGGCAAAAGACAAGTTCTTAACGCAAAACTTCAGTGTTTATTCACACTTGAGGCAAATGCACAAAACAATGCGTCACTTTGCAGTCTTGGTGTTACTTCACACAATTTGGAAAGTACATATAAGACAAGTCACCTTGATGTCAGTTCTGCCTCCAGCAGTCCACAGGCTTTAGGGGACCTGTTTCCTCGGCCCATGGGTCTCTGCCCTCCAACCTGGCACCAAGCCTCAGATCCCAACACAGAGATCCTGCTGCTGAGCCCAGCTGCCTAATTAAGGACAGCCAGGTGCTGCAAAAAACCCGGAATGGCAATTAAAATCTAGTCCGGTATTTGACCCCACCTGGCTGCAAATCAGCCCAGCAGCACACGCTGGGAGGAAAATACCTGTTTTCCCAGACCATTCCCCTCACTGTGTCACACTGGTCTGGGGTCCTAATAATTTATATTTATCTGGTCTGGGGTCCGAATAATTTACCTATACATGTTCTTGGGGTCTGAATTTAGAGGACTGGGGTAAGAGTTAATTTAGGGGTACTGGTCTAAGTTCCAAATTTAGGAGTCTAGTCTGGGGTTCTGATTTTATTTAGGATCTCGTCTGGGCCTAGACTAATTTAAGGGTCTAATCTGGGGTCTGAATATAAGGGTCTGAATTTAGGGTGTAATTTGGTGTTTCCATTTATTTAGGTAGTCTGCAGGCAGAATTTATTTTCTGTAGAGGGTGGGAGCAACTACAGAAATGAGGAGCCAAAGATGTCTGGGAAGCAAACTTTGCATTCGTCAGGAGAAGTCATCATGACACACTGGGGCGGATGGAGAAGAAAAGGAAAAAGAATGATTACAATTAGAGAAAACATCACTTGTGAGTCACTTTATGTAACTGATGTGTATGCTGCATGTTTTAGAGTGGTGTAGCGGTGCAGCGCAATTATATTATTAGGACCTGGTATCTAACAAAAGACAACAGCAAGATGGACTAAAGTCAGAGAGATGGCTGGAGTCAGGGAGAGGCAAGATGTACAGGCTAAAGTAAGAGGGGGTCATTTACAAAGACCAACATTTTACGTTGCTCTTTGTTTCCCCCCTACACTGGCAAGTAAGGACCTAATTTATGACAATGTCTTGTCCCCCACCACTGCCAAGTAGGGAGGATGGCCCAAAAAAACTGGTTCTTGCGACTTTTTTAATGCCTAAAACTGGCGTGGCACACTTAGTAAATTACCCACATAGTCTGTAAATAGGGAGAAGTGTAGAAGTGGTGGGTGCAGCTGCAGTCTCTGTCAGTGTGTCTGTGAAGCTGCATGCTGTGAGAGGGGAGAGAGGGGCTTTGGTTCAGATCGCACAGCATACCTCTGTCATCACACTAGTATGAACGCACACAGCCAGGAGCACGGAGCAACAATCCTCCGCTAGGACAGATGGAGAAAGCCCAGCTCCATGCATATGGTACTGGGTGAATACACAGGGCCTTTCTGTCACTCATTCACTCTCCATCTTCCATTATTGTTGTGCTTTTGAGTCAGAAGTCAGAAGAGCCTGAGGACATGAGCTGCATCTTCACTCCTAAATTCTACTAAATACCCTGAGCTCCCAGGGGTGAAATATCTCCATTCTTGTCATCACATGATATATTTTTTAAAAGAAATAACAGTCTTTAATGTTTCAATTTTAAGAAGTGTGACCATTGAGAAGACAATGCCAGAGTAGTAACTCTACTAGTGTTACAATGGCAGTTTATGTTCTCCGCTGTCCAATGTGCACAGGCGCCGACTTCCTGTGTGTGAATTAGGCATTTAGGCAATTTAGCACTGCTAGGGTTAATCTTCTCCTACTCTGTGAGCTGCTGCATGGATGTGTCCAATTGCTAATCAGCCTTCTATATATTCGTGGCTCTGTCCTTCAGTCCTTGCCTGTGCAGTTGGTCTCTACAGATCTTGCTAGGTCTCCCTAGCTAGAACCTGTATTAGAGGTATTATGCGTTTGTCTGTCTGGTTCCTGACCTGCGCCTGTTCACCATACTGATCCTGTGCCGCCTGGTCTGACCTTTGGATTGTTTCACGGATTTTCACAAACTCTGCCAGCTCTGACCTCTGCCTGTTCCTGATTATGTATACTGCCTGACCTCTCTGTGCCTTGCACTGGTGTCTTTGATCCCCGTGGGTCAGCTGCCAAGTACATCAGGACTATTCCAAGAGGTAACGGGCTGGTGGCTCACCTGCCATAAAGTCCAGATGCCTGTATAGAGGTTAAAGGATGTAGAAAACTTCTTTCCTATAGATGTAATGGATGTGCCCTTGTCATGGTCACAGCCCTGGGTATATATAGATCATGGGAGAGATCTCTGTATTGCCCCACGCCTGCCGCCGTCCCACTATCTGGGGTGGGCACGAGCGCCGCATTTCTCGGCTATCCTGGTGGCCGCTATACTCCTGTCTTCTATGTTGGAGGCCACAGCTAGGCCTCTTCTTGTCTGCTTTAGGGTGTGCATGCATCTTCCTGCTCTTAAAGGGCCAGTGTGCAATTGTTTCAAATCTTTGACAGCCAATGACTTGTCACCATTTGCTATTTAAGGCACCTTCCCCTAGTGGAGGGTGCCTGAGCTTTAGGTTCCTAGCTTGCTTGTTTCCAGTTGAGGTAAGCTTTTCTGTTAGTTTGCCCATGTAACTAATTCTGCCTGTTTATCGGCTCTGAGTCTCCGATGTCTGACTTCATTTCTGCCTGATTATTCTATTGAGTCTGTGATGACTGCCCTGACTTCTGATTGTTTTATGGATACACACAAACTCTGCCTGCCCTGACCTTGGCCTGTTTCCTGAAATAAGTATTGTCTGATCCCTTGGTGCCTGAACCCAGTGGGTCTGCTGCCAACTACACCAGGACTATTCCAAGAGGTAGTGGCCTCGTGGCTCGTGGTTAAGGGTGAAGACCAGGGGACTTCCAGGATAACACCCTTATAAATGGTCCAAAGCCAAACCAGTTAGTTGGCTCAGTGAGTCCACTCCCACCCTCAGTTGTCTTTTTTCTAAATTAAATAACCCTTAATTTTCTGGTTCTTGTAGTCCACCCATTCCATTTATTATTCCAGTTGCTCTCATTTAAACCCACACACGCCTTGCCATAAATTAGGAGAATGCTCTGGCAGCACAGAGGGGAAACAAAGAGCGGTGTAAAAATCCAGTCTTTGTAAATGACTCTCGTAGGATCTGAGTAGAAGAGTAGGTTGAAAACCAAATAGATTGCTAGAGGAGAGTATGATTGAAAGCAGTGGTTGGCACTCTGGAGTGGTACACATGGTCTAGTGTAACGAGTCTCGACTTGCTCTGCTCAACTCTCCCGGCACTCCCCAATTTCAGACCATAATGTCTGATTGTTTAGTTGTCGGTGATCCGGACCTGAACGACAGATACGTGTTGTCTTAATTCTTCCAGAACAAACACCAGGCAGGCTGTATGTGAGTTCAAACGGAAAATCACTTTATTGAATGCGCACATCATACTGTTATATTCAACAGTTTAAGCACCTCCCCCAAACAACCACTCCCTATTGGTCCCTTGTAAAACTCCCTCTAATTGGCCATGTAAATGAGGGCTTGGAACAGGGTAAGCAGGGATTGGTCCGAAAGATTGGCTGGAAGGCGGATGGGTGTGGCCATGCAAATGAGGGTTTTCCACAATCACAGAGATTCAAGCCTAGGGCAGGACAGAGGACCATTACAACCGTTGAGGCATGTGAAGTAAAGTTTTGCAGATATCAGTGGTTGGTACTCTTGAGGAGGCACTCAGGAGGAGTGGTGAGGGTTAAGGTAGGGAATCCAACTAAGAATTGAAAAAATACCAAGAACACAATATCAAAGGGTATGTACAACCGAGCAATGAGCACCATGAAGGTCTCATTTTAATCAGAGACTTCTGTATCCTAGCCATGGTTTTCTCCTGCAGGTCAAGTAGTGCAGGTTAAAGAAGAGTTGAGTTGTGAGACAAGTTCAAGAAGAGCTAGACATTCTTCACCTTTGGAGTAGCTCTGGTCATTAGTGAGCTCCAGGTCTATTCACTCTTTAAAGGGGTTATCGAAGCTTAGTATTAGGTGTCGTACTATGACCACCAGCATTTGTAGCATGCCAAACACTGGGTGCTTTGGGTCAATCTTCTACAGTACGTGGTACAGCGCAAGGAGACTGGACGGAACGTAAAAGGGGTTGTCCAGGATTGGAAAGATCATGGCTGCCTTCTTCCAGAAACAGCACCGCCCCTGTCCACAGGATGTATGCAGTATTGCAGCTCTGCCTCATTGACTCCAGTGGAACCGAGCTGCCATACCAGACACAACCCATAGACAAGGGTGGTGCTGTTTTTGTAAGAAAGGTGCCATGGTCTTTCTAGTCCTGGACAACCCCTTTTACATTCCTTCCAGACTCGTTTCCCTGTACCACATACTGCAGAACATTGACCCAAAGCACTCAGTGTTTGGCATGCTACAGACGTTGGTGGTCATAGTACGATACCCAATACTAACATTTTGTTGGATTGTTTTTAGTCATTGATGGTTCTGTTTTACCGTCAACCAGATGAGATTCCCATGTAGAAACTAGTAATTCATAGCATGTGCCATCGCTGCCCAGATACTGTCCTTGCGTGCTGTAAGTGATCCTGACCTGTTTGGCCACATTTGAGAAGATCAATGGTTCTGTAGAAAGGGCAAATGGAGGAGGCAAGTATTGAAAGCAAAAACAGGGAGTGTCCCGTAAGATACATACAGCAGGGTTGGCACAGGAATGGGACAATCATTCTTTGCTGTCACAACCTATATATGAGCTGTCAGACCGGGCGGAGGCTGTAGTGCATGTGAGTAATGAGGATATAAGCCTCTCCACCTGCTATATATACTGCACTTCTCAGTAATGTCCTCTACAAATACATCGCTCCTTCCTGGGGACCTCGCCCTCTCAGCACACTTATCTCTCTGTGAAAACAAGATGCTAGGTGGACCCAGAGGTGGAATTGGGCATTATGATCCAGTGAACCTGCTGTGTTTGATCCAGTCGCCTTTGTTCTTGGCTTAGGCTCCTGGCTCTCGGGGCGGAGAGTCATCTGTTTGACATGAGATTAGGGAATGGTGACTGAACACTTCTGAAAAGCCCAGAGAAAGGAAACCGTGGAAGAGAAATTGGGTCAGAGGAACAAGTGATGTCACTTAAAGGAGCATTCCACCTCACGTTATCTTGTGATATGTTATAGGCCTGGGGCTGGGGCCAGGAACATGTCTGATCCTCCATTTGCCTGAGCTGACTAGATGAATGATCTCCAACCTCTTCTTTCTAGCACAACTGTTACTTCTCTTTCACACATTAGTGAATCGCGGATGTCTGCTGTCCATGAACCGTTTACGTATCCACTAACTTGAATATGTTTATTCCACTGACTGTGGATCGGTGGTGACACCACAGAATCCCTGCCCTATTTTTGTCCATGATTATGGTTCCCTCACACACATTGTAGTCTATGGGTCAGTGAAAACCATAGACATAACACAATTGCCATCCGTGCTTGGTCCATAGCTAGAAGATGATCTGGAAATTAGTTTTCAGCCGAGCAGAATATGGATGAAACACTGAGGGCAAAAAACGGACACACGGACCAAACACCGATCCTACACGGATATCTACTGACCATCTTGTCACATGTCATCATGGACATAGAGTTGTTAAAGGGGCCTTACATGTTGTAGTCTTTGGTAACATTCCTTCCACCATCTATATCTGTTATTACATGATCGGTCCTGTATATATAACCAATCTGTTATCAAATGTCTACTTCATCTTATTATATAACCCCTTCATCCTATTCATATCCTGCATCTATCACTGACCTGTATTATATGACTCCTCTATCCTATTCAAGTCCTGTATCTATCACTGACCTGTATTATATGACCCTCATGTCCTGTATCTATCACTGACCTGTTACCATGGTCATAACCCCTCCATCCTATTTATGTCCTGTATCTATAAGTGACCTGTATTATATGACCCTCATGTCCTGTATCTATCACTGACCTGTATTATATGACTCCTCCATCCTATTCATGTCCTGTATCTATCACTGACCTGTTATTATATGACTCCTCTATCCTATTCATGTCCTGTATCTATCACTGACCTGTATCATATGACCCTCATGTCCTGTATCTATCACTGACCTGTTACCATGGTCATTACCCCTCCATCCTATTTATGTCCTATATCTATAAGTGACCTGTATTATATGACCCTCATGTCCTATATCTATCACTGACCTGTATTATATGACCCCTCCATCCTATTTATGCCCTGTATCTATAAGTGACCTGTATTATATGACCGTCATGTCCTGTATCTATCACTGGAATGTTATTGTATGACCCTTCATTCTATTACTATCTTGTATGCATCACATCTGTTATTATATGATACCTTATACTATAACTATCCTATGTCTATCACTGATCTGTTACTGCTTAACCCCTTCCTACAATTTTCCTGTATTTCTCCCTCATCTAATATTGCATGACCCTGTCATCCTATAACTGCCCTGTATGTCTTACTGCTATATTACTGCATGACTCCCCAATCCTACTATTGCTCTGTATCTATTACTGAGCTGTTTTTACATGGCTTTTCATCCTATATTTGTCCTGTATATATTCCTGATTTAATATCTGTTATGCAAGCGGGTGTGGACCCACTGCGCCACTGACCGGCTATACCCTGGAGGGGCGTGACTAAGCAACTACATGGTCTTCACTAGAGCCTCTGATGGTGAGGATAGGCTTGGGCCGTTAGGGTAGTTGCCAGGTGCCACTCCAGAGCAGTCCCCGAGTCAGTGGCAGCTGACTAGGGGTTCAGAGATACCGGTGCAAGCACCAAGGGGAAGTACGTGGTCAGGAAGTCCGGGGTCAGGACTGGCAGCGATCAAGCAAGGTCCGTAAACAAAGTCCGAGGTCAGAGGCAGACGGCAAACAAGCAAAATCCGAAAGCAGGGTCCGGTACACAGCAAAGCATAACTTGAAAACGTACAGAATAGATTAGTAATATTCCTGGTGGCTCTACTATACCTCAGTGTGGAATAGGTGCACACTCCTGAAGACACACGCAATGTCAAAGAAAAAACTGGAGTGTAATAGTAAAAGTGAAAATAGGCTGGCACTCTCTATCTGGCTCTGTGTGGATACATCACGCAACTATGTGATACAATAAAGAGATTCCATTATTGAAATCACACATAAAACACAAATGCTAAAAGTAAAAAAAATAAAAATATATATATAGAATACATGAATTTAAAACTTAAATTAATTACATGACATACGCAAATGATGTATGAGGCATCACAATACTGTATATGTGGTAAATGTTCTCCCTTCAAGCAAAAGTGGTTCAAAGGGTTAATCTGCGCTCTTAATGGTAGTAAACAATGGCATAGCTTTTCAATGAAGATTTATTGAATAGTTCATCAGTAGAAGGTTTGTATACTATGTTGCCAGCAGATCGCCAAGATACTTTATGTTGTACAAATGTTATGCCACTTGCAAAGTGACTGTATATCCAATTACTGTTAAAACATATACTTTACCGCCCGTAGAGACCGCACTGGACTATGCACATCCGTCCGCTGTCTCTGCCGGACAGGTTCAGAGCGCGTCCCTCGTGGCGTCAAGCAGTGGACTTTCATACGTTTTTAATTCATGTATTCTATATGTTTTATATATTTTTACTTTTAGCATTTGTGTTTTATGTGTGATTTCAATAATAGAATCTCTTTCTTGCATCACATAGTTGCGTGATGGAACTTGAAAAACACCTTCACACTTGGAACTAGACAAGCTAGTGACCATGAGTTGCTCAGGCGCCTTCCTGGGGCAGGAAGTGCCTTTAAATACTTCCTGCAATCCAGCCATAGGCTGGTGAGACAGAGGGCGTGCACATGCTGCCTCACAAGGGAGGAGGGACACACCCATACAGTACAGGTCCAGCAGGAAGTAAACTCTGGCATGGAGCAACGGTTAAGCTACCTGCTGCACGGCGCATGGCAGCAGGAGGGAAAGAGGGAGCCCGGCGGCCGTGACCACGGGTATGGGCAACAGCGCCGGCACAGACTGCTGGGCTAACAGTATCACACAATTCTGTATCCTGTAACATAATTAATACTGACTACAAAAATAGTAAAACAAAATTTGACATCTTCTCGGTTTCCCCGTTATTGCCCATTATTGCCCATTATTGTTCACATTTACTGGCTTTTGAATTATTTATAAATCTATGTTTTCCAGCATCCATATCACCCATTGTAAGAACTAACTTCCAACACCCATATCACCCACTGTAAAAAATTACTTTGAGCACCCATATCACCCATTGTAAAAACTATCAGCACCAATATCACCTACTATAAAAACTAACTTCCAGCACCCATATCACCCATTGTAAGAACCAACTTCCAGCACCCATATCACCCATTGTAAGAACTAACTTCCAGCACCCATATCACCCATTGTAAGAACTAACTTCCAGCACCCATATCACCCATTGTAAGAACCAACTTCCAACACCCATATCACCCATTGTAAGAACCAACTTCCAACACCCATATCACCCATTGTAAGAACTAACTTCCAGCACCCATATCACCCATTGTAAGAACTAACTTCCAGCACCCATATCACCCATTGTAAGAACCAACTTCCAACACCCATATCACCCATTGTAAGAACCAACTTCCAACACCCATATCACCCATTGTAAGAACTAACTTCCAGCACCCATATCACCCATTGTAAGAACTAACTTCCAGCACCCATATCACTTATTGTAAGAACTAACTTCCAGCACCCATATCACCTATTTTAAGAACTAACTCCCAGCACCCATATCACCCATTGTCAGAACGAACTTCCAGCACCCATATCACCCATTGTCAGAACGAACTTCCAGCACCCATATCACCCATTGTAAGAACTAACTTCCAGCACCCATATCACCCATTGTAAGAACTAACTCCCAGAACCCATATCACCCATTGTAAGAACCAACTTCCAGCACCCATATCACCCATTGTAAGAACCAACTTCCAGCACCCATATCACCCATTGTAAGAACTAACTCCCAGCACCCATATCACCCATTGTAAGAACTAACTTCCAGCACCCATATCACCGATTGTAAAAACCTAACTCCCAGCACCCATATAACCCATTGAAGAAACAAAAAAAAAACTAACTCCCAGCACCCATATCACCCATTGTAAGAACTAACTTCCAGCACCCATATCACCCATTGTAAGAACTAACTTCCAGCACCCACATCACCCATTGTAAGAATTAACTTCCAGCACCCATATGACCCATTGTTAAAACTTACTGACACCCTCATTCAGTCAGCTGAATGGATGCAAACAGTCCACCATGATGGATCCATGCCTTGGCCTTTCTTTGGTCAAGGAATTTCAATAAAAATTGTTTATTGTTCCGACAGAGCAGACAATTATCTGGAGGGGCCGCTCCTTCCTGATGCCTGCTCATCAGTGGAGGAAAGAGTTGTATTTACCTCCACTGCCTTATGGAATGTCCAGTATTTTGTCCCACGATTAGCCTTTTTTACTTCCAGTGAGTCGTCAAGATTATTTAGCTCCACAGAACCACAATGATCTCCATATCAAGAATACCTGAGCCAGTGGGGGATCTTATCAGGAAGACTGACCTTCCAGAGTTACTCCAAGAGCAGAAAGTCTCAAAGCATCTCAGTAGAGCATCCAAGAAACTGAACCTTCTCCAGTGCTCCAGACTCCACAGTAAGGAAGAAAGGCTTTTATGGGAGAGTAGTTGGACACCATTACTGGGCAAAAGTAGCATCAATACTCCTCCATAATATGAATACCATGCCAGTGCTGTTAGTGTGATGTTGTTGTGATTCTTTGCCATCTCAGGACCTGGACAACTAACCATCTAGGAACCATGAGTTCTGTTCCAGTTATTTGTCCTTAAGTGGACTCTGTGGGTGGATTGTACAAGAGTAGTCCAACACACAAAATTCAAGCAAAGTAGTGCTCTGAACCCCATGGAGATGTTGTAGACCTCATGCCCATGTAAAGCAGGCAACTACTTCATTTTGATGGACCCTGTGTAATGTTTAATTTCCCCTGTGGGGCACTGTAGAACAGGTTTCTTCACAAATTACAGCTCTGGAGGTCCCAGCAATGTCTAACGAGTATGCATTGTCCTGTATACAGTATTTCTTGTTACCTAGAACATATGCAGAACATTGAACATTTTCTATCATTTATTACAAATAATTTTTTACAGGTTACAAAAGCTTGATTGGCAGATTAGATACTGATCATGTGATGCAGGAGGCATAGTCAGTTGTTAAGGTGACATCTGATGCACTAAAATGGGAGTTGAGGAGGAGGACGGCAGTCTGATATCTCATGTGTAAGAGGAGAGGTAAGGAAGTATCATCCACATATCCCAAGTTTTGTTTACTAAGTCCTCTCCTAACCTCTCCTTATTCATCATCCTTGGGATTGGGGTTTCCAGATTCCCAGCTCTGGATGAGAGCGCTGCGCTGCCGCCGGTTGCGTGGACTGTTCAAAACCTGACAGAGGAAACATAAAATACTTATTATAAATATGTCATAAGACCCCTCATGAAATAGAACAAATATCTATACTACTAGTGACATAACTAGGCTCTGATACTCAGGGCCTGTCCCATGGGTCTCCCCAAACCAGGAATATTAATATTATTATGTCACTAAACATCAGGATCATCATTATTAAAGGGGTTGTGCCACTAATAAATGTATCCCGCCCAACAGATATTCCCCAAATACCGCCATTTATCAAATCTGCCTTATTCTAAGTTATTAGCCTATCATTGCACCCTGTGGCAAATCAGTTTCTATTTCAGTTGCTGTTGGTTACATCCTGTAGTGGAGCCTTGTAATACGTCCTGATTGGACATGTCAAACCAGGAAGTAGGATTCAAGCATGGGGGATAAGAGAAAACGGCAAATGAGGTAAATGTGAAAAATTTGTAAAAAAAAATCCAAGGAGGAATGGGAGCTAGAGAACTTGATGAAAAAAAACTTTACAGTGAAAAGTAGTTTATGGCACAACCCCTTCAATGCTAGTATTTACTAGACCAACAGAAACCAGAAACATTATTAGCAAGCCACTAGACACCAGGGATATTATTAATAATAGGCGTGAGCGAATCAACTTCGGATGAAACATCTGAAGTGGATTCGCATAAAACTTTGTTTAAATACTGTACGGAGCGATTGCTCCGTACAATATTAGAATGTATTGGCTAAGATGAGACTTTGTGAGACTTTGGGTAATTACTTCAAAAATTAATATCTACTGTTAAAAACCCTTTCCCGAACTCAGTTTCAATTCCAAGTGGTACCTCCAGGACTGTTAGTAATAACCCAGTAGACACCAAGGCTGTTAGTAATAACCCAGTAGACACCAAGGCTGTTAGTAATAACCCAGTAGACACCAGGGCTGTTAGTAATAACCCAGTAGACACCAGGGCTGTTAGTAATAACCCAGTAGACACCAGGGCTGTTAGTAATAACCCAGTAGACACCAGGGCTGTTAGTAATAACCCAGTAGACACCAGGGCTGTTAGTAATAACCCAGTAGACACCAGGGCTGTTAGTAATAACCCAGTAGACACCAGGGCTGTTAGTAATAACCCAGTAGACACCCGGGCTGTTAGTAATAACCCAGTAGACACCCGGGCTGTTAGTAATAACCCAGTAGACACCAGGGCTGTTAGTAATAACCCAGTAGACACCAGGGATGTTAGTAATAACCCAGTAGACACCAGGGATTTTAGTAATAACCCAGTAGACACCAGGGATGTTAGTAATAACCCAGTAGACACCAGGGATGTTAGTAATAACCCAGTAGACACCAGGGATGTTAGTAATAACCCAGTAGACACCAGGGATGTTAGTAATAACCCAGTAGACACCAGGGATGTTAGTAATAGCCCAGTAGACACCAGGGATGTTAGTAATAACCCAGTAGACACCAGTGATATTAGTAATAATCCAGTAGACATCAGGGATGTTGGTAATACCCCAGTAGACACCAGGGATGTTGGTAATACCCCAGTAGACACCAGGGATGTTGGTAATACCCCAGTAGACACCAGGGATGTTAGTAATAACCCAGTAGACACTAGGGATTTTAGTAATAACCCATAGACACCAGGGATGTTAGTAATAACCCAGTAGACACCAGGGATGTTAGTAATAATCCAGTAGACACCAGGGATGTTAGTAATAACCCAGTAGACACCAGTGATATTAGTAATAATTCAGTAGACACCAGGGATGTTGGTAATAACCTAGCAGACACCAGGGATGTTAGTAATAACCCAGTAGACACCAGGGATGTTAGTAATAACCCAGTAGACACCAGGGATGTTAGTAATAACCCAGTAGACACCAGGGATGTTAGTAATAACCCAGTAGACAGCAGTGATATTAGTAATAACCCAGTAGACACCAGGGATGTTAGTAATAACTCAGTAGACAGCAGTGATATTAGTAATAACCCAGTAGACACCAGGGATGTTAGTAATAACCCAGTAGACAGCAGTGATATTAGTAATAACCCAGTAGACACCAGGGATGTTAGTAATAACTCAGTAGACAGCAGTGATATTAGTAATAACCCAGTAGACACCAGGGATGTTAGTAATAACCCAGTAGACACCAGGGATATTAGTAATAACCCAGTAGACACCAGGGAAGTTAGTAATAACCCAGTAGACACCAGGGATGTTAGTAATAACCCAGTAAACACCAGGGATGTTAGTAATAACCCAGTAGACAGCAGTGATATTAGTAATAACCCAGTAGACACCAGGGATGTTAGTAATAACTCAGTAGACAGCAGTGATATTAGTAATAACCCAGTAGACACCAGGGATGTTAGTAATAACCCAGTAGACAGCAGTGATATTAGTAATAACCCAGTAGACACCAGGGATGTTAGTAATAACTCAGTAGACAGCAGTGATATTAGTAATAACCCAGTAGACACCAGGGATGTCAGTAATAACCCAGTAGACCCCAGGGATATTAGTAATAACCCAGTAGACACCAGGGAAGTTAGTAATAACCCAGTAGACACCAGGGATGTTAGTAATAACCCAGTAAACACCAGGGATGTTAGTAATAACCCAGTAGACACCAGGGATGTTAGTAATAACCCAGTAGACACCAGGGATATTAGTAATAACCCAGTAGACACCAGGGAAGTTAGTAATAACCCAGTAGACACCAGGGATGTTAGTAATAACCTAGTAGACACCAGGGATGTTAGTAATAACCCAGTAGACAGCAGTGATATTAGTAATAACCCAGTAGACACCAGGGATGTTAGTAATAACCCAGTAGACACCAGGGATGTTAGTAATAACCCAGTAGACACCAGGGCTGTTAGTAATAACCCAGTAGACACCAAGGCTGTTAGTAATAACCCAGTAGACACCAGGGATTTTAGTAATAACCCAGTAGACACCAGGGATGTTAGTAATAACCCAGTAGACACCAGGGATGTTAGTAATAACCCAGTAGACACCAGGGATGTTAGTAATAACCCAGTAGACACCAGGGATGTTAGTAATAACCCAGTAGACACCAGGGATGTTAGTAATAACCCAGTAGACACCGGGGATGTTAGTAATAGCCCAGTAGACACCAGGGATGTTAGTAATAACCCAGTAGACACCAGTGATATTAGTAATAATCCAGTAGACATCAGGGATGTTGGTAATACCCCAGTAGACACCAGGGATGTTGGTAATACCCCAGTAGACACCAGGGATGTTGGTAATACCCCAGTAGACACCAGGGATGTTAGTAATAACCCAGTAGACACTAGGGATTTTAG
This sequence comes from Bufo gargarizans, assembly GCF_014858855.1. Taxonomy (NCBI): domain Eukaryota; kingdom Metazoa; phylum Chordata; class Amphibia; order Anura; family Bufonidae; genus Bufo; species Bufo gargarizans. The sequence continues at coordinate 238,037 of NW_025334238.1, forward strand.
TAATAACCCATAGACACCAGGGATGTTAGTAATAACCCAGTAGACACCAGGGATGTTAGTAATAATCCAGTAGACACCAGGGATGTTAGTAATAACCCAGTAGACACCAGTGATATTAGTAATAATTCAGTAGACACCAGGGATGTTGGTAATAACCTAGCAGACACCAGGGATGTTAGTAATAACCCAGTAGACACCAGGCATGTTAGTAATAACCCAGTAGACACCAGGGATGTTAGTAATAACCCAGTAGACACCAGGGATGGTAGTAATAACCCAGTAGACACCAGGGATGTTAGTAATAACCCAGTAGACAGCAGTGATATTAGTAATAACCCAGTAGACACCAGGGATGTTAGTAATAACTCAGTAGACAGCAGTGATATTAGTAATAACCCAGTAGACACCAGGGATGTTAGTAATAACCCAGTAGACAGCAGTGATATTAGTAATAACCCAGTAGACACCAGGGATGTTAGTAATAACTCAGTAGACAGCAGTGATATTAGTAATAACCCAGTAGACACCAGGGATGTTAGTAATAACCCAGTAGACACCAGGGATGTCAGTAATAACCCAGTAGACACCAGGGATATTAGTAATAACCCAGTAGACACCAGGGAAGTTAGTAATAACCCAGTAGACACCAGGGATGTTAGTAATAACCCAGTAAACACCAGGGATGTTAGTAATAACCCAGTAGACACCAGGGATGTTAGTAATAACCCAGTAGACACCAGGGATATTAGTAATAACCCAGTAGACACCAGGGAAGTTAGTAATAACCCAGTAGACACCAGGGATGTTAGTAATAACCTAGTAGACACCAGGGATGTTAGTAATAACCCAGTAGACAGCAGTGATATTAGTAATAACCCAGTAGACACCAGGGATGTTAGTAATAACCCAGTAGACACCAGGGATGTTAGTAATAACCCAGTAGACACCAGGGATGTCAGTAATAACCCAGTAGACACCAGGGATATTAGTAATAACCCAGTAGACACCAGGGAAGTTAGTAATAACCCAGTAGACACCAGGGATGTTAGTAATAACCCAGTAAACACCAGGGATGTTAGTAATAACCCAGTAGACACCAGGGATATTAGTAATAATTCAGTAGACACTGGGGATATTAATAATAACTCACCAGATTCCAGGGATATCAGTAATAAATCACTAGACAACAGGGATAATAGTAATAACTCAGTATACACCAGGGATGTTAGTAATAATTCAGTAGAAACAAAGAATGTTATAAATGACCGCCAAACAAAAGGGATTCTAACAACCTTCTACTCAGTGGGTTTATTAGTAATGCTCTAGTAGTCGCTAGGGATATTAATAATAGCCCATTAGATACTAGGGAGATTTATAATAATCCAGTAGACACCAGGGGTACTATTAGTACCCCACTAGACCTCCAGGGTATTATTCAGTAACCTGCTACACTACAACAATATTCAGTTATGACCCGTAACACACCGTGGATGTTGCGCATTAGCTCACTAGACGCCAGGGCTGTTTTTACCAAACCAGTAAAGATCTAGAGACCGATCAAAGATCTCACCAGGAACCACTTCACCACCGAAGATATTATTTGTTCGAGGTGTTGGCTCATCTCACACATTGGTGGCGTAGGATATGTGTCCAATGTCAGATAGGTGTGGGTCCCACCTCAAGCATGGTCACCCTCCATTCACTTCTATGGGACTGCCAAAAATAGCCAAACGCCTGCTCGATTATTTCCAGAAATCCCATAGAGATGAACTGAGAAGTGGCCACACTTGTGCTGTGCTCCTCAATTCACTTCTATAGGAGTGCTGAAAATAGCAAAACGTCGGCTCGGCTATTTCCAGAAATCCCATAGGGGTGAATGGAGAGGTGGCCACGCTTGTGCTCCTCCATTCACTTAGCCACGATATGTCACCAATGTGTGAGATGGGCAACCGCCACTAGACTACCAGCCATATGATTAAGTACAAAGGCCAACCATAGAGGTTCAATACAATGCATGGGATGAGAAGCATGGTATACCAAGGGGCTTGCCTTAGAGGGTAACACTAACAATGTACTGGGCCCAGGCCTCTGATATTTTAAGACCCTAAGAATGGCTCTTCTGCCCCATCATAAGTCTACATTGCCCTGGCCTGCATTACCTGCTGCTGTCCATTCATTTCAGCCTCTTTGTTCGGCGGCCAGTTAACCTCTAGCCTCCTCCAGTTTGGACGCTCTGAAACAGAGAACATGGGTCATGCAGTTGAGTCAGTGACCTTTACAATAACATCCCCTCCTCCCTGGTTGCACAACTAAATTCAGCAAACACTCCACTTAATATTAAACTATATGCACCCTTTACTGTGATGGCAATTTCTAGCTGCAAATTATACAAAAATCTGTATTTTATGGGGTTCTGATCCAGGATTATGACTCATTTTAGCAAAGTGTCACATTCAAACCACCCAGAACCGATTGCCACTGATTATCCCAAACTCATCCCTGACTGCCGAGGAAGCCAATCTATAGTAATGGCCGGACTGGGAAGCGGTAGTCTTTAGGGGAGGCTATCATGACGGGGGGTTGGTTTAAGGGAGACCGGCGGGGGTGGTGATTGGGTAATTCAAGTTAAGGGGCGGGAATTAGGGGGTTAAATAGCTGTAGTTGGAGAAGAAAGGAGCCATTTTGCTTGGAAACGTGAGCTGATAGCAGCGTTGTTACAAGGCACTTACTGTGATGGAGCTGGGGGCAATGTCAGGAGAGCTGAGGGCGGCAGCAGCGGTACGTGGAGACGGCTGGCTGCAGGAGCAGATCCAACTGTTGCTAAGGGGGAGGCTGAGGCATCTACCTCGCCTCAGCCACCTTTATTACGGCCGGGGCGGGCCCGCCCGCCGGCGCGCCTCAGTCCAGAGTTGCCCCCCCCTCAGGCTCAGCGCCGCAGACAGAGCCCTTCGCAGGACCTTTCGCGCCTGCAGGCCGCGGGTACAGCTTCAGCCTGCGCGCCCAGGCGTAGAAGGAATCCGTCCAGTAGGCGGAGCCCACACGCAGGCCATGTCAGGTCTTCCTGGCCAGCGGAGAGCGCCGGCAGGGGATCTGGAGGAGGAACGGTGGGCCCCCTCCAGGAATGTGGTGAGGAAGGGACCCCTCGTCGCGACCAATATGATGGAGGGAACGTGGCTGTGGCAGGTCACGTGGCAGGAGGCAGCAGGCCCTCAGCTTATTTACAACAGGAGATGGCGGGCTCCGCCTCCTCTGAGGCAGTGAGTGAAGCTCTGGGTTTCCACATCCCTGGTTTCATCCCAGCCAGGGGACATCCATTGCATTTCGCTTTGCCTGGATCAGCGCAGAGGATCGGACCTCAGGAGGCAGGATCTACGGTTGATGGGGTCAGAGCACCCAGGCAGCCAGGTGAGATGCTATGGGGACCTTTAGTTCAGTTGGTGGCTAGTTCGACTAGTGGGGGGGTTGGGGGACCCCAGAAGGATGTGAGTAGAAGATTAGGGCAGTTGTTGGGGGGTTTAGCGGGATTGTTGGCAAATTGGAGCATGGGGGGGCCACCCCATTACCAGCGTTGGGAGTAGGGGGAAGCCCTAGTGGGTCCGGGGGACACGGCGTCTGTTCAAATGCAGGCGGGGGTTCGGTAGAGGAGGAAGTGGTACGGGTAGATGATAAAGCGAAGGGAGAAGTCTGTATTTGTTTTGAGGGTCCATTGGGGCACATTTAAAACAGGAGGGAGCGGATTTGGAAAGGGGAGTATTTGGATATATCTTCCCTTCTCCCCTTGGAAAAGTTCAACCTGGACAGAGCAAGGAAGGATGAAGGGAAGAAAGAAGATGAAGAAAAGCGTAGGCACCGCTTAATACCATGTAGGTTTCCAAATTGGTTACAGGCGTTAGCGATATTAGCAAGCGTGATAGGGGAAAAATCGTCGGAGTGTTGCTTGGTGCTTTTTTGTTTTTTTAGACGCCATTGGCAAGGCTAACCGGGTGTATGGGGGACTAGCATGGCTGATGATGAGCAGTTTAGGCAGCGGAAGGCAGTTCGCCCGAATATTAGATGGGATCACAAAGACATCGCTTTGTGGTTGAACGTAACGGCGCCAGTTAGGGCAGGTCAGTCCTTTCGGGGTGAATCAGGAGGCGGGGGGCAATCTGGTTTTGCGGCAGCATCCGCAAAGGGATTGTGCTTCCTATTTAATGAAGGGGGGTGCAAATTTGGAGCCAAGTGCAAGTTCAAACACGATTGCTCTACTTGCGGTGGGTCCCCTGGAGCCACGCGGTGCTTAAAGGGAGGCAGGCAGAGAAGCGGCAAAGGTAATAGCAAAGGGGGAGACGCTAGTCCGTCTGGAAAGGATGGAACCGTTCTTCAATAGATACCCAGATGAGAAGGCTGCGGATTTGTTACGGGAAGGGTTTTCATAGGGTTTTCGGATTCCGTTTGTTCCGTTGGGAGCGATGTTAGTTAAAAAAAAAAATTCGGTCGGCAATGGAACACCCAGGTGTAGTTACGAAAAAATTGGAAATAGAGGTTAAGGTAGGAAGAATGGCTGGCCCCTTTTGTGGAACCACCACTGGTGGATTTGTGTTTGTCGCCATTGGGGGTGGTTCCAAAAAAGGTGGTGAATAAGTTTCGCCTTATTCATCATCTGTCTTTTCCGAAGGGATCGTCGGTCAATGATGGTATTGATCCGGGCTTATGTTCAGTAGTCTATACCTTATTTGATGCGGCAGTGGAGTGGGTTAAGAAGTTCGGGGAAGGGGCGTTAATGGGGAAAACGGATATTGAGGCAGCGTTCAGGTTATTGCCAGTGCATCCGGATAGTTTGCATTTGTTGGGGTGTTTTTGGGACGGGGTTTTTACGTGGATCGTTGTTTGCCGATGGGTTGTTCCTTGTCATGCACGTATTTTGAGACGTTCAGCTCATTTCTGGAATGGGCGGTAATGGACTCGTCTGGATGTGAATCTATCATTCACTATTTGGGTGATTTCCTGTCTATTGGTCCCCTGGATTCGCGCCTTTGTTCTTTGTTGCTGCATACGCTGGGAGTGCTGTTTGATTCGCTTGGAGTTCCCCTGGCGGTGGAAAAGATGGTGGGACCGACAACGGAATTTAGTTTTCTAGGAATAGTAATGGATTCGCTGCGGATGGAATGCAGGCTCCCCCTGGATAAGCTGGAGGAAGGATTTAAAAGGGGAAGTTGCAAGGGCGCGGCGTTTGCGGAAGATTAAGTTGCACGAGCTCCAGTCCTTTGGGAAAACGTAATTTTTGCATGTCGGATTATGCCCACGGGAAGGATTTATAGTAGGAGGTTGGTGGGGGCGATGGCGGGTATAGTGGCACCGCATCATTATATTAGGTTGGGTCGAGTATTGAGGGCGGATTAGCAGGTTTGGCGTGCATTTTTGGAGAGTTATGATCCTCCAAAGCTGAGAACTCCTAATAGAGCGGTGTCTCCAGCAGGGAACTCCTCTCTTATTTAAAGAGGATAATAAAAAAAATAGGGCACAGTTTAGAAGCATGATGTAATAGATGCATGTGCACAGTATAATAATTATACTAACCGTGCTCCTCCCTCATATAGGTTATGAATAAAAGCTCTGTGATATGTACATAAGTTAATATTTGGAGAAGCCTGCCCCACCACAGTACGTGACATCATGCTCCTTAAGACAGGACATCACAAGTTAGCATTTAGTGATGGAGTTAGAACTAACCTTGTATAAAGAAGTATTATTGATGCTTGTATGGACACTACATTACCTACAAGAACATTAAAGGGATTATCCCATCAAGACTTCCGTCTATAATGTCTGCATGCCCTGGGTCCTGCACTGTGAGGGATTATCTTCCTAGCTGCTCTAGCTCAGAACTCCCTATTGGAGCAGTGTTCCTCAACTCCAGTCCTCAGAGTCCACCTGCCGATAATGATTTGAGAGTATCCCACAGAATGAACACCTGTGGTAAGTCCTGATGCATAGACATTAATTACATCACCTGCCCAATATTAAGGAAATCCTGAAAATATGACCGGCAGGTGGGTCCTGAGGACTGGTGTTGAGGAACATTGTATTAGAGTATTTGAAGTTAGACCTTCTTCAATGATCTCACCTGGTTGGTAAAAGCTTTGGATGTCGGAGGTGATCTCTTGTGTTTTCTGAGTGTTCTCCACAACGCCGTCATCTTTCCCATATATGCTACTTCTCTGCCTCTGGAGTTCCTTCTCTCTCTCCTTCACCTCTTCTATTTCTCTCTCTAGCAGGGAACGTGGACTTGGTGAACGGAGGAGCTGAAAAGGGCTTCCAGGAGGAATAGCAGAGTCATCAGAGTTGGGCAGAGGAGATCCCGATGAGTTTGTATGGGTGATCTCAGCAGGTATTGATCGTCGGGAATCCTTGGGGGCGGAGCGATGGGAATCAGCAGGGGCTGACCAACGGGAATCAGCAGGGGCGGAGCTGAAGGTATTCCCTGGAGCAGACATTCGGAGCAGAGAGCTGTGCTCTATGATGATAACATTGCTGCCATTGGCTTCGGCATACGAAGGCCCCTTCTTGGTCTCTTTTGCAGGAGCCACATAGTTGTTTGATACTAGGACAGTTGATGGAGGAGCCTCCTCGGGCACTGACTGCTGCTGGGGCTCACTTTGTTTCTTCTTGATGGGAGCATCGGATGGCTCTGTGAAGAATACAGGAAATGATGTGTTAAAGAAACTTTAAGGTTTTTTTAAGTCATTTTTAAAAGTATCACTGAATATTACAGAATGTTTTACATCTGCCTGATGTCCATGTTGTACATAGATTTAAGCAGTGCAATTGCAGATTGGCCTTGACCCATCTAGGGAATTCTTGGAATAGGCAATTGCTATAAAGACATAGATATAGGTGAGAAGATGAAGTTGGTGAAGTCTGTGATCTTAACCATCTGATGTCCAGAATGAAGTACAGGGGGTGCACAGTGTGCGGCTTTGGAGCCCAAAGTCATAAAGTCTCTCTACCCGATATATTGAGAGTAGTGCTTTGATAGGTGAGGGTCTGGTTACAGATTCCCCTAAAACATTGTTCTTGCTGTGATGGCAACCAAAAATACACAGACCATAGCACCATCTCTGGCAGCTCTAGTAAAGGGCTCAGGATACCACTAGGTGTACACCCCCCTAACACTGAACTGCACTTGTATGGGGCAGTCAGGAGGAACGGCTGTTGTATGTGCAAGGCCAGCTTAAGGATCAGTTCACAGTACGCAGTCTGAACTGACTCTTAAAGAGGACCTCTCACCACTCCTTACATGCCTGGTTTAATAGCTTCATGTGTTCCCCATGTAACAACAATTCTGGAACATCTATTCTAAGGAATGGCACAACGTAGAGCCATAAGAATAGAGGTTCCAGAATGATTATTACATGGGGAAGGCATGAAGCTATAAAGCCAGGCATGTCAGGAGTGGTGAAAGGTCCTCTTTAAGCTTGCCTTACACATACAACAGCTGTTCCTCATCATACAAGTACACCCTTGGTACGCTGAGCATGCGTGTGTAGAAAGGACGTGGCCACCGGCGCCAAAGTTCCAAATAAGCCATGTGAGCTAGAACCATAGCAAAGCTTATCTCTATTATCTTCACAACATAGAGATATCAACAAGGCAAAGGTGGAAGAAGGGCCCTGAGCAATCAATCGGATGGAAATGTTTCTGTGTAAAACAGTAGGTGGGAGAGGGGGATGCAGCTGCAGCATCGCGGATGGAGGGGAGCAGCAAGACATAAGATTGTCTCAGAGCAATCGGCACATTTCTGTGGTCTTTGATCCAATACAAAGCTACAGCTATCTAAGGAGATTTGTACATGATGATATGGTGGTCAGCAAGGCAGGAAGAAGTTGTTGAGTAACTTGAGGTACTCCAGCATGAAAAGTACACTGACTACACGGTGGGGAAATGGTGTGATACTTATACTATGTGTATGAAGCTACTGAAATGGAGTATACATAAGGCCGGGGTTGTCTTAAGATGGAGAGGCAGTGTCATGTAATGTCTACTCTGCAGCATGATATTAATACCCTTATAACGCTACACCCTCAGTTGCAGGCTTCCTTTTACAGTCCTGCCATTATTGTCTTGGGCAGGACAGGTGATAGCGGGCACAATATATTGCAGGAAAGGTCCGTGGGGTAAGGTTTCATCTGCTAGAAGCATACCAATTGTCGGCTGGGACTGGACGCTGTGGACCACCCCTGTGTATAACATAACTACGATTTGTTTGGCCGTTATTATCCTGATCCCCCATTATTATGTGTATGGTCGGCTCTGACGGGAGCAAATAATAGGTTTGGGTGGGAAAACTTAATTTTGGCTTTCCCACTCCAAGAACTGAAGTTCACAGGCATCTAGTAGGCTTCATATAAACAGCGTTATGCCAAGTGGAGGACCAAGGGGTTGGAGCATGACACAGGGATTCTCTCATTGGCATTCCTGGTCAAGGTCCACCCGCTCAGGCTCTGCAGTAGGCCTAACATAAGTCTACCATCTTTGCCTGGAGTGTTCCTTCAACATCCATGGCTTGTCTGGTACCTTGAAGAACAGAAAATCGAAGAATTACTCATCAGGTGGCCAGTCGCTGGTCATACATAGCCTCAGGTTGGTGACACACATTAGACGAGCGGATCCTGAGGATTTCTATGGGATCTACCTACAGTGAAATGTGTACGAGCAAGAAGGATCAGACAGGTTGGACGTTAACCAGTCCTGTTCTTTATTCCTTGGGGATAAATGGCACAGTTCTGTCTTCTCTCCCTTCTGCTACTGAAATAACATATATCCCTAGGCACCATACACACGTAGCTGGGCCAATGTTATTGGGATGTTGGCTGAACGATCATTCTCCTCACTGCACCCTCAGTCTGGTCCTCCATCTCACCATCATACATCTTCCCTATGGCTACTTTGCACTTTATGGCTGGCTATCTCTTGGTCGAAGATCTGGCAATTGCGACTCATAATTTTTTTTCCAGTAGGTTTATATTCCATTCTTAATGGGACTAAAACAGAGCGAAACCAGTGGAAAGCTTTTCAATCTGTGTATGATCTCTGGAGATTCCATCTCTGGAATCCCCAGCAATCATTAGAATGGGGGTCCCAAGCCCTGTTCCAGAGGAGATTGAATGGAGGGGTGTTGGCAGGTTCCAACTTCTGCTCTAGAGATCGTTGGGGGGCCTCAATGATCATACATTTATCACCTATTCTGTGGACAACCTCTTTGAATTGCTTGTCCTAACTGGAGGAGCCCTATAAATATGCTTGATCAGATTGTTCACTCAACGGGGTCCATCAAGGCAGAGGGCAAACTTGGAAAACGATTCACAGTCTTCCAGAGTAAAATATATTGGAGCCTTTAGTGTGGAACCATCTTATTTTTGGTTATGGATGTTGACTTGTAAGGGAGTCACCTATGGGTGACATCAGAGAAACAGGTTGAGCTGTTTTGCATACTTCTTTTTCCTCAGGGAGCATTGCCGGTAAACTCCCTACACAAGCGATGTCTCCACAAGAAGTTAGTCCACTGAAATAGCCTTACTTCCGGTAACATTTCCTTGTCCTAAATCTAAGCTCGTTTCACCCGGTAAGCATCATGGGTTGGGTATCAAGGTATAGTTTTTTATCAGTATTGTGCACCAGCAGGATCCCTAGGTCTATGCCCTCTCTAGATGGTATCCTTTGCATGGGTGTGCCATCAACTATTCACTACCTTCTAGTCATGATGATGGATGATGACTTTACTGCTCCTGTCTTGGCACTAGTTTTGGTTTGCAGAGAGGTACACGTACACCCTGTGCCAGGCATCCTGACCATGAAATGTAACGTCTAGTAGTCTCATTATTTTAGAGTATGGCAGGAACAATTATGAGAAGTATATTAATGCCAGGCAAAGAATAAAAGGACTGAGCTTCGAGAGAAGTGGCAAGTATAAAGACACAGGTGCCCAGGGTACATTATAGAGGACACTTCAAGTGAGATTACAGACTGGTAAAGAACAGGTTAATAAAAAAGCAAAGGTCGAGAGTTAAGATCAGGGTTGGACTGGGCACACCAGCAGACAAGGTTCTCCTAAAGTCCTAGGTCTTGCCAGACCCAACAGGGCCCATGAGGGCCATCAGTTTGTTGTGTAATTAATGAAGCATGCCACGGTATAACTGGGTGGCAGGTCTTCAGTCTTATCTTCTGGGGTGGGCTCATGTCTCATATGGGAAATCAGTTTTAGAGGAGTTGTCGGCTTTACCTCTCAGCATGCGTTATCAGGGCATATGGACAATGAAGTCCCTCAATCAAGTACTTCCATTATTAGCTAAATAAGAGATGTCCTGTGTCATGCCTCAATGTAATCAGTCACTGACTGATAGCTGATGAGCTATATCCTATATTATACTCCAGAGCAGTACTCACTATTCTGCTGGTGCAGTCAGTGTACATACATTACATTACTGATCCTGAGTTACATCTTGTATTATACTCCAGAGCTGCACTCACTATTCTGCTGTTGTAGTCACTGTGTACATACATTACTTATCCTGTACTGATCCTGAGTTACATCCTGTATTATACTCCAGAGCTACACTCACTATTCTGCTGGTGCAGTCATTGTGTACATATATTACATTACTTTTATCCTGTACTGATCGTGAGTTACATCCTGCATTATACTCCAGAGCTGCACTCACTATTCTGCTGGTGGAGTTACTGTGTACAGACATTACATTGCTTATCCTGTACTGATCCTGAGTTACATCCTGTATTATACTCCAGAGCTGCACTCACTATTCTGCTGGTGCAGTCACTGTGTACATACACTACTTATCCTGTACTGATCCTGAGTTACATCTTGTATTATACTCCAGAGCTGCACTCACTATTCTGCTGGTGGAGTCACTGTGTACATACATTACATTACTTATCCTGTACTGATTCTGAGTTGCATCCTGTCTTATACTCCAGAGCTGCACTCACTATTCTGCTGGTGGAGTCACTGTGTACATACATTACTTATCCTGTACTGATCCTGAGTAACATCCTGTATTATACTCCCGAGCTGCACTCACTATTCTGCTGGTGCAGTCACTGTGTACATACATTACTTATCCTGTACTGATCCTGAGTTACATCCTGTATTATACTCCAGAGCTGCACTCACTATTCTGCTGGTGGAGTCACTGTGTACATACATTACTTATCATGTACTGATCCTGAGTTACATCCTGTATTATACTCCAGAGCTGCACTCACTATTCTGCTGGTGGAGTCACTGTGTACATACATTACTTATCCTGGACTGATCCTGAGTAACATCCTGTATTATACTCCCGAGCTGCACTCACTATTCTGCTGGTGCAGTCACTGTGTACATACATTACTTATCCTGTACTGATCCTGAGTTACATCCTGTATTATACTCCAGAGCTGCACTCACTATTCTGCTGGTGGAGTCACTGTGTACATACATTACTTATCCTGTACTGATCCTGAGTTACATCCTGCATTATACTCCAGAGCTGCACTCACTATTCTGCTGGTGCAGTCACTGTGTACATACATTACTTATCCTGTACTGATCCTGAGTTACATCCTGTATTATACTCCAGAGCTGCACTCACTATTCTGCTGGTGGAGTCACTGTGTACATACATTTCACTGCTTATACCATTATAGGAGCTCAGTTAAACTGAGGGGGTTTTTGTTTACAAGCTTGCTGACGATTTCCAATGGCATCCATAAGAATTGTAAATGCAGCTCCTGAGTATAATACAGAGTTGGTACTCAGGATAATTTTATTTGTGGGTGTAAATGATAAACCTCCAGTGGATCACGATAATGATTAATATTAGACTGTTCATCTCCTGGGAAGATCTTTGTTTTCTGGGTGGTGGCCATAACAGGTGATAGTAAGGTTCAGATATCTGCAATGCGGCCACATTATCAGACATAAAACGGATGTAGCGCCGCTGAGCCGAGCTTATCTTACCGTAGGTAATATGTACAGCAAGATGTGACCTTATTATGGAGATCTGAAACCACCAAGATGTCCAGAAGCAAGGCTCAGTATTGGAGGTGCTGACGATGTACACCTATCTAACTCTAGGCCAACAGCTATTCCTCCCGAATTCCCCACAGATATGCTCGGCTCAGCCGAGGGTGCATGTGTTTTCACTGGGAAAAGGGAGAGGAGTCGGACAGTGGCTTATCTCCGGCTATAACAAAGGATTGGGCATGTTGGTATTGAACATGCTCAATTCTTCTTTCTTCTATTGTAAGTAATCTTTCCAAAAGACCTCCTCTTTAAGAAGACCACCAGACAGGTTTTTCTACCATTTATTCTGCATGCTAGCCATCTCCCTTGAGGAGACCACTCCCTAGAAGACCACTGTTAACTGCAATTCTGGGTTTGGCTGACATATCTATTGTGTATGGGCACGTGGGTGGTTTAGATTAAATAGGTGATAGGTTGGGAAAAAAAACAGGTTTGAACAGAATAACAAGTCCCCATTGAGGAGGACAATGTAATGGGCAGGTGGTCAGGAATGTAGCAACTGGTCTGGACACAAAAACCAGAGTGAAACTGATACTGGAAATGGTCTTCTCGTCTATTTTTGTGGGCCAAGGACATGGAGGCACATGAAGATGATGGCAACCCCTGGTGGATCCCATCAGTAGAGCAGAGGACCTCTCTCATGTGACTGGATCTCCTATTAAATGGTACTATCCGGTGTGATTCTGCCCAGACACCTACCTACTGAGTAGGGCACACCTATTTGGTACTGGGGTCATAAATTATGACACGTTCTACATAAAATACATGGAGAGAACCACTTACCTGTGTTCATGCTCTCAAAGATCAACTTCATTTCCTGGAGCTCCTGCTGATGTCCACGGTCATAGGTGCCCATTACTTTGCCCAGCTCCACCAAGTCTTGCTCTCTTTGCGTCTCCAGCTGGATCTCCCTCTGCATCTGTGCCCCCGCCAGCTGACGTTCTTTGCCAGGAACCGCCATCGGCTCCACCGATATTGTCCTTCTGCGCACCTCTACCAACTCTGGCTGCGCAATAGGGGAGCTAATGCCCCTTTCTTGACGTAGAGACATCTCTCTTGCCATGGCCAGGCGGATCTCACGCTCTATGGGGGTTTCTTCTGTCGGAGAAGGCCCATCTTCTAAGACTTCTCTTTCCTTCATCTCAGGTGTCTTGTCAGAAGGTTCCTTTGGTGTATCTGACCCTCGCTGTATGTCTCCCTGCCCTGCTGTGACTGTTCTTACCTCACTGGCAGTGCAAATATGAGACGGCCACTCCTTCTCCCGGCATGCTACTGGCCGGTCTTGGTCTGCTGTCCCCTCCCTGCTGGGGAGTGCTTCCACATCAGGTGTCACTTCCCTGTCTGTTTCCTCCACTGAGGCGATCACCTGTCCACCTTCTTCCTCGTGAACTTCCTCCCCTATCACCTGGGCACCTGCTGAGTCTTCCCTGCGTGTGGCTGCCTCCTCCACCTGCGTGTCTACACCTGTTGGTTCTTCATTTAGCTGTTCTGGTGTACCTTTCACTTCGGTCCTGACCTGCATCCCCGCCTTCTCGTCTGACTCATGTGCAGCTATGTCTGTGCTGTCAATAGACACCTGTCTGTCACTCACCTGTGCGGCTGCACCTGCTCCCTGCAATGTCACCTTGTCACCTGTCATTGTTTCCGTTCCCGTCAGTTGCGTGTTGGAATGTTCTTCCCCCTCTGAGATGACTGCATTGGTATTTGAAGTCTCTGCAGACACCTGGGCTTCTGTAGAAACCCCCTCACCTGTCACCTCTGTCACTATATTGTGGACCAGCATGTCTATCCACTTCTCCCCTGCATTTGACACCTGTGCACCTGTCTCCTCACCTGTTCCTACATTTTCTCCTATCTCGGGAATGGTGGCTGGTGGAGCACGGTCATCATCTGTCTCCTCACTTGTACTTTGAGGACAGGTCTCTTCCAATTTAGCCTGGGCATCCTTTTCATCATTTGTTCCTTGCACCCCGGTCACTTCTTCTGTCACCTGTGCCTCAGTCTCTTTACCAGTCACCTGTGGCCCTGTCTCTTCATCTGTCACCTGTGCCTCAGTCTCTATACCAGTCACCTGTGGTCCTGTCTCTTTACCAGTCACCTGTGGCCCTGTCTCTTCACCTGTCACCTGTGCCTCAGTCTCTTTACCGGTCACCTGTGGTCCTGTCTCTTTACCAGTCACCTGTGGTCCTGTCTCTTCACCTGTCACCTGTACCTCAGTCTCGTCACCTGTCACCTGTACCACTTTCTCTTCATCTGTCACCTGTGGTCCTTTCCCTTCAACCGTCACATGTGGTCCTTTCCCTTCAACCGTCACCTCTGGCCCTGTCTCTTCACATGTCACCTGTGGCCCTGTCTCTTCACATGTCACCTGTGGCCCTGTCTCTTCACCTGTCACCTGTGGCCTTGTCTCTTCACCTCTTCCTTGCATATCTGTCTCTTCACCTACCTCCTGTGGCCCTGTCTCTTCACGTGTCCTCAGTAGACCTGTACCTCTTCCTTGTACATCTGTCTCATCGCTTGTTACCTGTGGCCTTGTTGCCTCTGGCGCTGTCTCTTCACCTGTCACCTGCGGCCCTGTCTCTTCACCCGTCCCCTGTGGCCCTTGGTCTGCTCTTTCCTCAGCTGATGGACCATTTTCATCCAGTGACACCAATAACCCTACAGGGACCTCCTCTCTATTCTCTGAATCCTCTGCCTTGGTCACCTGGTGAGAGGTTTCTTCCTCGGTCGCCTTCTCTTCTTCCTCCTTTTTCCTCTCCTCTGTCCCTGCTCCCTCTCCTCCTTCGCGCTGCCCTCCTGTAACTACCCCATGCCCCTCGTTCACTGTTGTCCCCTCTACCTGTTCCCTCCTGTCCTCAGGTGGAGCTGTGAATAGATGCACCACTGGCTCCCCCTTGTGGCCAGAGTCGGGAGCACAGCAGCCGGCCATTTGGCTGTCACATGGAGGGTTTATGGCAGTGCTGACATTTGACATTTGCGTTTCATCAGTGCTCTGTAGTTTCTGCTCTGACGCCATTGGATGTCGCGCTGAATTCCTGCATTAATGAAAGCTTTATCAGTGATCTTATGCTCCTTCCTTATATAACTTCTGTTTAGGACATTATATGATGAGCGGTTCCAGCCTAGCAGCAATACCTGATGGGAGTCTCCCATAATCTGAAACCCACCTACAGTAGGTTGCTGTTCTGTCCACCATGCATTACACTGCAGCTCTGCTTGTTCAAACTGGATGCTGTGTATAAGCAAAGACCCAGAACAAGCTCAGACAGCAGAGACACAATGATTACAGCCCCCTATGTTATAGCTAGGTCATACTTCCCAACTCTCCCAAAAGTATGGGAGGCTCCTGGAAGAAGGGGGGACCTCCTGGACTCTGTGGCGCTGGTAACTGTATGTGGCACTGGGATACTGCAGCCTCGGCGCCCATTTTTGGCATATCACTTCTCAAAAGGGGCTATGTAGGAAAGGGACGGGGTATTAATGGGGGGCACATAGCCTGTATTTATGGGGTCCCAAAGCACAGCTCATCACAAGTCTCCCTGAAATCAGTTCTTAAATAGAAGCCACTATGAGTAACCGTCATTGGACACCCTAAAGAATTGTAAGCCAACACCAATGCGCAGACACAATGAATATAATTCTAGGGGTCCACATACTTTTGGCCACATTGGCATCCTGCGCTAGGTTTTGCTCTTGGGCTCCCCCTGCTGCCTAGTTTTATAACTGTAAGTGACACATCGGCCATTGACCTAGGAATCAATAGGTGACCACTGGAACTTCAGCTATCTGACAAGATCCTATTAACTCTTCCTCCCCCGGAGACATGAAGAGCGCCCCCCTCTGGTGCACATAGCCACAACATCCCAGAAGCCGCTTTCCATTGTATCCTAGCTGTAGAGGTCCTACAACACAGATGCAGCCATCAGGGTCAAATTTTATGTATAGTTTTGGGTGGAAGTGACAGTTTCTGTCTGTGAGTGACGACCAATATGGCCTCCATCACAGATGAGTTGTCACCCAGCTTTCCCAGAAACAGATCAACAGATTTATTAAATTGCGGGCTCATGCGCACCGTATAACGGATGCGGAGTGGAAGGCCACGGAAGCACTACGGAGCGCTTTTGTGGCATTTCAGTTTGTGCCTCCGCACCGCAAAAAATAGAACATACTCTTTTTTGGGGGGGCGGTACGGATGGATCGCAGACCCATTCAAATTGGCATCCGCCAGCATCAGCCGCGCGGATGCAATTTGCAGTACCCAATTCACGGGTGGCACACGTTTGTGTGCATGAGCCCTTATGGGGGAAAGCTTCCAATCCTCCATGTATCTTCCAAAATTATTGTATTGCACATTGTATAATCACTTTCAGGTAGTTAAAAACAATAGGAAAAGTGTATCTAAGCTCATTAGATGTGATACCTTCTGCTGAGCTGGTGTATCCAAGCATATCATATGTGATACTGTCTGCTGAGCTGTGTATCTAAGCCTATCATGTGTGATACTGTCTGCTGAGCTGTGTATCTAAGCCTATCATGTGTGATACTGTCTGCTGAACAACTGTATCTAAGCCTATCATATGTGATCATGTCTGCTGAGCTGTGTATCTAAGCCTATCCTGTGTGATACAGAATGCTGAGCTGTGTATCTAAGCCTATCCTGTGTGATACAGAATGCTGAGCTGTGTATCTAAGCCTATCCTGTGTGATACAGAATGCTGAGCTGTGTATCTAAGCCTGTCATGTGTGATACAGAATGATCAGCTGTGTATCTAAGCCTATCCTGTGATAGTGTTGCTGAGCTGTGTATCTAAGCCTGCCATGTGTGATACAGAATGCTCAGCTGTGTATCTAAGCCTATCTTGTGACAGTGTTGCTGAGCTGTGTATCTAAGCCTGCCATGTGTGATACAGAATGCTGAGCTGTGTATCTAAGCCTGCCATGTGTGATACAGAATGCTGAGCTGTGTATCTAAGCCTGCCATGTGTGATACAGAATGCTGAGCTGTGTATCTAAGCCTGCCATGTGTGATACAGAATGCTGAGCTGTGTATCTAAGCCTGCCATGTGTGATACAGAATGCTGAGCTGTGTATCTAAGCCTGCCATGTGTGATACAGAATGCTGAGCTGTGTATCTAAGCCTGCCATGTGTGATACAGAATGCTGAGCTGTGTATCTAAGCCTGTCATGTGTGATACGGTCTCTGGATACACACTTACCTCTGGATTCGCTGGAGTTCTCTGGTTTCTGTAGAACAAGATGAGGGAGATAATAACTGAGAGGTAGAGGACAGAGACAGTGCTGGTACGAGACAGTCACCGAGCGAGCGAGAGAGAGTACTGATTAACCAGAATCCACAAATACAGCACTGTGAACCTGCACCGGGGGTCACACTGCCACAGTGGGTGGGACTACAAGTCCCAGCCTGCACTGGGGAGGGGGACCACTGACCTCTCACTGGCTCCCCCAAATGGTCGCTCTAACACCCTGGTGGGCCCAGTGCAATGGACTCATGAGCGCCCCCTGCGTCTTCTGTCTGACCGGTATAGGTCTGTATACGGGACAGCATATCCAGCCCCCCTAAATAAATACAGACTCTCCCCAGTCCCTAAAATAATTCCACACCCTACACCAGGTGCTTTAACCCCTTCCTGACATGTAACATACATGCGCATCACATGTATCCATAAACAGCGGATGTTAAAAGCTTAATATAAAATTAATTAACATTTAAAAAAAAATTGTTATATTATTTAAAGGGGCTGTCCACTAGTGACTTTTTTTTTTCCAACCAATCTCCCCTGCCAGATCTGCGAAGTACCTGCTCCCCACCACTTGGTTCTGGCCTCCAACTCATCTTCCAATCCCCGCATTGAAACTTCCTGCATGGATGGGGTCACAGCTGCAGCCAGTGACTGGCCTCAGCGGTGATGTGGCCCAGCCCAGATCAGCCCCACTAAACAAATACAGACCCTCTCAGTAAATGCCCCTAGATGCAGCCCCTGCCAGACCAAATCCTCTAAATACAGAACTACTAAAACAAGATAGGTACACGGCGGCTTAGCTTCTGAGCGGCTCCTTCTATGTGTACTTGAGGACCTGCACAGATCTGGTCAAGTGACCTTATCTGGCAGGTCCTTCAGCAGTAAGGAGACTTCCAGAGAGGAAGGGGGGGACTGCCGGGCTGTGTCCATCTCCCTGACTTTTACTAGTAAAATGGGAGGTGGCCCAGTACAGGTGCACTGTTTGTCCTATAATTACATGTCTACACACGACATGTTTACACTACATATACAACGTTCCCCTCCCCCACCCGATCGTTCACTGGCATTTTCCATTTACAGGGGTTTGCACTGCATAGCTAAACGCTCCGTCCTAGGTAATGACATAAATATACCCCTGACCCAAATACTCTACCCCCCTAAAAGCATTAAATAATACACATAAAATAAATACATTTTACAATGAAAAAAGAGCGCCCCCTATAGTCAGCAACTTCACTACACTGCACTACCCCACTCCACACTCTCGGCACCCTGTCACTGTACTCCACACACACTCGGCACCCTGTCACTGTACTCCACACACACTCGGCACCCTGTCACTGTACTCCACACACTCGGCACCCTGTCACTGTACTCCACACACACTCGGCACCCTGTCACTGTACTCCACATACACTCGGCACCCTGTCACTGTACTCCACACACACTCGGCACCCTGTCACTGTACTCCACACACTCGGCACCCTGTCACTGTACTCCACACACACTCGGCACCCTGTCACTGTACTCCACACACACTCGGCACCCTGTCACTGTACTCCACATACCTGGCACCCTGTCACTGTACTCCACACACCTCGCACCCTGTCACTGTACTCCACACACCTCGCACCCTGTCACTGTACTCCACATACCTGGCACCCTGTCACTGTGCTCCACACACCTCGCACCCTGTCACTGTACTCCACACACCTCGCACCCTGTCACTGTACTCCACACACCTCGCACCCTGTCACTGTACTCCACACACCTCGCACCCTGTCACTGTACTCCACACACACTCGGCACCCTGTCACTGTACTGCACACACCTCGCACCCTGTCACTATACTCCACACACCTCGCACCCTGTCACTGTACTCCACACACACTCGGCACCCTGTCACTGTACTGCACACACCTCGCACCCTGTCACTGTACTCCACACACCTCGCACCCTGTCACTGTACTCCACACACCTCGCACCCTGTCACTGTACTCCACACACTTGGCACCCTGTCACTGTACTCCACACACTTGGCACCCTGTCACTGTACTCCACATACCTATCACCCTGTCCCTGTACTCCACATACCTGGCACCCTGTCACTGTACTCCACACACTCGGCACCCTGTCACTGTACTTCACACACCTTGCACCCTGTCACTGTGCGCCACACACCTCGCACCCTGTCACTGTACTCCACACACACTCGGCACCCTGTCACTGTACTCCACACACACTCGGCACCCTGTCACTGTACTCCACACACTCGGCACCCTGTCACTGTACTCCTCACACTCGGCACCCTGTCACTGTACTCCACACACACTCCACACACACTTGGCACCCTGTCACTGTACTCCACACACTCGGCACCCTGTCACTGTACTCCACACACTCGGCACCCTGTCACTGTACTCCACACACTCGGCACCCTGTCACTGTACTCCACACACTTGGCACCCTGGCACTGTACTCCACACACCTGGCACCCTGGCACTGTACTCCACACACTTGGCACCCTGTCACTGTACTCCACACACCTGGCACCCTGTCACTGTACTCCACACACACTTGGCACCCTGTCACTGTACTCCACACACTTGGCACCCTGTCACTGTACTCCACATACCTGGCACCCTGTCACTGTACTCCACACACTCGGCACCCTGTCACTGTACTCCATACACTCGGCACCCTGTCACTGTACTCCACACACCTCGCACCCTGTTACTGTGCTCCACACACCTTGCACCCTGTCACTGTACTCCACACACTCGGCACCCTGTCACTGTACTCCACACACTCGGCACCCTGTCACTGTGCTCCACACACTCGGCACCCTGTCACTGTACTCCACACACACTCGGCACCCTGTCACTGTACTCCACACACTTGGCACCCTGTCACTGTACTCCACATACCTGGCACCCTGTCACTGTACTCCACATACCTGGCACCCTGTCACTGTACTCCACACACTCGGCACCCTGTCACTGTACTCCATACACTCGGCACCCTGTCACTGTACTCCACACACCTCGCACCCTGTTACTGTGCTCCACACACCTCGCACCCTGTCACTGTACTCCACACACTCGGCACCCTGTCGCTGTGCTCCACACACTCGGCACCCTGTCACTGTACTCCACACACTCGGCACCCTATCACTGTGCTCCACACACTCGGCACCCTGTCACTGTACTCCACACACACTTGGCACCCTGTCACTGTACTCCACACACTTGGCACCCTGTCACTGTACTCCACACACTTGGCACCCTGTCACTGTACTCCACATACCTGGCACCCTGTCACTGTACTCCACACACTCGGCACCCTGTCACTGTACTCCACACACTCGGCACCCTGTCACTGTACTCCACAAACTCAGCACCCTGTCACTGTACTCCACACACCTGGCACCCTGTCACTGTACTCCACACACACTTGGCACCCTGTCACTGTACTCCACACACTTGGCATCCTGTCACTGTACTCCACACACACTCCACACACACTTGGCACCCTGTTACTGTACTCTACACACTCGGCACCCTGTCACTGTACTCCACACACTTGGCACCCTGTCACTGTACTCCACACACTCGGCACCCTGTCACTGTACTCCACAAACTTGGCACCCTGGCACTGTACTCCACACACCTGGCACCCTGGCACTGTACTCCACACACTCGGCACCCTGTCACTGTACTCCACACACCTGGCACCCTGTCACTGTACTCCACACACACTTGGCACCCTGTCACTGTACTCCACACACTTGGCACCCTGTCACTGTACTCCACACACTTGGCACCCTGTCACCGTACTCCACATACCTGGCACCCTGTCACTGTACTCCACACACTCGGCACCCTGTCACTGTACTCCACACACTCGGCACCCTGTCACTGTACTCCACAAACTCGGCACCCTGTCACTGTACTCCACACACCTGGCACCCTGTCACTGTACTCCACACACACTTGGCACCCTGTCACTGTACTCCACACACTTGGCATCCTGTCACTGTACTCCACACACACTTGGCACCCTGTCACTGTACTCCACACACACTTGGCACCCTGTCACTGTACTCCACACACTTGGCACCCTGTCACTGTACTCCACATACCTGGCACCCTGTCACTGTACTCCACACACTCGGCACCCTGTCACTGTACTCCACACACCTGGCACCCTGGCACTGTACTCCACACACACTTGGCACCCTGTCACTGTACTCCACATACCTGGCACCCTGTCACTGTACTCCACACACTCGGCACCCTGTCACTGTACTCCACATACCTGGCACCCTGTCACTGTACTCCACACACTCGGCACCCTGTCACTGTACTCCATACACTCGGCACCCTGTCACTGTACTCCACACACCTCGCACCCTGTTACTGTGCTCCACACACCTTGCACCCTGTCACTGTACTCCACACACTCGGCACCCTGTCACTGTACTCCACACACTCGGCACCCTGTCACTGTGCTCCACACACTCGGCACCCTGTCACTGTACTCAACACACACTCGGCACCCTGTCACTGTACTCCACACACTTGGCACCCTGTCACTGTACTCCACATACCTGGCACCCTGTCACTGTACTCCACATACCTCGGCACCCTGTCACTGTACTCCATACACTCGGCACCCTGTCACTGTACTCCATACACCTCGGCACCCTGTTCACTGTACTCCACACACCTCGCACCCTGTTCACTGTACTCCACACACTCTGCACCCTGTCAGCTGTACTCCACACACTCGCACCCTGTCACTGTACTCCACACACTCGGCACCCTATCACTGTGCTCCACACACTCGGCACCCTGTCACTGTACTCCACACACTCGGCACCCTGTCACTGTACTCCACACCACACTCGGCACCCTGTCACTGTACTCCACACACACTCGGCACCCTGTCACTGTACTCCACACACTCTGCACCCTGTCACTGTACTCCACACACTCGGCACCCTGTCACTGTACTCCACAAACTCGGCACCCTGTCACTGTACTCCACACACCTGGCACCCTGTCACTGTACTCCACACACACTCCACACACACTTGGCACCCTGTCACTGTACTCCACACACACTCCACACACACTTGGCACCCTGTCACTGTACTCCACACACTCGGCACCCTGTCACTGTACTCCACACACTTGGCACCCTGTCACTGTACTCCACACACTCGGCACCCTGTCACTGTACTCCACAAACTTGGCACCCTGGCACTGTACTCCACACACCTGGCACCCTGGCACTGTACTCCACACACTCGGCACCCTGTCACTGTACTCCACACACACTAGGCACCCTGTCACTGTACTCCACACACTTGGCACCCTGTCACTGTACTCCACACACTTGGCACCCTGTCACTGTACTCCACATACCTGGCACCCTGTCACTGTACTCCACACACTCGGCACCCTGTCACTGTACTCCACACACTCGGCACCCTGTCACTGTACTCCACAAACTCGGCACCCTGTCACTGTACTCCACACACACTCGGCACCCTGTCACTGTACTCCACACACCTGGCACCCTGTCACTGTACTCCACACACACTCCACACACACTCGGCACCCTGTCACTGTACTCCACACACCTGGCACCCTGTCACTGTACTCCACACACACTCCACACACACTTGGCACCCTGTCACTGTACTCCACACACTTGGCATCCTGTCACTGTACTCCACACACACTCCACACACACTTGGCACCCTGTCACTGTACTCTACACACTCGGCACCCTGTCACTGTACTCCACACACTTGGCACCCTGTCACTGTACTCCACACACTCGGCACCCTGTCACTGTACTCCACAAACTTGGCACCCTGGCACTGTACTCCACACACCTGGCACCCTGGCACTGTACTCCACACACTCGGCACCCTGTCACTGTACTCCACACACCTGGCACCCTGTCACTGTACTCCACACACACCTGGCACCCTGGCACTGTACTCCACACACTCGGCACCCTGTCACTGTACTCCACACACCTGGCACCCTGTCACTGTACTCCACACACACTTGGCACCCTGTCACTGTACTCCACACACTTGGCACCCTGTCACTGTACTCCACACACTTGGCACCCTGTCACTGTACTCCACATACCTGGCACCCTGTCACTGTACTCCACACACTCGGCACCCTGTCACTGTACTCCACACACCTGGCACCCTGGCACTGTACTCCACACACACTTGGCACCCTGTCACTGTACTCCACACACTTGGCACCCTGTCACTGTACTCCACACACCTGGCACCCTGGCACTGTACTCCACACACACTCGGCACCCTGTCACTGTACTCCACACACTCGGCACCCTGTCACTGTACTCCACACACTTGGCACCCTGTCACTGTACTCCACATACCTGGCACCCTGTCACTGTACTCCACACACTTGGCACCCTGTCACTGTACTCCACACACTCGGCACCCTGTCACTGTACTCCACACACTTGGCACCCTGTCACTGTACTCCACATACCTGGCACCCTGTCACTGTACTCCACACACTCGGCACCCTGTCACTGTACTCCACACACCTGGCACCCTGGCACTGTACTCCACACACACTTGGCACCCTGTCACTGTACTCCACACACTTGGCACCCTGTCATTGTACTCCGCACATTCGGCACCCTGTACTTTTATCGAAACCAGACCCTTATCACTGCACCAGACACACACACCCAAGGTTGTCACTGCACCATAATCTCCAACCACCCTGTCACTCCCCCCATACACCTATCACCCAACTAAGGCCCCTTTACACGGGCCGAGCATGAGCCAGATACGGGAACGCTCATTAGCGATTATCTGCCGGTGTAAAGGCGCCGCTGATTACCCGATGAACCAACAAAATGCTAGTTCATTGAGTAATATGATTGTGCTGTCACCTAAGTCATCGTTTGCCGGCAGCAGATCATTTAAACAGCCTCTGCCGGCAAACAATGATTCTGTATGGGGACAAGTGATGGCCGTAGTGATCACTCCTCCCCGTACTGTGGAGGAGATCACTGCATGTAATAGCAGCACTTCACCTCCACGGACGAGCAGGCGATTGCTGGGAAGGAACGCTTCTCTCCTCACAATCACCTGCCGAATTGTTCAGTCGGGGCGTCGCTAGGTTAAAACATTCGGGGCCTGGGCCCCGGATGTTTTGTCCCATGCCCCGAATGTCCTGCCTGCCTGCTAGATGCAACTGTATTGCCGTACACAGAACGGCAAATACAATTGAATCTTATACTAGTAGGAGGCGAAGGACCTTTGGTGACATCACAGGTCATGTGATCAGCAAAACAGGCTGTGATAGGATGACCTGGATGATGTCACCATCCAGGTCATCCTATCACAGCCTGTTTTGCTGATCACATGACCTGTGATGTCACCAAAGGTCCTTCGCCTCTTCCCAGTTCAGGATTGGACCCGAGTCAAGAGGAGAAGGAGCCTAATGGTGATGTCTGTACAGGAGAGGTAAGTGAAGGGAGAGGCAGAGAAATGCTGGGAGTTGTAGTTATTTAACTGGGATGTATTTTAGGGCTGAAGGGAGGGATGTTATTGACATGGAACTGTGTGCTTGAGGTGGCTGGGGGAGGGAGGGATGTTATTTACATGGGACTGTATGTTGAAAGTGGATGGTGGGGGGGGAATGATGTTTATGTACATGGGACTTAATGTTTAGGGTAGGCTACGTTCACACTTGCGTTTGGTGATCCGCTTGTGAGATCCGTTTCAGGTCTCTCACAAGCAGCCCCAAATGCATCAGTTTAACCCCAATGCATTCTGAATGGATGCGGATCCATTCAGAATGCATTCGTTCGGCTCCGTGCGGTCCCCCGTTCCATTTTGGAGGCGGACCTCAAAATGCTGCAAGCAGCGTTTTTTGTGTCCGCATGGCCTTGCAGGGCCAAACGCATCCGTCCTGACAATGAAAGTCAATAGGGACGGATCCCTTTGCATTGACACAAAATGGTGCAATTGTAAACGGATCCGTCCCCCATTGACTTTTAATGTAAGTCAGGACGGATCCGTATTGGGACTTAGAAATTCAAATCTAATACAAACGAATTGGTCCTGAACGGATGCATTCGTTTGTATTATATCGGTGCGGATCCGTCCTGTACAAGTACATGACAGATCCGCACGAACGCAAGTGTGAAAGTAGCCTTAGGGGGTGATGTTTACATGGGATTGTGCGTTGGAGGCGGCTGGGGAAGAGGTGATGTTATTTACATGGGACTGTATGGTGGAGGGAGGATTATAACTGCAGGGGGCACTGCAAATCCAGGGGACATTATAGGCGGTCTTATTACTACTGGGGGCTCTATAGGAGGGTCTTGTAGATCTGCCTTATTTCTACTAAGCGCACTATGGGGGCCTTATTACTACTGTGGGGTCTGTAGGGGGCTTTACTACCACTGGGGGAACAATAGGGGGCCTTATTTCTACTAGGGACTCTGTGAAGGTATTATTAATATGGGAGGGCATTGTTGAGGAGCATTATCACGGTTGGGGCAGTGTTACTAATAAGGGCATTCTAGAAGGGAATTACTATTGGTGGGACTATGAGGAGCACTATTACTATGGGGGGCAGTAATGTTTCTTTAGGATAGTATTTGGGGGTATGAGGGGGGGGGGGGTTGAGGTTTTGGCATAGCAAGCAGCAGGATAACACTGTGGGGACTCCAGTTGGGGGATAATGATAGAAAGTGAGGAAGCTAAGATGTCTGTGTGTCACACTCTGCAGAGACGAGGCGGCTGAGAGAAGTTGTCCAGACCGAGAAGATGATGACAGAGAGGAGACGTCACCTGGAGGCCCTGGATGTGACAGGTAAGTGCCGCTGTATAGCAAGTACAGCATAGTGTGGGGGGGGGCATATTTATTGGGGCTTGTGCCCCGGATCTTTTGAGACCCTAGCAACGCCCCTGGTTCAGTGTAAAGGGGCCTTTAGTCAACACAATGATACTGCACCCCTCACATCCAGCACCCTATTACTGCACCCTTCACAGCCAGCACCCTATTACTGCACCCCTCACATCCAGCACCCTATTACTGCACCCTTCACAGTTAGCACCCTATTACTGCACCCTTCACAGCCAGCACCCTATTACTGCACCCCTCACATCCAGCACCCTATTACTGCACCCCTCACATCCAGCACAATGATACTGCACCCCTCACATCCAGCACCCTATTACTGCACCCCTCACATCCAGCACCCTATTACTGCACCCCTCACATCCAGCACCCTATTACTGCACCCCTCACATCCAGCACCCTATTACTGCACCCCTCACATCCAGCACCCTATTACTGCACCCCTCACATCCAGCACCCTGTCACTGCACCCCTCACATCCAGCACCCTATTACTGCACCCCTCACATCCAGCACCCTATTACTGCACACTTCACATCCAGCACCCTATTACTGCACCCCTCACATCCAGCACGCCATTACTGCACCCCTCACATCCAGCACCCTATTACTGCACCCCTCACATCCAGCACAATGATACTGCACCCTCACATCCAGCACCCTATTACTGCACCCTTCACAGTTAGAACCCTATTACTGCACCCTTCACAGCCAGCACCCTATTACTGCACCCTTCACAGCCAGCACTCTATTACTGCACCCTTCACAGCCAGCACCCTATTACTGCACCCTTCACATCCAGCACCCTATTACTGCACCCTTCACAGTTAGAACCCTATTACTGCACCCTTCACAGCCAGCACCCTATTACTGCACCCTTCACAGCCAGCACCCTATTACTGCACCCTTCACAGCCAGCACCCTATTACTGCACCCTTCACAGTTAGTACCCTATTACTGCACCCTTGACAGCCAGCACCCTATTAATGCACCCTTCACAGCCAGCACCCTATTACTGCACCCTTCACAGCACCTTACCACTGCATTAATCACAGCCAGCTCCCTGTTACTGCACCCCTCACAGCCAGCACCCTATTACTGCACCCCTCACAGCCAGCACCCTGTCACTTCACCATACCCAAGCTCCTGTCAATGCATATAACATACCTTGCATCCTATCCAGTCACTGTGCTGCTTCAGCCCACACACCCAGGTCCTTATCATAGCACGATACACACTTACCGTTTCTACACCTCACATATCTAGCACCCTGTAACTACACCCCACACATCTAGCACCCTCTCACTACACCCACATATCTAGAACCCTGTCACTACACTCCACACACTCAGCACTCTGTGAATGCACTCCTGTCCCTGGTCCATAAACTCCAAGCTCCCTGTCGGTCGGTCGACCTCACGCACCCAGCACCCTGTCACTGCACCCCTCACACACCCAGCACCCTGTCACTGCACCCCTCACACACGCAGCACCCTGTCACTGCACCCCTCACGCACCCAGCACCCTGTCACTGCACCCCTCACACACCAGCACCCTGTCACTGCACCCCTCACACACGCAGCACCCTGTCACTGCACCCCTCACACACCCAGCACCCTGTCACTGCACCCCATACACACCAGCACCCTGTCACTGCACCCCTCACACACCCAGCACCCTGTCACTGCACCCCTCACACACGCAGCACCCTGTCACTGCACCCCTCACACACCAGCACCCTGTCACTGCACCCCTCACACACCCAGCACCCTGTCACTGCAACCCCTCACACACCCAGCACCCTGTCACTGCATCCCATACACACCAGCACCCTGTCACTGCACCCCTCACACACCCAGCACCCTGTCACTGCACCCCTCACACACCAGCACCCTGTCACTGCACCCCTCACACACCCAGCACCCTGTCACTGCACCCCTCACACACCAGCACCCTGTCACTGCACCCCTCACACACCCAGCACCCTGTCACTGCACCCCTCACACACCCAGCACCCTGTCACTGCACCCCATACACACCCAGCACCCTGTCACTGCACCCCTCACACACCCAGCACCCTGTCACTGCACCCCTCACACACCCAGCACCCTGTCACTGCACCCCTCACACACCCAGCACCCTGTCACTGCACCCCTCACACACCAGCACCTGTCACTGCACCCCTCACACACCAGCACCCTGTCACTGCACCCCTCACACACCCAGCACCCTGTCACTGCACCCCTCACACACCCAGCACCCTGTCACTGCACCCCATACACACCAGCACCCTGTCACTGCACCCCTCACACACCCAGCACCCTGTCCCTGCATCATTCACACCCAGCATCCTATCACTGCACCCCTCTCAGACAGCACCCTGTTGCTGCACCCCTCAGACATCCAGCCGTCTGTCACTACACCCCATACCCTATGCTCCCAAGACCCTTGTACCTAACGCCATACACCCAACTCTGCTCATCAGACCCCTCACACACCCAGCACCCTGTCACTGCACCCCATACACACCAGCACCCTGTCACTGCACCCCTCACATACCCAGCATCCTATCACTGCACCCCTCACACACCCAGCACCCTGTCACTGCACCCCATACACACCAGCACCCTGTCACTGCACCCCTCACACACCCAGCACCCTGTCACTGCACCCCTCACACACCCAGCACCCTGTCACTGCACCCCTCACACACCCAGCACCCTGTCACTGCACCCCTCACACACCCAGCACCCTGTCACTGCACCCCATACACACCAGCACCCTGTCACTGCACCCCTCACACACCCAGCACCCTGTCACTGCACCCCTCACACACCCAGCACCCTGTCACTGCACCCCTCACGCACCCAGCACCCTGTCACTGCACCCCTCACACACCAGCACCCTGTCACTGCACCCCTCACACACCAGCACCCTGTCACTGCACCCCTCACACACCCAGCACCCTGTCACTGCACCCCTCACACACCCAGCACCCTGTCACTGCACCCCATACACACCAGCACCCTGTCACTGCACCCCTCACACACCCAGCACCCTGTCCCTGCATCATTCACACCCAGCATCCTATCACTGCACCCCTCACACACCCAGCACCCTGTCACTGCACCCCTCACGCACCCAGCACCCTGTCACTGCACCCCTCACACACCAGCACCCTGTCACTGCACCCCTCACACACCAGCACCCTGTCACTGCACCCCTCACACACCCAGCACCCTGTCACTGCACCCCTCACACACCCAGCACCCTGTCACTGCACCCCATACACACCAGCACCCTGTCACTGCACCCCTCACACACCCAGCACCCTGTCCCTGCATCATTCACACCCAGCATCCTATCACTGCACCCCTCTCAGACAGCACCCTGTTGCTGCACCCCTCAGACATCCAGCCGTCTGTCACTGCACCCCATACCCTATGCTCCCAAGACCCTTGTACCTAACGCCATACACCCAACTCTGCTCATCAGACCCCTCGCACACCGAGCACCGTCACAACACCCCTAACACACTCAGCACCCTGTCTCTATACTCCTTGCACACCCAGCACCCTGTTACTGCTTTAAACAATACCAGAGCCCTGTCACTGTCCCCTCCCACACCTAGCCCCCTATCTGTTCACCCCAAACACCCGAGCACCCTGTCTTTGTGAGCGCTCACCTGGCTGTCTCTCGCACTCTCTGGAGCACCCGTCTCTCTCCCTCTTTCACCTTGAGCGTGTCCTGTATTACTCAGTGGCACAATGAGCTGATTGTGTCATTAGGTGACTGGTTGTGACTGCCTGGTACCGAGGACACAAAAGGACACACATGAGGTATGAGCTCTCCCAAATCACTTACCTGTGCTGTACATACCTGCATGTCACCTGCTTGCAAAAACCCCCAACATATCCTGGTAATTCAGAATTAGAGAAGTAGCCTTCATGTACTGGGTAGCATGCACCTACTGACACTTACCTGTGGGTACAAACCTGTGCTAAAGGATGGGGTTAGTAGCAAACTGCGTCCTGGGCATTAGATTAGACTGCTGATATTTTGGCTGCATTTATTGACCTAATCCTGTAACTCCTATTCCTTAAAATGGAGAAGAACCAAAGAGAGTCATCTCCAGTATTAGTAGTGGTTCCAGATCCAATTACATGATTCTTACGCTGTAAGTCGTTTATCAAAAAGTTGCAATTTTTTGTACTTTTTTATTGAAGAGATCTGTGCCCCCACCCAACTAGTTGAGCTGGAATCTTCCATGGGTAGAACACTAGAGAAGGTTGAACAGTACAATCTGAATGTGGTATAAGGGCGTTGTTATTACTGTAATCATACAAGGATACGGCTGTGGCGCATAGAACAACTGGTAGGGAGTGGTCTAGATATGGGGAACTGGGAAAGGAGTGGTCTACATGTGGGGAACTGGCACATAGGAAAACTGCAGACAAAGTGGTCTGGACCATGGGAGAACTGGGGAAGGACTTAACCGTCACACAGGGGCATAGAGAAGAAGCAGGTGAGCAAATCAGAAAATAGGAGATAGCGATCTGGCCCATGGGAGACCTGGTGAGGGAGTGGATGGTAAACTGCAGAAGAAATGGTCTGGACCATGGGAGAACTGAAGAAGGAATGGTCAGGACCATGGGAGACCTGGTGAGGGAGTGGATAGTAAACTGCAGAAGAAATGGTCTGGACCATGGGAGAACTGAAGAAGGAATGGTCAGGACCATGGGAGACCTGGTGAGGGAGTGGATAGTAAACTGCAGAAGAAATGGTCTGGACCATGGGAGAACTGAAGAAGGAATGGTCAGGACCATAGGAGACCTGGTGAGGGAGTGGATAGTAAACTGAACTGCAGAAGAAATGGTCTGGACCATGGGAGAACTGAAGAAGGAATGGTCAGAATCATGGGAGAACTGGTGAGGGAGTGGATGGTAAACTGCAGAAGAAATGGTCTGGACCATGGGAGAACTGAAGAAGGAATGGTCAGGACCATAGGAGACCTGGTGAGGGAGTGGATAGTAAACTGCAGAAGAAATGGTCTGGACCATGGGAGAACTGAAGAAGGAATGGTCAGAACCATGGGAGAACTGGGGAGGGAGTGGATGGTAAACGGCAGAAGAAGTGGTCAGGACCATAGGAGAACTGTGGAAGGAATTAACTGGCACATAGAAACGTTGCAGAAGAAGTGGTCTGAACCATGGGAGAACCAGGAAAGGACTAGTCTAGC
The DNA here is from genome assembly GCF_014858855.1 of Bufo gargarizans. Lineage (NCBI taxonomy): Eukaryota > Metazoa > Chordata > Amphibia > Anura > Bufonidae > Bufo > Bufo gargarizans. The sequence goes on from NW_025334238.1 coordinate 269,545, forward strand.
AAACAGGAAGATTGGAGAAGGAATGGTCTGGACCATGGGATAACTGGTGAAGGTGTTGTCAGTAAACTGCAGATGAAGTAGTCTGAACAGTAGGAAAAATGGAGTAGTCAGAACCATGGGAGAACCAGGAATGGACCATGGGATAACTGGGGAAGGAGTGGTCTGGTACATAGGAGAACTGCAAATGAAGTGGTCTGGACAAATGGCTCAGTTGTTATCACTGGTGCCTTGCAGCGCCGGGGTCCTTAGGTTCAAACTCAACCAAGGTCAACATCTGCATATAGTTTGTATGTTCTCCCCGGGGTTTGTATAGGTTTCCTCCTGGTACCCTGGTTTTCCCCCACACTCCAAAAACATAGGGAACTTAGATTGTGAGCTCCACTGGAGACAGCAAGTAATTATAATGTCTGTAAACTGCTGTGAAATATGTCAGCACTATGTAAGTGATTCAAATAAATAAATTGAGAAATCAGAAAATGGGAGAGAGTGGTCTGGACCATGGGAAAAGTGGTTTGGCATATAGGAGAATAAGTGGTCTGGACCATGGGAAAACTGGGGAAGGAGTGGACTGGCACATATAAATAGGAAAGGAATGGTCTGGAGCATTGGAGAATTACAGTATGGGTGCTTTGGGTGGCTGTTCATGGTAAGTGTGATCTGCATAATAGAATGTGTAGGGGTTCTGGGGTTTATATTAGTTCAGGGTGGTTTGTATTTGGGGGGGGGTCTGAATTTATGTGAGGGCTCTGGTCGGGGTTTCTTCTAGGGTCTTTATTTGTTTTGGGGGGTTTCTGGTCTATGGACTGTAATAGTTTGTATTTATTCTGGGGTCTGAATTTATTATTATTATTGTGTTGTTTTAGAGGCTGAGGATGGCTGCAGAAGTGAAGTGCCAAAGACTTCTTGGCAGAAAACTCTGCAGCCATCAGTAGAAGTCGTCATGGCTGTTTAGGTTGGATGGCGAAGAAAAGAGAACTTCTACAATCATGAAATATGTCACCTATGGGTCACTGGATTTATAAAGGATCTGTCACCACTCCTGACATGTGTGTTATAGGAAATCCCTGTATTTCCCCAAAAGTCTATGTCTAGACTCTAGACCAGGGGTGCACAACGTTTCCTGGTTGGGGGCCACATTGCCAGACTGAACCAATGACGAGGGCCGCAATTAAAATTTAAAGCTGTATTAACAACTGAAATATTGTATTTGTGGCATTATATACCATTAATGTCTAGTTACACTTCTAGGACTCCCACCTAATGGGAGAAATACATGAAAAATACATGTGAGCAGCCACAAGACATAGGCATACATGTCGGTTACCAGATGGTTGGGGGCCGCACAGAATGGTATCAAGGGCCGCATGTGGCCCCCGGGCCGCAGGTTGTGCACCCCTGCTCTAGACCAAGCACAACAGACAACTAGGCGTTACAATTACCACTGTCTATAGCAGTGATGGCTAACCTTGGCACTCCAGCTGTGGTAAAACTACAACTCCCAAGATGCCCCCTTTACTTGGTTGCTCTCAGAACTCTATAGAAATAAATGGAGCATGCTGGGAGTTGTAGTTTCACCACAGCTGGAGTGCCAAGGTTAGCCATCACTGGTCTATAGGATGAGTCCCTACACAGTCTGATACTGTAAGTGATGATGGATACTGTCAGAAGGGAATGGTAATGCCTAGTTATCAATGTTAATACAGAAATGTTGTGATGTCTATAGACAAAGTGCATCAGGGAGGTGGTGGAGAAGAAGGCGAGACAAGTTTTGGGAACAGCCCAGGCCCTATTATCTATTTAATCTGCCCCTAGTCCGGACTATGGGAGAAGGGGTGATCTGAACGAAGAAAAAACTGTAGAAGGAATGGTCTGGGCTATGGGAGAACTGGAAAAGGAGTTGCCTGGACTGTGGGAGAACTGGAGAAGTGGTCTGGACTATGGGAGAACTGGAGAAGAAGTGGTCTAGGCTATGGGAGAACTGGAGAAGGAGTGATCTGGACTGTGGGAGAACTGGAGAAGGAGTGGTCTGGATGATGGGAGAAGTGGTCTGGTACAGAGGAAAACTAGGTGTGGTATGAATCAGTGGAGAACTTTAAGGAGTGGTCTGAATCAATGTAGAACTGCAGAAGGAGTGGTCTGAATCAATGGAGAACTGGAGATGAAGGGGTCTGAGCCAATGGAGAACTGGAGAAGGAGTGGTCCGAGTCAATGAAGAACTGGGGAAGGAGTGGTCTGAGTAAATCGAGAACTGGAGGAGTGGTTTGAGTGAATGGAGAATTGGAGAAGGAGTGGGTTGAGTAAATGGAGAACTGAGGAAGTAGTGGTCTGAGTCAATGGAGAACTGGAGAAGGAGTGGTCTGAGTCAATGGATAACTGGAGAAGGAGTGGTCTGAGTCAATGAAGAACTGGAGAAGGAATCGTCCGAGTCTTTGGAGAACTGAAGATGCAGTGGTCTGAGTCAATGGAGAACTGGGGAAGGAGTGGTCTGATCCAATGGAGAACTGGAGGAGTGGTCTTAATCAATGGAGGAGAACTGGAGAAGGAGTAGTCTGAGTCTATGGAGAACTGAAGACGCAGTGGTCTGAGTCAATAGAGAACTGGGGAAGGAGTGGTCCGAGTAAATGGAGAACTGGAGAAGAAGTGGTCTGAGTCAATGGAGAACTGGAGAAGGAGTAGTCTGAGTCTATGGAGAACTGAAGACGCAGTGGTCTGAGTCAATAGAGAACTGGGGAAGGAGTGGTCTGAGTAAATGGAGAACTGGAGAAGAAGTGGTCTGAGTCTATGGAGAACTGAAGACGGAGTGGTCTGGTTTCATGGAGAACTGAAGATGGAGTAGTCTGAGTCAATGGAGAACTGGAGAAGGGGTGGTCTGAGTCAATAGAGAACTGGAGAAGGAGTGGTCTGAGTCAATGGAGAACTGGAAAAGAAGTAGTCTGAGTCTATGGAGAGCTGAAGACGGAGTAGTCTGATTCAATGGAGAACTGAAGACAGAGTAGTCTGTCAATGGAGAACTGGAGAAGGAGTGGTCTGAGTCAATGGATAACTGTAGAAAGAGAGGTCTTAGTCAATGGAGAACTGGAGAAGGAGTGGTCTGAGTCAATGGAGAACTGGAGAAGGAGTGGTTTGAGTCAATGGAGAACTGGAAAAGGAGTGGTCTGGCGCCGTTTCAATTTTTACCTCAGGCAGCAGAGAACCTAGAAACAGCCCTGGATTCTGCAGCAGATTTTTCCAATGGAAAAATGAAAAATGGAAACATGAGCACATGTCCATAACGTGAGGCCTGGAAAAACAGAGTGACGTTGTCTATGGTTGTAGCAGCAACATGACTGAGAAACCAAGGTTTTAATCTGGTGGCCAGTGCTACCGCTTTCCCTAACTCTGAAGTACCCTCGGCTTTCCGCCATGAGCGCTTCGCAACTTCTGCCTTCATTTAGAAACAGAGAGAAGAGGTTGTGGGGGGTTTACTGCTACCATTTAGTGGTACCATTGGTAATATTGTCCTTTGTACAGTGTGTTTTGTTCATTTTCACTATGGAGGTTGGACTAAATGGACCCTTGTCTTTTTTTCACCATATCAAATATGTAACTATGTATTTATTTATATTTAATGACTGTATGGTGCTAATATTTGGTCCATGTATAGTGCTAATATTCAACAAACATATACGTATATTGGGAGAGGGGAGCCTGGAGGCTTTTGCTCCTGATCATTCAAGACCTTAGCAATACTCTTAACATACCACCATTTGAACTGACTAAATGTGTGTTACAATATTTCATTTGGGGCCCCACTTAAAAATTTGCCCAGAGCCACATATTAAAGCCGGCCCTGAGAACTAGAAACTGTATGGTCTGGACCTCTAGAGAAGGAATTGCATGGACTGTTGGAGAACTGGAGAAAGAGTGGTATGAACCATGGGAGAACTAGAGAAGGAATAGTTTACTACATTGGAGAACAGAAGAAGTAGTTGTCGGCCACATTGAAGAACAGAAGAAGTAGTTGTCTGCCACATTAGAAAACTGGTGAAGGAGTGGTCTGCCACATTGGAGAACAGAAGAAGTAGTTGTCTGCCACATTGAAGAACAGAAGAAGTAGTTGTCTGCCACATTGGAGAACAGAAGAAGTAGTTGTCGGCCACACTGGAGAACAGAAGAAGTAGTTGTCTGCCACATTGGAGAACAGAAGAAGTAGTTGTCTGCCACATTGAAGAACAGAAGAAGTAGTTGTCTGCCACATTGGAGAACAGTAGAAGTAGTTGTCGGCCACATTGGAGAACAGAAGAAGTAGTTGTCTGCCACATTAGAAAACTGGTGAAGGAGCGGTCTGCCACATTGTAGAACTGGTAAAGGTGTGGTCTCCCACACTGGAGAACTGGTAAAGGTGTGGTCTCCCACATTGGAGAACTAGTAAAAGGAGGGGTCTGCCACATTGGAGAACTGGTGAAGGAGTGGTCTGCCACATAGGAGAACTGGTAAAGGTGTGGTCTGCCACATTGGGGAACTGGTAAAGGTGTGGTCTGCCACATTGGAGAATTGTTAAAGGTGTGGTCTCCCACATTGGAGAACTGGTGAAGGAGTGGTCTGCCACATTGGAGAACAGAAGAAGTAGTTGTCTGCCACATTGGAGAACAGAAGAAGTAGTTGTCGGCCACATTGGAGAACAGAAGAAGTAGTTGTCGGCCACATTGGAGAACAGAAGAAGTAGTTGTCGGCCACATTGGAGAACAGAAGAAGTAGTTGTCTGCCACATTGGAGAACTGGTGAAGGAGCGGTCTGCCACATTGGAGAACAGAAGAAGTAGTTGTCTGCCACATTAGAGAACTGGTGAAGGAGTGGTCTGCCACATAGGAGAACTGGTAAAGGTGTGGTCTGCCACATTGGGGAACTGGTAAAGGTGTGGTCTACCACATTGGAGACTGTTAAAGGTGTGGGCTCTCACATTGGAGAACTGGTGAAGGAGTGGTCTGCCACATTGGAGAACTGGTAAAGGAGTGGTCTGCCACATTGGAGAACTGGTTCAGGTGTGGTCTGCCACATTAGAGAACTGATAAAGGTGTGGTCTGCCACATTAGAGAACTGATAAAGGTTTGGTCTGCCACATAGCACTAGGGAATAAGAGCTTTGAACCATGAGAGAACAGGAGGACTAGACTGGAACATAGGGTAACTGAAGAAGGAGTGGTCTGAACCATTAGAGAACAGGAGAAGGAGTCAGTCAGACTATTAGAGAACAGGAGAAGACATGCTCGAAACATTGGGAGAACAGAAGAAGGCATGGTCTGGATCTTGGAAGAACATGAGACAAAGTGGTAAACCATATGGACCATCAGAGAACTGAAGGAGTGGTCTGTTATATAGGAGGACTGGAGATCTAAAAGAGGCATGGTCTGCCATATTGGAGAACTTGGAAAGGAGTGGTCTGACACATATAAGTTTGGAAAAAGAGATCTGGACCACGACAGACTGGATTATGAGAGGACTGGATGAACAGTGGTCTAGCACATGGGACAACTAGGGAATGAGTGGTTTGACAGTGCAATTGCTAGTATTCTATATTGAGGCAATACACACACAAAAATCTGCATCCTATGTGAAAACTTACCAACACTTCATAGCAGGGGTGGACTGGGAACTTAAAGTGGACCTGGAAAAAATACTAAAAGTGGCCCCGTTTTGTAGTTGGTCCAAATTGAAGGAAGTTAGGGCCAGCAATACCATATTGTGGCACATTATACCGCCCCAACAGAGTCAAATACCACAGTCCATCACAAAATACATCCCTAAAAACTTCCTCTGGCCGGCCATGAGAGGGCTCAGGCAGCCCCCTGGGAAATTTCCCTGTAAGATCTATGGCAATCCACCCCTGCATCATACAGGGAGTGCAGAATTATTAGGCAAGTTGTATTTTTGAGGATTAATTTTATTATTGAACAACAACCATGTTCTCAATGAACCCAAAAAACTCATTAATATCAAAGCTGAATATTTTTGGAAGTAGTTTTTAGTTTGTTTTTAGTTTTAGCTATTTTAGGGGGATATCTGTGTGTGCAGGTGACTATTACTGTGCATAATTAGGGATTTTACTAAGTCATGACGTAAAGTCATGATTTTATGAAAGACACGGAGGCGAGTATTTGCTTAACTCTTTCTTTACTGGAATTTAGCAGCAAAGACAATTGAAGAAAAAATCATAAGAGTAACCATGGTAACAAGTCCACTCCCCCACAACCCCTATATAAGGAGCCTCTCTGGCTGGACACTTCCTCTTTCTTTGCAGTCTTCAAACGGCGAAAACCTGAACCCTGGAACGGATAACGACAGCCGGAACCTCAGCCGCGGAACAGTCAAACGGAACCTCTGGAAGGTAAGTATCAGATGATAGACGAACAAGGTGCATCAACCTGTAGGGAAGAGAGAAAACAAATATCATGGTAGTAAACTACCCAACTGAGTTGTTGTACGAACAACCACACCAGCCTAACTATTCTCCGTGCATGAAAACAGGCAGATAAATCATATCATACAGTACACAACACTACAAACCAGCAGGGAGGGAGAAGCAATGCAACGGGCGGGAAATACTCGCCTCCGTGTCTTTCATAAAATCATGACTTTACGTCATGACTTAGTAAAATCCCTAATTTTATTTCAAGACACGGAGGCTCATATTTGCAAGTTTAAAGCTGAGCAATCACGGAGGTAAAAACGTGCGGATCCGGTCTAAAATAGAATTCCCGAAAGGTAGAGACTCGGGACCAATCCGCCAACTTCATGACATCCTCCAAACGGGCCCCTGCCAGCGACATTGAGGTAGCCGCCGCACCCCGCACCGAATGCGCGGTGAAAATGGAGGTATCAATACCGGAAAGAGAAAGGATCCACTTAACCCACCGGGAAAGCGTAACGCTGGTAACCGGGGAAAAAAGGGCGACGAAAAGATATGAACAATTGCGGGGAATCCCGCGAGCGAAAAGATAACGTGCGAGACTCGTACTCCCGTAAACAAGCCACGGGACACAGTTGCAGAGAAGAAGGAAAAGACGGATAAGTGACCGACTTAATGCCAGTCTTAGTGCGACGAGAAATATTGAACATAACCCCTTGCGGTGTAAAATAACGCGCGTCAATGTCCAAAGCCCGGACGTCCGAAACGCGTTTACAAGACACCAAACAAAGAAGGGTCACCAACTTGGCTGAGAGTTGTCGAAGAGACAACAAAGAATTGAGGGGCCAAGCTTCCAGAAATCGGAGAACAGTCGCGACATCCCAAGTGGTAGAAAAACGCGGTCTAGGAGGACGCGACAAACGAGACCCACGTAACAGCCTACAAATCAAAGGGTGTTGACCGGCGGGGCAACCATCAAACCCGGAATGTCTAGCAGAAATAGCTGAGCGGTATACATTTAAGGTACGGTATGCTTTACCCGCCTCAAAGAGAGAAGTGAGAAACTGAAGAATAGCGCCTACAGGGGCTTGCAGGGAATCCAAGTCCCGTGGATCGCACCAACGAACCCATACGTTCCAAGCCGCCTGATAGGCCCGTCTAGTGCCTGGAGCCCAAGCTGACTCCAAAAGCTGTCTGGTTGCCGCTGAAAATTCTGAAGGGTCCCAGGGACCCCTGAGACCCGACAGGCTAGGAGCTGTAGAGATCCGTCTAGCAAAAGCGGGTGATGGCGACCATAAGGGTCGAGCAAAAGCTGCGGGAAAGACGGCAGAATCCGAGGTTCCTCCGTGAGAAGGTTCAGTAACTGAGGAAACCACGATTGTGTTTGCCAGAAGGGAACTAACAGTACCAACTGTGCCTGCTGGCGACGAACCTGAGCGAGTACACGAGGGATGAGAGCGAATGGGGGAAAAGCATAGTGGAGGGAGCCCCCCCAGTTCTGGAGGAAAGCGTCTACGGCCTCTGCTTGTGGGTCCGGACGCCAACTGAAGTACCTGGGCAGTTGTGCGTTCAGGCGTGATGCGAACAAATCGATGCAACATGGGCCCCAAAGAGATAAAATATCTCGGAAGACCCTCGTATCCAACTTCCAATCGCTGGAGTCCGAAATGCAACGAGAACTCCAGTCGGCCAACGTGTTGTGGAGACCTGGAATGTATTCCGCTACCACCGAAATTCCCCTGGAAAGACAAAACTCCCAGAAGTCTTTGGCCAGATAAGACAAAACCCTGGATCGAGTCCCCCCTAGGCAGTTCACGTACCGGACAGCCGATACATTGTCCATACGTAGGCGAATACACGCCCGAACAGAACCCTGTGCAAAGCTGCGGATCGCGAAAGACCCTGCCAAGAGCTCGAGGGCATTGATGTGCAGATGAGCCTCTTCTTGAGACCACGCTCCACCCGTGGATATTCCCTGACAGTGTGCTCCCCACCCCATCAGACTGGCATCGGACTCGATAACCAGATCCGGATGTGGGCCGAATATAGCCCGGCCATTCCATACCGACAAATTGTGAATCCACCACACTAATTCGTCTCTGGTCTCCGTATCTAAGACCAGCGTGTCTGAGTATGAAGCCCCTGCTCTCAGGTGAGCAATTTTCAGTCTCTGTAGAGCACGATAATGAAGGGGAGCTGGGAATATCGCCTGAATGGAGGAAGTGAGAAGACCGATCAGGCGAGCCAGGTGCCGGAGCGATAACTGTGGGAGCAAAAGAGCATGACGAATCTCCTTGCGGATCGATTTGACCTTGGCTAAGGGCAGACTGAGTGATTGGTCCAAAGAATTTATGGTAAAACCTAGAAACTCTATGGTGGTGGCTGGTACCAGACAGGACTTCTCTAGATTGAGAAGGAATCCCAACCCCTGAAGAAGGGATTTGGCCATTTCTAAATGATATAACAGAATGGGAGGATTCTGGGCCATGATCAGGATGTCGTCCAAATAAATAATTAGACGCACCCCTCTCGCCCTGAGCCAAGCCACTACTGGTTTCATGATCTTCGTAAAACACCACGGGGCGGATGATAGGCCAAACGGAAGGCACGTAAACTGCCATGTTTGGCCTTTCCATAAGAACTGAAGGAGATTTCGAGACGGAGGAGCTATTGGGACCGTTAGGTATGCATCCTTCAAATCCAGTTTGACGAACCAGTCTCCTGGAAGTAGCAAATCCCTGAGAAGATGGATGCCCTCCATTTTGAAATGTCTGTACCGAACGAAGACATTCAAATGTTTGAGATTTATGACAGGCCGGTACTGGCCACCCTTCTTCTGTACTAGGAATATACTGCTTAGTACCCCTGAGAGAGGATCGGGAGATAATTCTATGGCTCCTTTGAATAGAAGGGATGACAGTTCTGTATTTAAGAGTGTTTGGTCCGAGATCGGACCCCATGCAATAGTGGGAAGGTCCTTTGGGGTGGAAACCAGCTCGATGGTAAAACCCCGGACCGTAGAAAGGACCCACTGGTCTGAGGTGATCCTTGACCACACATGGGAAAAGTGACGGAGTCTTCCCCCAACCTGCTGGGACATCGGATACGACACACAAGGAAGACTTACCATATGGGCGTCGTGACCCAGGAGTGCCTCGGAAACTTCTGGAACGGGAAGGACCTCCGCGGGACGGAAAGAAGGTAGGTTGGTACCTGGAGTCCTGCAGCGACTGTCGGTAATTAAAGAAGCCACGGCCCGTACCTCTGGGCTGAAAGTTGGAGCGGCCGGACAATCGGCCCCTAGGATTGCCGGCCCTGGAGGAAAAACGCGTCTGAAAGACGCGGCGCATGGAGTTCTGCGCCTTATCGAGAGCCGTAAAGGCGCCAACATACTTCCCCAACTCCTTTATGAAGGGATCTCCAAATAGGAGGCCTTGCGCCTCTTTCCCGGATTCTGACAGGGATAGATTTGCTAATTTAGGTTCAATTTTCATTAGAATTGCCTTCCTCCTTTCAATAGCAATTGAGGTATTGACATTGCCTGCCAAACAAATAGCCCTTTGGGCCCAACCACTGAGGTCTTCAGGGTCCACCTGTGTGCCCGCTGCTTTAGCCGACTCGGCTAAGTCAAAAATTTTGGCCAGTGGCCCGGTCATATCTAGCAACTTGTCTTGACAAGCCTTCAATGCTGAATCCAACCCCTTACGCGGGTTGAACCCTGTTTTAGCCAAAAATTGAACCACCTTAGGGTCTACGCTAGGCGTTTCACAAATCCTGTGGGGAATCAGGGGTCGTGGGCATTCCGCCCGAAGCTTGCTGCGAGCTTCTTTGGAGAGGGGAGTACGGATCCTTGCTTCCAGATACTGCGCCACGTGAGTGGCGGGAAGCCATTCAGAGGATCTAGGATGGTGTAACTGGTCCGGATTAAACAGGGGGTCACCCATGGGATCCAGAATGGTGTCCTTGCCGGACTCTAGAGGGTCTACATCGGTCCCCGTTAATTTAGACGGGTCCTCCTCAATAGCAGGATCAACTGCCACATCTATCAAATCATCCTCCCCAGAATGGTGGGGGTAATCATCATAAGCCTCCTCAACAGACTCTGCGTCTGAATCAGAAACCAGCTCCGGTAAAGACCGGGCGGTTTTCCATGATCGTGCCCTTTCTGCCGGGCGCGGATTAGCTCTTTTACGCGGTCTGAGCGCGCATTCATTGGATGGGCCAGAGCCCACATTCACATGTGTTCTGGAGGCAGGAGGAGGCATTACAGGATTAGTTTGAGCCCTTATAGCCTGGGATATAGTTTCAGATAGGGACACCGAAACAGATCCCATAGCAGCTACTATAGCATCAGATATAGACTGTTGCAGGTTAGCAGCCTGCATCTCCTGAACTGGGACATCATTAACCCTCTGAGGGGGGGAAGGTGAAATCTGACTAGGGCGTCTCACCTGAACAGAGCTGGCCGGGGACACAGGGACCATAGACATGATAGAAATACCTGAGGAGTAGGTCACCCCAACAGATGGAAAAAGCACTGGGACTGAAGACGACTGTAAAGAAGAATCGCACAACTAGACAGAGCGCACCACTACACAGATCTGACGATGAGCGCAGGGATAAGACACCTCCCCTTCACCCTGAGGCTCCAATGAGGAGACAGGGAGGAGAAAGATGGCGTCCGAGAATCTCGCTAAGCAGCGCGAGATCTCGGCGCCTGAAGTAAAAATCTAAGATGGCGCCCGAGAATCTCGTCAGACGAGATCCGAGACGCCGAAGCCCGGGAAAACGAAGCGGGAAGGTACAGGTAAGGAAGAAGGAATGGGGGGGAAAGAAGGGGACCAGACAAAATGGCCGAGAGACCACTAGTAACGCTAGTGAAAACGGGACACCGGAACAGCGGGAAACTAGCCGGGCGTCCGCAGGCGTGAACGGGGAAAACAATAAAAAGGAACCATTAACCCTTACAAGTGGGAAACAGAATAAACAAAAGATAGAAGTGAATATGGCACAGAATATAAAAAAGGGGAAAAAACCAAACCACCCCAAGAAGGAACTGGGGCAGAAATAAATATCTAATAAGAAATCTCAATATACAACCCTCAAAACATATAAGGAGAAAAACTAAGAAGCCAATCAGTATAAAAATTTTAACCACTTATCTGAGCTGGAGCAGCAAAGAAAGAGGGAGTGTCCAGCCAGAGAGGCTCCTTATATAGGGGTTGTGGGGGAGTGGACTTGTTACCATGGTTACTCTTATGATTTTTTCTTCAATTGTCTTTGCTGCTAAATTCCAGTAAAGAAAGAGTTAAGCAAATATGAGCCTCCGTGTCTTGAAATAAAATTATTAGGCAACTTAACAAAAAACAAATATATACCCATTTCAATTATTTATTTTTACCAGTGAAACCAATATAACATCTCAACATTCACAAATATACATTTCTGACATTCAAAAACAAAACAAAAACAAATCAGTGACCAATATAGCCACCTTTCTTTGCAAGGACACTCAAAAGCCTGCCATCCATGGATTCTGTCAGTGTTTTGATCTGTTCACCATCAACATTGCGTGCAGCAGCAACCACAGCCTCCCAGACACTGTTCAGAGAGGTGTACTGTTTTCCCTCCTTGTAAATCTCACATTTGATGATGGACCACAGGTTCTCAATGGGGTTCAGATCAGGTGAACAAGGAGGCCATGTCATTAGATTTTCTTCTTTTATACCCTTTCTTGCCAGCCACACTGTGGAGTACTTGGACGCGTGTGATGGAGCATTGTCCTGCATGAAAATCATGTTTTTCTTGAAGGATGCAGACTTCTTCCTGTACCACTGCTTGAAGAAGGTGTCTTCCAGAAACTGGCAGTAGGACTGGGAGTTGAGCTTAACTCCATCCTCAACCCGAAAAGGCCCCACAAGCTCATCTTTGATGATACCAGCCCAAACCAGTACTCCACCTCCACCTTGCTGGCATCTGAGTCGAACTGGAGCTCTCTGCCCTTTACCAATCCAGCCACGGGCCCATCCATCTGGCCCATCAAGACTCACTCTCATTTCATCAGTCCATAAAACCTTAGAAAAATCAGTCTTGAGATATTTCTTGGCCCAGTCTTGACGTTTCAGCTTGTGTGTCTTGTTCAGTGGTGGTCAGTCTTTCAGCCTTTCTTACCTTGGCCATGTCTCTGAGTATTGCACACCTTGTGCTTTTGGGCACTCCAGTGATGTTGCAGCTCTGAAATATGGCCAAACTGGTGGCAAGTGGCATCTTGGCAGCTGCACGCTTGACTTTTCTCAGTTCATGGGCAGTTATTTTGCGCCTTGGTTTTTCCACACGCTTCTTGCGACCCTGTTGACTATTTTGAATGAAACGCTTGATTGTTCGATGATCACGCTTCAGAAGCTTTGCAATTTTAAGAGTGCTGCATCCCTCTGCAAGATATCTCACTATTTTTGACTTTTCTGAGCCTGTCAAGTCCTTCTTTTGACCCATTTTGCCAAAGGAAAGGAAGTTGCCTAATAATTATGCACACCTGATATAGGGTGTTGATGTCATTAGACCACACCCCTTCTCATTACAGAGATGCACATCACCTAATATGCTTAATTGGTAGTAGGCTTTCGAGCCTATACAGCTTGGAGTAAGACAACATGCATAAAGAGGATGATGTGGTCAAAATACTCATTTGCCTAATAATTCTGCACTCCCTGTAGTCACACCACATCTTGTCCAGCTCCAGAATCCTGCAGTTTCCCGTCCTGGTTCAACTGCCAATGATAAAGTAAACTTTTTTTTTTTTTTTTTTTTACAGATCTGTGCGTCCAATCTAAGAATCTCACTGCAGGGCCTATTCTTTCCTGCTTGTTCTTCAGACAAGAGTAGCCCTTTCTATTGATGAGACCTCTGACAGTATGGCGCAAGCTCACGAGCACCCTCTAGTGGTAGCTATCAGCAGTCAAAGGGCCAGATTTATCACGACTGACAGCTCACTCCACTTTCACATATGGCTAAAGTCAGTTTTAGCCAAGTCAGATTTATGAACGGCCCTTTAAGACTGTAATAAATGTGGTTTGACGGTAGCAGTTTATCCGTCAGTAAGCAGCTTTACAAAAGTCGCACATCTTTACGAAAAAGTCGCACGTCTTTACGAAAAAGTCGCATGTTCTATTAAAAAGTCTCATAAGATAAGCATGGTCCTCACTGGAGTAAAATTGCGCAATTTTTTGCGACTTTTTAAATAGTCTCAATAGTAAATCTGTTTAGAGATTCATTTACATAAGAAAACACGCCCACTTTCAGAAAACTGGCAAGCATAGTGCAAAGCAGAAAAAAGTCGCAAATTTTTGCGCAGTTTTAGTGATTGCGCAAAAATTTGCGGCTTTTTCACTCCATTATTCTGACTTGAGCTAATGATAAATCTGGCCCAAAATGTTAGAGAATTTCAGGGAAAACTGGATATATGGTAAATAAAGGTGTATATGTGTCTGTGTGTGTGGAAGGGGTGCACCGTGCGCTCACATATCCGGTTTTCTGTTTTTTATCAATATATCTATAGCAGTAAAGGAACAAGTATCATGTAAAGCCTGTTTATCTCCTACGTCACCTCCATGGTGTTCTCCATGAAACCCAGATGAGTGGAGGAGATACTGGTGCAGATCTTGTATATCTGAGCCGTCAGCCAATCAGAGGACAGGTCTACGGATGTGAAATACTCTGCATTATGCAATCTTGTGCACTCAAATGTCATATTGTAATCTGAGGGGTCAAATACCAGTGAATTCAGCCATGCATCAGCGAGCAGGTTGTGCAATGCCGCCATCATCAATTACCTTGTGCTTCAGACTTCTGCTTTCATAAAAACAAGAGACAACCCCATTCCTCTCCACAATGACATAATTATTATAATACTACCACTATGCACTGTTATATTCTTATACATATAGAATAGTATGATAGTAGTTATATTCTTGTACATAGGAGCAGTATTATAGTAGTTATATTCCTGTACATAGGAGCAGTATTATAGTAGTTATATTCTTGTACATAGGAGTAGTATTATAGTAGTTATATTCTTGTACATAGAAGCAGTATTATAGTAGTTATATTCTTGTACATAGGAGCAGTATTATAGTAGTTATATTCCTGTACATAGGAGCAGTATTATAGTAGTTATATTCTTGTACATAGGAGTAGTATTATAGTAGTTATATTCTTGTACATAGAAGCAGTATTATAGTAGTTATATTTTTGTACATAGGAGGCAGTATTATAGTAGTTATATTCTTGTACATAGGAGACAGTATTATAGTAGTTATATTCTTGTACATAGGAGCAGTATTATAGTAGTTATATTCTTGTACATAGGAGGCAGTATTATAGTAGTTATATTCCTGTACATAGGAACAGTATTATAGTAGTTATATACTTGTACATAGGAGGCAGTATTATAGTAGTTATATTCTTGTATATAGGAGCAGTATTACAGTAGTTATATTCTTGTACATAGGAGGCAGTATTATAGTAGTTATATTCCTGTACATAGGAACAGTATTATAGTAGTTATATACTTGTACATAGGAGGCAGTATTATAGTAGTTATATTCTTGTATATAGGAGCAGTATTACAGTAGTTATATTCTTGTACATAGGAGGCAGTATTATAGTAGTTATATTCCTGTACATAGCAGGCAGTATTATAGTAGTTATATTCCTGTACATAGGAGCAGTATTATAGTAGTTATATTCTTGTACATAGGAGCAGTATTATAGTAGTTATATTCTTGTACATAGGGGCAGCATTATAGTAGTTATATTCCTGTACATAGGAGCAGTATTATAGTACTTATATTCTTGTACATAGGAGCAGTATTATAGTAGTTATATTCTTGTACATAGGAGGCAGTATTATAGTAGTTATATTCCTGTACATAGGAGCAGTATTATAGTACTTATATTCTTGTATATAGGAGCAGTATTACAGTACTTATATTCTTGTACATAGGGGCAGCATTATAGTAGTTATATTCCTGTACATAGGAGCAGTATTATAGTACTTATATTCTTGTACATAGGAGCAGTATTATAGTAGTTATATTCTTGTACATAGGAGGCAGTATTATAGTAGTTATATTCTTTGAAAATTTTCTTTTTATTGAGAATATAGCAGAAATGACGTATTGCTACGTCCTGCCGTAACATATAAAATGACAATCAAAATGACAATCAAAAGACAATCAAAAGCGTACATCGCTTAAAACATACATATCTGGTCCCGGACACAGGCCTGAACATAGTTCCATGCATAAATAACAGTACATTAAAGATGCTCAACGCACAGGTACCGACAGTATAATCACATCACATTATGGTAGTACGATATGGCAAATACTTGATAACCCTTAAAATGTACACTAGTCTTGCAGCATGTCTATTGAATCAAATAACACAAGAATGTAGGGACAGGAGGGAGGGTAAGGAAGGAGGGGGGGGGGGGAAGAAGGGGAAAGGGAGGAGAAATTAAGGGGGAAAAACTAAGAAACAACAATCCATCCATGACACTTGTACATACGTAGCTCGTCAATCAAAGGAAGTACATGACGCAGATTTAGGCATATAAGCAGGTACTAAATATCTTCAGCACAGACACACTCCAGGCTATCTGGCAACAATGCGCAAGTATTACTCCGCCTAACGTTCTTCTTGGTTAAATGCATCTAGGAGGCACAGACGAATCGTCCCTAAATAGAAACCATGGTGACCACAGCTTGACATACTTATTGTGGTTCCTGTCCTCCCAACTCGCAAGCTCCTCCATACGACATATATGGTCTACTTTTTTCAGCCATGCCTCCACTGAGGGGGGTTCCGTACTCAACCAGTGCTGTGGGATAAGTACTCTCGCGGCCTGGAGTAATTGGGTGGTCAAGCATCTCTTTGAGGGAGATATAGTAGTTATATTCTTGTACATAGGAGGCAGTATTATAGTAGTTATATTCTTGTACATAGGAGGCAGTATTATAGTAGTTATATTCTTGTACATAGGAGGCAGTATTATAGTAGTTATATTCTTGTACATAGGAGCAGTATTATAGTAGTTATATTCTTGTACATAGGAGGCAGTATTATAGTAGTTATATTCTTGTATATAGGAGGTAGTATTATAGTAGTTATATTCTTGTACATAGGAGCAGTATTATAGTAGTTATATTCTTGTACATAGGAGGCAGTATTATAGTAGTTATATTCTTGTACATAGGAGGCAGTATTATAGTAGTTATATTCCTGTACATAGGAGGCAGTGTTATAGTAGTTATATTCTTGTACATAGGAGGCAGTATTATAGTAGTTATATTCTTGTACATAGGAGGCAGTATTATAGTAGTTATATTCTTGTACATAGGAGCAGTATTATAGTAGTTATATTCTTGTACATAGGAACAGTATTATAGTAGTTATATTCTTGTACATAGGAGCAGTATTATAGTAGTTATATTCTTGTACATAGGGGCAGTATTATAGTAGTTATATTCTTGTACATAGGAGCAGTATTATAGTAGTTATATTCTTGTACATAGGAGGTAGTATTATAGTAGTTATATTCTTGTACATAGGAGCAGTATTATAGTAGTTATATTCTTGTACATAGAACATAGAAGCAGTATTATAGTCGTTATATTCTTGTACATAGGGGCAGCATTATAGTATTTATATTCCTGTACTTAGGAGCAGTATTATAGTACTTATATTCTTGTACATAGGAGGCAGTATTATAGTAGTTATATTCCTGTACATAGAAGGCAGTATTATAGTAGTTATATTCTTGTACATAGGAGGCAGTATTATAGTAGTTATATTCTTGTACATAGGAGCAGTATTATAGTAGTTATATTCTTGTACATAGGAGCAGTATTATAGTAGTTATATTCTTGTACATAGGAGCAGTATTGTAGTAGTTATATTCCTGTACATAGGAGGCAGTATTATAGTAGTTATATTCTTGTACATAGGGGCAGCATTATAGTAGTTATATTTTTGTACATAGGGGCAGCATTATAGTAGTTATATTCCTGTACATAGGAGCAGTATTATAGTACTTATATTCTTGTACATAGGAGGCAGTATTATAGTAGTTATATTCTTGTACATAGGAGGCAGTATTATGGTAGTTATATTCTTGTACATAGGAGGCAGTATTATAGTAGTTATATTCTTGTACATAGGAGGCAGTATTATAGTAGTTATATTCTTGTACATAGGAGCAGTATTATAGTAATTATATTCTTGTACATAGGAGCAGTATTATAGTAATTATATTCTTGTACATAGGAGCAGTATTATAGTAATTATATTCTTGTACATAGGAGGCAATTTTTATTGTGAAAACAAACAAACAAAAAAATACAATAGAAATACATTCTTACAATACAAAACCCCAAAAATAACAGGCATTGTACACACAATGACTACTCAGCTAGAATGCCTATAGAATTATATTAAACTGATAAAGTCCACATTTGCTGGGGAGGAAAAAGAAGAGGGGGGGGGGGGGAACAAAAAACAAAACAAACACAAAATAACATATTTTCTGTTTTAAACCAAAGACACATTCCTCCATAATTTCCTATTATTCAGGTTACTCCTTATCTCTAATGACTTAACCCACAGGAGCCCGGACATTATTTGGCTTACGGCTGTGGTGTGGTGGAATGGCTCATTGTGTATAGACACGCGGGTTCTCATGTGCCAATGGTAGTATTTTATGACAGAAATGATCAGGTACATTGTCCCCCTGTCTACATTACTATTTCTGGATGGAACAGCATAGATTATATCAGGATAAGTCAGGGACTGCAGTAATGGGATGTTTAGCTTTTGTGACACCTCTTCCCTTATTCTCCTCCCAACCCTGCAGTCAGATATGAAGTGCTCCATCGTCTCCTCCTGCTAACAACCGAGAGGACAGTTCCTATCTGAAACACTTAAAAATTTTAAGTTACCCCTAACAAACAGCTTTCCATGTAATGACAACCAAGCTATGTCAAAGAATTTGGCGGGGAGACGTTTCCCATTGAGGAGCTTCAGACTTTCTTGTAAAGTGCTAGTCACACAATCCCTCAAGACTAGTGGAGAACAAAAGAAAGCCCTACAGATCCTCACATATAGATCTTTCCTTAGCTTACCCTCAATGTAGGACTTCTCTATCTTCCACCTTCTCACACACTTCAGCCCATAGTCCAGGTACTGGGGGAGGTAGTCACTCGTCCATCGACCCCTCTTGAGACTGCCGCCTCGCACCCAAGATTCTGCAAAAGGCAATATCCAGTCCCTGACACTGTTCACCCACAGGGAGCTGTTCTCTGAGTCCAGGCAACCAAAATTAACTTTTAGAAACATGGAGTCAAAGAACACCCTTGGATTCAGCATATCCAACCCACCCTCTCTCCTCTGTAGGTAGGTGATCCCTCTTTTTATCAGGTTCAACCTGTTCCCCCACAACAGTTGGAAGAACAGGCTAAAGAGCCTAGCGGAGAAAGATTCCGGCAAAGGAAAAACGACAGAGACATACAAGAAGACAGGGACCAGGTAAGTCTTCAACATTTTAACCCTTTCTCTATAGGTCAGCCTCCAGTTCTTCCATCGCTGAACCTTTGCATTTCCGGCTTCCAACTTCTCTTCCCAATTTAGTTTGCCGTTATCATCCCTCCCAAATTTGACCCCTAGGATTTTAATATAGGTGGAGGCTCTCACAAATTGTGGCAGATCAAAATCTGGATCACTGTCTGATATCCAAAGAGCTTGACTCTTCTCAAGGTTGACCAGAGACCCTGAGGCCTCCGAGTAACTTCTGATGGCTGTAGACAACATCTCCACCTCACGAGGCTCAGATATCACTACAGTCACATCATCCGCATAGGCAACAACACTCAGGGGCAGGCAATGGGGGACCGGCACCCCCTGAAAACTACACTCCTGCAGTGACCTCAGGAATGGGTCTAGGGCAAATACATACAGCAGTGGACTCAGTGGGCAACCTTGTCTCACCCCTGCCTCAACCCTGAAGGTATCACCCTGCCAACCATTGACCAGAGGAAAGCTCTCAGCCTCGCAATACAAAGTCTTCAGCCAATCGATGAATTGCCCAGGAATACCGTACTTTGACAAAGTGGCCCATAGATACTCATGATCTACTCTGTCAAAGGCTTTAGCCTGGTCAAGACTCACGACATATCTCCCACACCTCAGAGCTTTACATCTCTCAAACATCTCCCTTATCGAGAGGACTGCTCCAGAGATGTTCCGCCCTTTTACTGTGCCAAACTGACAGCCTGACAACAGTGCTGAGGACAGACAAACTAATCTAGAAAACAGAATTTTTGCCAGAATCTTTCTGTCGACATTCAAGAGGGCAATCGGCCTCCAGTTCTTGATGTCACTCGGCTCTTTACCTTTGGACAGCAGAATCAGCGAGGACACTCTCATGGATGGAGGCATCAGGTGACTTTCTAGACAATTTGTATATACATCCACGAGGATTGGGGCCAAGAGGTCTCTGAATGTCTTATAGAATTCTGCTGTTATCCCATCTGGACCTGGTGCCTTCTTCAGATGTAACTTATCAATGGCCTCTTTTACCTCCGCCACCGTCAAATCTGCTGTCAAAGGAGAAAAGTCCAAATCATTAGTATCAGGAAGCGGAGTTGCCTCCAAGAATTGGGTCATCTTGTCACTATCCAAAACCTTCCTCTGAAACAAGTCAGCATAGTAAGATCTCACCACCCCCAGGATACCCTCCCGAGATTCTTGCAAAACACCCTGGGGGTCAGTGAGACCGGTGACAGATTTATTTGCCACTCGCTCCCGGCAATTCTCAAAGGGATCAGGAGACCCTAAGGTCCCATAATCCCGTTCAAGAACCAGGGAGGTATACCTGCTGTACTGATACTGCCTCATCTCAGATTTCAGCCGGTCAATCCTTTGTTGGTCACCCCCTCCCGCCGAATAGAGTGACTCCAATTCTTTCCGCAGCTTGAGATACTGGCCATACTTACTCTTCCCCTTTATAACTGACAGTCTCTTTAAGAGGGATCTGATCTCATCCTTGACATCCTCCCACCAGTCGGCCATATTGCCATAAAAGTCCACTCTCTCTAGCTGACTCTGTATAAGAGAGTGAACATGACTCTGAACCGAAGGGTCTTCTAATAGACTGGAATTAAGTCTCCATAACCCTCTACCTGTCCCAGAACACTTTGTGACACCCAAACAGAAATATAAGGCCAGATGGTCTGAATAAGGGACGATCTTCTCATCTTTCTCACCAATGGTCTCTGTAGGACTCACCAAAGCTAAATCTATCCGACTTCTTTCACCACAAAAATAAGTAAATTTTGGTTTCCGACCACCCTGCACAAACACATCTGACAACCCGGCCTGTTGAATGATTCTGTTTAGGACCTTGGAGTCTCTGGTAAGAGGCCTATTAGAGGTCCTGTCACTAGATGCCCTGGCGGCATTAAAATCTCCAGCCATGATGATAGGGATAGATGTGAAGAGATATGGCTTCACTTCATTATAAAGGTTAATCCTTTCAGTCACTGTCTGCGAACCATAGATATTGATGAGACGGAGCCTCCTACCCCGAATAGTAACTTCCAGAATTAGGCACCTTCCCATCAATACCTCTGTCAACCTATGTATAGTTACATCATTGGTGTTAAAGAGGATAGAGACCCCGGCACTTGGTTCTACAGCCAGTGACCAAAAGGATGGACCAGACCGCCATTCACGCTCGGCTTCCCGTAAGAGTCCTAACGTATTTAAACGTGTCTCTTGTAGGAAGAATATATCAGCATCAAGAGACCTTAGATGTTCATAAACCGCATGCCTGGTCCTCCTCACTCTGACACTGTTCACATTACTGGAGAACACTTTAAGGTTGAAGTCAGCCATCAAAGCAAAGCAAAGCACAAGTAGCAGAGATATTACCCCCATCATCATAAATCTGAGTCTGAGCCCACCTGCCGACCACCTGTCTCCATGTCTGATCCGGACAGACGTTTAGCTCGCGGGGGTTTCCTTTTTGTGGGGGGGGGTCGCCCTCTTGGTCCTCATTAAATTCATCTACCACCCTCTTTAACTCTCTCTCCATCTCTTCCTCAGCGTCTGACTCTGATAGGACACCGTACCTATTTGTTATGGTCATGACACCTGACCCGGGGTCTACTTTCTTTTTGGAAGGTTTTTGGACAGTGGTCCATTCCCCCTCAGGCTTACGGGTGGTTTTGTCCTTCTTCCGTCTCTTCTGTGGATTTATTGATGCTGGGGCAGAAGACGACGTGCCCACAACCTGCTCAGTGACCTCCCCGTTCCCCTCAGTGGCTCCTGGCTGGGACTGGTCAGGCACTATGTCACCCATATTGTGCTGAGGCTCGGGCGGTGTCACTGCTGACCCTGACAACAACATCTCCTCCTCTAGGTCATCTGCCCCTTCCAGCAAGTCCTCATCAGGGAAGTCCTTACAAACATTATGCCAGGCGTCTGGACAGTCCCTGTGGGAGTGACCGATCCTACCACAGAGGTTGCACCGGATGTTCTGGCAGGTGGCGCTGACATGGCCGACCTCCCCACATAAATTACATTTTACCAGGGTGCACACACTCGCAATATGACCGGCCTTTCCGCATTTAAAACATTTTCCAGGCTGACCCGCATAGAAGCATACCCCTTTCTCCCGGCCAATAAAGAATGAGTTGGGCAGATGTTGGGTAATGTTGTTAACCTGCCGTAACTTTACCAGGACCTTCCACCCCCCAGTCCATATGCCATCCTCGTCCCTAGTCTTGGTGAGATCTGACATTAGGTCACAGTGTCTTTTTAGCCATACAACAATATCCTGGTAGGGTACCGACTCGTTCCAGAATATTATGGTGACGCTTGCTGTGTCTGGTCTAGAGATGGGGATGAGGCTGAACCTATTCCAGCCATCAGCATCTCTCACCCGGGCGAAATGAGCCCAGAAGCGGTCCAGGTCAGACATGAGTTTAAAGCTGACGTCATACCCCTGCCTGTCAGGAAGGTTTATCACTGCCAGGATGTTAGATGGCAGGAAACCCATTTGGTGGCACAGAAGTTCACGGACCACGTTCCTCCTGTCAGGCAACTCCTCCTTGGCCCCTCTATGTCTGAACCTGACCACGTTCCTCCTCTTAAAAGCCTGACCTGTATAGTTCACATTAGATGTGAAGGATGGTGACCCACGGCTCCAGGCATTACCAGAGGAGACACCACCAGTTCCACCCTCCTGCTGAACTTGGGGGCGCTGCGGTGGCTGCTGACCGCCTGCACTATGGGGGTCTGACACTTCTGGTGTAACTAAAGAGGGGAAGTGCTGTGCATCAGACTGTACAGCCCCCTCCCCACCACCATCCTTTATACTCTGCGGGTCACAAGCCTCTGAAGGCTGACCCAATGGTGGACCCGAGTCTAGAGATGACCCCAAATCCCACACAGACTGTGAAGCGCTCCCCTCTGCAGAAACATCATCAGAAATATCACATACAGTCATATCAATGCAGTCACTGGCAGTATGATCCTGCTCTACAGAGCCCCGACAGTCCTGCTGAGCCATGACCTGCGAGCTCTCTGCTGCACTGCTGCCTTCAGGCGAGAGTCCACAGTCCTGCTGCTCTCTACTGCCCCCCAGGCCTTGTGGTGACTGCACTGCTACTGCAGAGTTACCTTCAGACGAGAGTTTACAGTCCTGCTGCTCTCTACTGCCCCCCAGGCCTTGTGGTGACTGCACTGCTACTGCAGAGTTACCTTCAGGTTTCAGTCCACAGTCCTGCTGCTCTCTACTGCCCCCCAGCGCTTGTGGTGACTGCACTGCTACTGCAGAGTTACCTTCTGGTTGGAGTCCATAGTCCTGCTTCACAGTACAAACTGCTGGAACTTGTGGTACCTTTTGAGGAGTCTCTGCAGGTCTTTGCTGGTGCTGGACACTTTCTCCCACTTCTCTGTACAAATTCCCTTTCTCAAAAGGGAAGCTGGCTGGTCTGAGGACTGGTCTTGCACAGGCCTGCTGGGTGTCATCTGGACAGGTTGGAGACCTGGGTTTAGATGGAGATGGTTCTGGCGCAGGTCTTTCCTCATGTCCCTCATATCTTTGCTGGTTCCTGAAGGATTCAGCGACTGGTCCCATCTGCTCCAATACAGCCTCCATGTCCTGCACAGTGTCAGCGAGCTGCACAGCGAGGGAGCTCAGCTTCTTGTCAGCCTGATTGTTGGGGTTTGCTGCCTTTAGCTTATACACACAATCTATCTGTTTCTGTAGCTGGAGTTTAGTCTTTTTTAAAGTCTCTAGTCTCTTGACCAGAGCTGGGATCCGCTCGGCCAGACATAGTTCTGGTGCACGCTGAGTATTGGGGGGCTGTGTCGGCAGTGTACTCACAGAATGGCTCCTTGCAGGCGTCCCTCTGCTTGGTCCTTGCACTGGGCTTGGTGCAGCCGTGGTCACTGCTGCAAGGTCACTATCTCCAGATTGGTGACTGGGCCCCTGGTTCTTCCCAGTGACCGCACTTGTGGCCCCATGAAGCCTTCCTGCAGTACTCCCTCTGGTCTCATCTGTCGTGTTGGCGACTTTTGCGCTGTTCCCACTTCCATAACGTGTGCGGTCAGACCGCATCAGGACAGACTGTTGCAGATTCTCCTGCATGGTCTGCTTCTCCAGGGACGTTCTCCTCTGTCTGACTGCGGGTGGGGTGGATTGCACACCTGCAGCCATGCTCTTACTCAGGGACGTCTCCTTCTTTACTTCCAACATTTTCTTTTCATCTTTGCTTCCTGCTGCACTGGGACTGGCAGCACTCGGAACATTCCTTCCTTCCAAAGAAACTTTTGGATAATTATCCATGGAGTGAGAGATCTGGGAATTATTTCCCAGAATAGGCCTTGAAGCCTGGGCCTTGCTTGGGGAGCGTCCCCACCCAGAGTGGCCCCGCCCTGGGCTTTCTCCAGACATCCAAAGCCTCAGGAGAGCTACTGACACACGTCCTCACAGCTAGGAGGCAGTATTATAGTAGTTATATTCTTGTACATAGGAGCAGTATTATAGTAGTTATATTCTTGTACATAGGAGCAGTATTATAGTAGTTATATTCTTGTATATAGGAGCAGTATTATAGTAGTTATATTCTTGTACATAGGAGCAGTATTATAGTAGTTATATTCTTGTACATAGGAGCAGTATTATAGTAGTTATATTCTTGTACATAGGAGCAGTATTATAGTAGTTATATTCTGTACATAGGAGGCAGTATTATAGTAGTTATATTCTTGTACATAGGAGCAGTATTATAGTAGTTATATTCTTGTACATAGGAGCAGTATTATAGTAGTTATATTCTTGTACATAGGGCAGTATTTAGTAGTTATATTCTTGTACATAGGATCAGTATTATAGTAGTTATATTCTTGTACATAGGAGCAGTATTATAGTAGTTATATTCCTTGTACATAGGAGCAGTATTATTAGTAGTTATATTCTTGTACATAGGAGGCAGTATTATATTAGTTTATATTCTTGTACATAGGAGGCAGTATTATAGTAGTATATTCTTGTACATAGGAGGCAGTATTATAGTAGTTATATTCTTGTACATAGGAGCAGTATTATAGTAGTTATATTCTTGTACATAGGAGGCAGTATTATAGTAGTTATATTCTTGTACATAGGATGCAGTATTATAGTAGTTATATTCTTGTACATAGGAGCAGTATTATAGTAGTTATATTCTTGTACATAGGAGGCAGTATTATAGTAGTTATATTCTTGTACATAGGAGCAGTATTATAGTAGTTATATTCTTGTACATAGGAGGCAGTATTATAGTAGTATATTCTTGTACATAGGAGCAGTATTATAGTAGTTATATTCTTGTACATAGGAGGCAGTATTATAGTAGTATATATTCTTGTACATAGGAGGCAGTATTATAGTAGTATATTTCTTGTACATAGGAGGCAGTATTATAGTAGTTATATCTTGTACATAGGAGGCAGTATATATAGTTATATTCTTGTACATAGGAGGCAGTATTATAGTAGTTATATTCTTGTACATAGGAGGCAGTATTATAGTAGTTAAATTCTTGTACATAGGAGGTAGTATTATAGTAGATATATTCTTGTACATAGGAGCAGTATTATAGTAGTTATATTCTTGTACATAGGAGGCAGTATTATAGTAGCTATATTCTTGTACATAGGAGGCAGTATTATAGTAGTTATATTCTTGTACATAGGAGCAGTATTATAGTAGTTATATTCTTGTACATAGGAGGCAGTATTATAGTAGTTATATTCTTGTACATAGGAGCAGTATTATAGTAGTTATATTCTTGTACACTGGTCAGTCACTGGGATATATCTGGAGCAGTGTAAGACTTTCTAACTTTCCGCCATCTTACTGTTAGCCAGCCTTAGCTGTCTCCTCAGTTAGTGACAAAAATACCACAGTTCTGAAACTCAACAAAAAACAAATTTTGGCACAAGGGCAAATTTTTGGCTCATGGAGAAAATTCTGTCATAAATTCATATTTTTATTCTTAGACATTGCAAAGTGCGACGGTATTAGTAAATCGCCCTTGTGTGTGCAAGAAACACCAGAAAGACCAGCAAAAAATGTGGCAACAACTGCAGGTGGCCACAAATTCATATGTGTCGGGACCCTTGCGTGTATTTCTGCATACAGGCATTTGCTCTTTATTGATGGATGTTAAATTTTTGCTGGTACATTAGATTAACCCCTTAAAGAGGTTATCCAACCCTTAGAATGACCCCCCTTCCCAATGCCCGGGCCCCTCATATATGTTATACTTACACCGCTCCCCGGCACCCATGTCGCTACAGATGCCCGCACGGCTGCCGCTGTATCTCCCCGTCGCGCGGATCAAAACATCTGGGGGCGTGTAGATAGCCAATAGCAGGCGACAGGCTCACCTTTCTAGCATCGCGGGTGACGCTAGGGAGGCTCATTCCCGTTGCGGCCTGCTATTAGCTATCTACACGCTTGCCCAACGCCACCCCTTGTCGCCGGAAGTTTTGATGTGCACGACTGAGAGAATTAGCGGCAGATTTGCGGGCATCAGGAGCAACGTGGGTGGCAGGCAACGGGGTAAGTATAACCTATACGAGGGGCCTGTGTATTAATGCAGAATGGCACCGATAATAGATAATTCTCTAAAAAAAATGTCACCTATCTGAACCAGAAAACATAAATACTAAGCAGAAATCTGGGTGACAGTATACAGCTGTGCCGTATACATCTAGGTGCAGATGTTACTGGATTGCCCAGTAGAGGGCAGTGTAACACACGACAGAGCCATATGAAGGAATCAGTACAGGGGTCTGGGGCTCAGGGGGGTCCGTCTCTTTTAGACATCAGTGCCCCCTGACGGTGAAGTTGATTGCTGGGTGCCCCACATCTTAATCTCATCCTATGTATAAGTCGCTCTTGAAATATTCCCCTCGGCAGTTTTTCGCATGGACGTATATTTCAAGGTCAGATCTGTGAGAAATGAGTGCGACGTCCGGTATGAACCAGTGGGGCCCGGCGTACAGTGACTGCGCAGCGATGTGACCTCTGCCCGTAGCCGGGGGTCACCGCCCCTTTAACGCCGCAGTCATGTGATGTAATAATAATTAGCCTGTTAATAAATGAATCGCTGATCTAAATGGCAGAACCTGACGAGGGTAATAGGTGAAACTTTCCAGAAATGAGTAGGCCGGTAACTGCCCTCCTGCCTGCAGGGGGCGGTATATTATTGCTTATACTCTTGGATGGTGAGAGTACGCGCTGTCCTAAGTCTCGTCAGTGCCAATGTAATAGTGCCATACCATCCTTTGCAGTCCGTGCCCATTTAATGGAGCCAGTCATAGTGCCCGCGTTATAATAGTTCCTATCATACTATACACCAGTGTTACCCCATCAGAGTACCCGCTTCAGTCCCCCATAATATTGCCTGCCACAATGTGAAATCTGTAACCTTCAATGTGCCATTGGGGCCTTCGGACCCCCGCAGGTACCATGGCCCTGGTACCTCGGGCCTTGTGAGAATTTTTGAGGGCAGCAATGGTGGCTTCCCTAACAGGGGTGCACCTAGCCTTTCTGCTGCCTGTGGCGAAAACTGAAACCCTCCAATGCCAATTTCTTAACCTAACCCCTCAAAGACATACTGGGTAATACAGCGCCACATACTGTGCCCACTACCCAATACTATACTGCAGAACCAGATAATCCCCCCACCTGGTGCTGCCTGAGGTGGTCGCCTCACCTCGCCTCATTGGTGGTGCCCCCCTGCTCCCTTGTCACTATGCTCCGGGGGTTCAAACTTCAGACCCAACCAGGTCAACACCCATATTGGGTTTATATGTTCTCCACGTTCACGAGGGTTTCCTCCAGCATTCCATACACACACTAAAGGGTTAAATGTCTTCCTATGACACTGGATCCAGTGGGAGAGAGATGGGGAGATGCTGGTATCCACTGGGGAAGGGGGGCTTGGTGGTATAAGAAATGGTTAACCAGAGCAAGAGATGGACTCTCTGGTGAGTATTTTCATATTGGCTTCCACTCAAGCCTAGGGAGATAGCAGCTCGCAGCCATAACAGGTATGGAGGTAGAAGTGGCCCCCGAGGCCTCTCAGCTGTATAAGAAGACACAGCACTTGGGGCCCTGATACTGATTTTTGCACTGGTGCCCAGGAGCTTCAAATTGCCCTCCTGGGAGTAGGAGACATTCGTGGTCCTGCCTGTGGATTTTTCCATCACCCAAGCCTGTGGAGATGTCTTCAAGGATACTGCATGTAATATGTGAAGTGATAAGAGATATAACGCCATTACTTCTCCCAGTGTCTTCTCCAGGACGGTCACCAGGTCATCACAAGATGTCACCAACCACCAAGCTGAGGAATGTGAGAACTTTGACCTTCCTGTGTAAACGCTCTCCAGTTTACATATAAATGATGACTTGTTCTGTTCTCCTAGATGATGATGATGATGAGTGGATGAAAGATCTTCAGAGGCAGAAATCATTTCCTGACAGGGTTTGGAGATGGGAATGTGTTTCTTGGAGGGCCGCTATGGGAACCTGCCACAACCTGTGCCCCAAGGATGAAGAATGTGACATAGTGATGTGTCCTGAGGAGCTAGACAGGACTTGTGGAGGAATCTGAGAAGGTCCCATGCCTGCCAGCTCTTCTGTCCGATGGCCCTGAGGGACCCACTCCTGTGTTCCCTAGGACAGAGCGGAATTCATCACTTCACCTCTGATAGGAGCTCACAATCATAGGATAGAGACACGTAAAAGTGAGAAAGCTGTCATGTCGGATGACTGCTACAAGGTGAGGGCGGAATCGCCATATAGTGCTCAACTACAGTGCACGAATACCAGTGCTAAACCCTAATAATATCGCCATATAGTGCTCAACTACAGTGCACGAATACCAGTGCTAAACCCTAATAATATCGCCATATAGTGCTCAACTACAGTGCACGAATACCAGTGCTAAACCCTAATAATATCGCCATATAGTGCTCAACTACAGTGCACGAATACCAGTGCTAAACCCTAATAATATCGCCATATAGTGCTCAACTACAGTGCACGAATACCAGTGCTATATCCTAATAATATCGCCATATAGTGCTCAACTACAGTGCACAAATACCAGTGCTAAACCCTAATAATATCGCCATATAGTGCTCAACTACAGTGCACAAATACCAGTGCTAAACCCTAATAATATCGCCATATAGTGCTCAACTACAGTGCACGAATACCAGTGCTATATCCTAATAATATCGCCATATAGTGCTCAACTACAGTACACGAATACCAGTGCTAAACCCTAATAATATCGCCATATAGTGCTCAACTACAGTGCACAAATACCAGCGCTAAACCCTAATAATATCGCCATATAGTGCTCAACTACAGTGCACGAATACCAGTGCTATATCCTAATAATATCGCCATATAGTGCTCAACTACAGTACACGAATACCAGTGCTAAACCCTAATAATATCGCCATATAGTGCTCAACTACAGTGCACGAATACCAGTGCTATATCCTAATAATATTGCCATATAGTGCTCAACTACAGTGCACGAATACCAGTGCTAAACCCTAATAATATCGCCATATAGTGCTCAACTACAGTGCACGAATACCAGTGCTATATCCTAATAATATCGCCATATAATGCTCAACTACAGTGCACGAATACCAGTGCTAAACCCTAATAATATCGCCATATAGTGCTCAACTACAGTGCACGAATACCAGTGATATATCCTAATAATATCGCCATATAGTGCTCAACTACAGTGCACGAATACCAGTGCTATATCCTAATAATATCGCCATATAGTGCTCAACTACAGTGCACGAATACCAGTGCTATATCCTAATAATATCGCCATATAGTGCTCAACTACAGTGCACGAATACCAGTGCTATATCCTAATAATATTGCCATATAGTGCTCAACTACAGTGCACGAATACCAGTGCTAAACCCTAATAATATCGCCATATAGTGCTCAACTACAGTGCACGAATACCAGTGCTATATCCTAATAATATTGCCATATAGTGCTCAACTACAGCACATGAATACCAGTGCTATATCCTAATAATATCGCCATATAGTGCTCAACTACAGTGCACGAATACCAGTGCTATATCCTAATAATATTGCCATATAGTGCTCAACTACAGTGCACGAATACCAGTGCTAAACCCTAATAATATCGCCATATAGTGCTCAACTACAGTGCACGAATACCAGTGCTAAACCCTAATAATATCGCCATATAGTGCTCAACTACAGCACATGAATACCAGTGCTATATCCTAAAAATATCACCATATAGTGCTCAACTACAGTGCACGAATACCTGTTCTAAGCCCTAATAATATCGCCATATAGTGCTCAACTACATTGCACGAATACCAGTGCTATATCCTAATAATATCGCCATATAGTGCTCAACTACAGTACATGAATACCAGTGCTAAACCCTAATAATATCACCATATAGTGCTCAACTACAGTGCATGAATACCAAATTTATATCCAAATAATATCGCCATATAGTGATGAAATACATGTAAAAATACCAGTACTATATCCTAATATCGCCATATAGTGCTCAATTACATGTATAAATACCAGTGCTATATCCTAATAATATCGCAATATAGTGCTCAATTACATGTATAAATACCAGTGCTATATCCTAATAATATCGCCATATAGTGCTCAACTACAGTGCACGAATACCAGTGCTATATCCTAATAATATCGCTATATAGTGCTCAACTACAGTACATGAATACCAGTGCTAAACCCTAATAATATCACCATATAGTGCTCAACTACAGTGCATGAATACCAAATCTATATCCAAATAATATTGCCATATAGTGATGAAATACATGTAAAAATACCAATACTATATCCTAATATCGCCATATAGTGCTCAATTACATGCATAAATACCAGTGCTATATCCTAATAATATCGCCATATAGTGCTCAACTACAGTGCACGAATACCAGTGCTAAACCCTAATAATATCGCCATATAGTGCTCAACTACAGTACATGAATACCAGTGCTAAACCCTAATAATATCGCCATATAGTGCTCAACTACAGTGCACGAATACCAGTGATATATCCTAATAATATCGCCATATAGTGCTCAACTACAGTACATGAATACCAGTGCTAAACCCTAATAATATCACCATATAGTGCTCAACTACAGTGCATGAATACCAAATCTATATCCAAATAATATCGCCATATAGTGATGAAATACATGTAAAAATACCAGTACTATATCCTAATATCGCCATATAGTGCTCAATTACATGTATAAATACCAGTGCTATATCCTAATAATATCGCCATATAGTGCTCAACTACAGTGCACGAATACCAGTGCTATATCCTAATAATATCGCCATATAGTGCTCAACTACAGTACATGAATACCAGTGCTAAACCCTAATAATATCACCATATAGTGCTCAACTACAGTGCATGAATACCAAATCTATATCCAAATAATATTGCCATATAGTGATGAAATACATGTAAAAATACCAGTAATATATCCTAATATCGCCATATAGTGCTCAATTACATGTATAAATACCAGTGCTATATCCTAATAATATCGCCATATAGTGCTCAATTACATGAATAAATACCAGTGCTATATCCTAATAATATCACCATGTAGTGCTCAATTACTTGGATAAATACCAGTGCTATATCCTAATAATATCGCCATATAGTGCTCAACTACAGTGCACGAATACCAGTGCTAAACCCTAATAATATCGCCATATAGTGCTCAACTACAGTGCACGAATACCAGTGCTAAACCCTAATAATATCGCCATATAGTGCTCAACTACAGCACATGAATACCAGTGCTATATCCTAATAATATCGCCATATAGTGCTCAACTACAGTGCACGAATACCTGTGCTAAGCCCTAATAATATCGCCATATAGTGCTCAACTACATTGCACGAATACCAGTGCTATATCCTAATAATATCGCCATATAGTGCTCAACTACAGTGCATGAATACCAAATTTATATCCAAATAATATCGCCATATAGTGATGAAATACATGTAAAAATACCAGTACTATATCCTAATATCGCCATATAGTGCTCAATTACATGTATAAATACCAGTGCTATATCCTAATAATATCGCAATATAGTGCTCAATTACATGTATAAATACCAGTGCTATATCCTAATATCGCCATATAGTGCTCAATTACATGCATAAATACCAGTGCTATATCCTAATATCGCCATATAGTGCTCAATTACATGTATAAATACCAGTGCTATATCCTAATAATATCGCCATATAGTGCTCAATTACATGTATAAATACCAGTGCTATATCCTAATATCGCCATATAGTGCTCAATTACATGCATAAATACCAGTGCTATATCCTAATAATATCGCCATATAGTGCTCAACTACAGTGCACGAATACCAGTGCTAAACCCTAATAATATCGCCATATAGTGCTCAACTACAGTGCACGAATACCAGTGCTATATCCTAATATCGCCATATAGTGCTCAACTACAGTACATGAATACCAGTGCTAAACCCTAATAATATCGCCATATAGTGCTCAACTACAGTGCACGAATACCAGTGATATATCCTAATAATATCGCCATATAGTGCTCAACTACAGTACATGAATACCAGTGCTAAACCCTAATAATATCACCATATAGTGCTCAACTACAGTGCATGAATACCAAATCTATATCCAAATAATATCGCCATATAGTGATGAAATACATGTAAAAATACCAGTACTATATCCTAATATCGCCATATAGTGCTCAATTACATGTATAAATACCAGTGCTATATCCTAATAATATCGCCATATAGTGCTCAATTACATGAATAAATACCAGTGCTATATCCTAATAATATCACCATGTAGTGCTCAATTACTTGGATAAATACCAGTGCTATATCCTAATAATATCGCCATATAGTGCTCAACTACAGTGCACGAATACCAGTGCTAAACCCTAATAATATCGCCATATAGTGCTCAACTACAGTGCACGAATACCAGTGCTAAACCCTAATAATATCGCCATATAGTGCTCAACTACAGCACATGAATACCAGTGCTATATCCTAATAATATCGCCATATAGTGCTCAACTACAGTGCACGAATACCTGTGCTAAGCCCTAATAATATCGCCATATAGTGCTCAACTACATTGCACGAATACCAGTGCTATATCCTAATAATATCGCCATATAGTGCTCAACTACAGTACATGAATACCAGTGCTAAACCCTAATAATATCACCATATAGTGCTCAACTACAGTGCATGAATACCAAATCTATATCCAAATAATACTGCCATATAGTGATGAAATACATGTAAAAATACCAATACTATATCCTAATATCGCCATATAGTGCTCAATTACATGCATAAATACCAGTGCTATATCCTAATAATATCGCCATATAGTGCTCAATTACATGAATAAATACCAGTGCTATACACTAATAATATCGCCATATAGTGCTCAATTACATGCATAAATACCAGTGCTATATCCTAATAATATCGCCATATAGTGCTCAACTACAGTGCATAAATACCAGTGCTATATCCTAATAATATCGCCATATAGTGCTCATTTACATGAATAAATACCAGTGCTATATCCTAATAATATCACCATATAGTGCTCAATTACATGCATAAATACCAGTGCTATACACTAATAATATCGCCATATAGTGCTCATTTACATGAATAAATACCAGTGCCATATCCTAATAATATCACCATATAGTGCTCAATTACATGTATAAATACCAGTGCTATATCCTAATAATATCGCCATATAGTGCTCAACTACAGTGCACGAATACCAGTGCTATATCCTAATAATATCGCCATATAGTGCTCAACTACAGTACATGAATACCAGTGCTAAACCCTAATAATATCGCCATATAGTGCTCAACTACAGTGCACGAATACCAGTGATATATCCTAATAATATCGCCATATAGTGATGAAATACATGTAAAAATACCAGTACTATATCCTAATATCGCCATATAGTGCTCAATTACATGTATAAATACCAGTGCTATATCCTAATAATATCGCCATATAGTGCTCAACTACAGTGCATGAATACCAGTCTTAAACCCTAATAATATCACCATATAGTGCTCAACTACAGTGCATGAATACCAAATCTATATCCAAATAATATTGCCATATAGTGATGAAATACATGTAAAAATACCAGTAATATATCCTAATATCGCCATATAGTGCTCAATTACATGTATAAATACCAGTGCTATATCCTAATAATATCGCCATATAGTGCTCAACTACAGTGCACGAATACCAGTGCTATATCCTAATAATATCGCCATATAGTGCTCAACTACAGTGCACGAATACCAGTGCTATATCCTAATAATATCGCCATATAGTGCTCAACTAC
The DNA here is from genome assembly GCF_014858855.1 of Bufo gargarizans. Lineage (NCBI taxonomy): Eukaryota > Metazoa > Chordata > Amphibia > Anura > Bufonidae > Bufo > Bufo gargarizans. Next base: position 304,055 of record NW_025334238.1, read on the forward strand.
AGTACATGAATACCAGTGCTAAACCCTAATAATATCGCCATATAGTGCTCAACTACAGCACATGAATACCAGTGCTATATCCTAATAATATCGCCATATAGTGCTCAACTACAGTGCACGAATACCTGTGCTATATCCTAATAATATCGCCATATAGTGCTCAACTACAGTACATGAATACCAGTGCTAAACCCTAATAATATCACCATATAGTGCTCAACTACAGTGCACAAATACCAGTGCTATATCCTAATAATATCGCCATATAGTGATGAAATACATGTAAAAATACCAGTACTATATCCTAATATCGCCATATAGTGCTCAATTACATGTATAAATACCAGTGCTATATCCTAATAATATCGCCATATAGTGCTCAACTACAGTACATGAATACCAGTGCTAAACCCTAATAATATCACCATATAGTGCTCAACTACAGTGCACGAATACCAGTGCTAAACCCTAATAATATCGCCATATAGTGCTCAACTACAGTGCACGAATACCAGTGCTATATCCTAATAATATTGCCATATAGTGCTCAACTACAGTGCACGAATACCAGTGCTAAACCCTAATAATATCGCCATATAGTGCTCAACTACAGTGCATGAATACCAAATCTATATCCAAATAATATTGCCATATAGTGATGAAATACATGTAAAAATACCAGTAATATATCCTAATATCGCCATATAGTGCTCAATTACATGTATAAATACCAGTGATATATCCTAATAATATCGCCATATAGTGCTCAACTACAGTGCACGAATACCAGTGCTAAACCCTAATAATATCGCCATATAGTGCTCAACTACAGTGCACGAATACCAGTGCTATATCCTAATAATATCGCCATATAGTGCTCAACTACAGTACATGAATACCAGTGCTAAACCCTAATAATATCGCCATATAGTGCTCAATTACATGAATAAATACCAGTGCTATATCCTAATAATATCGCCATGTAGTGCTCAATTACTTGGATAAATACCAGTGCTATATCCTAATAATATCGCCATATAGTGCTCAACTACAGTGCACGAATACCAGTGCTAAACCCTAATAATATCGCCATATAGTGCTCAACTACAGTACATGAATACCAGTGCTAAACCCTAATAATATCGCCATATAGTGCTCAACTACAGCACATGAATACCAGTGCTATATCCTAATAATATCGCCATGTAGTGCTCAACTACAGTGCACGAATACCAGTGCTAAACCCTACTAATATCGCCATATAGTGCTCAACTACGGCACATGAATACCAGTGCTATATCCTAATAATATCGCCATGTAGTGCTCAATTACTTGGATAAATACCAGTGCTATACACTAATAATATCGCCATAGAGTGCTCCATTACAAGTATAAATACCAGAACTATACACTAATAATATTGCCATATAGTACTCAATCAACAGTGAAATACGTCATATCAGTACCATATTAGACATTACCATATAATACCCACGTAACAGTACAATACAGTGCCATAGAGCGTCCCAATCCAATGCACTACATAGTGTGCAATATAGTGGCCATATAGCTCTGCACTCAAATGTCCAAATAATGGTACCATATTGTGTCCAGTACCAGTGTATACAGCGCCCAAACCACAGTGCCACAGAACCAACGCCTGCGCCGCACATTGTCCGTGGCTACTTTCACACTAGCGTTCGATCGGATCCGTCTGCATTATTTTAGCATATAAAAGCTAAGTGTGAAAATAGCCTCGTACGGATCCGTTCAGACTTTCAATGTAAAGTCAATGGGGGACGGATCCGCTTGAGCCATATTGTGGCATCTTCAAACGGATCCGTCCCCATTGACTTACATTGTAAGTCTGGACGGATCCGCACGCCTCCGCACGGCCAGGCGGACACCCGAACGCTGCAAGCAGCGTTCAGCTGTCCGCCTGTCCGTGCGGAGGCGAGCGGAGCGGAGGCTGAACGCCGCCAGACTGATGCAGTCTGAGCGGATCCGCTCCATTCAGACTGCATCAGGGCTGGACGGCTGCGTTCGGGTCCGCTCGTGAGCTCCTTCAAACGGAGCTCACGAGCGGACACCCGAACGCTAGTGTGAAAGCAGCCTAAGGGTCCATTCACACGTCCGCAACCTGTTTTGCGGATACACGGAGCCACGGATCCGCAAAACACGGAAAGCGGCAATGTGCGTTCCGCATTTTGCGGACCGCACATTGCCGACACTAATAGAATATGCCTGTTCTTGTCTGCAATTGCGGACAAGAATAGGACATGTTCTATTTTTTTGCGGAAACGGAAGCACGGATGCGGAAGTGTGGATCCGCAAATGTGGATGCGGACAGCACATTCCGGCCCCATTGAAAATGAATGGGTCTGCACCCGTTCCCCAAAATTGCGGAACGGAGGCGGATCCATTTTGCGGACGTGTGAATGGACCCTAACACCGCTATACGCAGTGGTGTCCAAATGACAGCTGTCATTGATTTTATCCCATTACGAGTAACAAAAGCGGCCAGCAGGGGGCAGTACTGCAGGAGCTGTAGTGGGCTCCAGTGTACTGTGTGTGTACATCACCCCCTATGCCTCCAGTAAGGCACCTTGGGACGTCCCATAATAGGGCGAGCAGTCCTTGCCTCCTTCCCTGGGGATCTGAGGCTGCAGAGTCAGGAAGAGGTGGGGGGATCAATACCCAGCAAGACATGAATAATGTAGAGGAACTTAATACCGGCCGGCCGGCCAGCGCCTGTGCTGCGCCTCCCTGCCCGCGCACTCATTTCTCTGCTGTCTGCAGTATGTGGCGGCATAAAATACCGTATAATAAGAATCTCCTGCTTAGATCACACATTAAAGGCCTTAATCCCTGGGTTAACAGCTCTCTGGCATTTTTTTTCTGTTCCTTGACATTTACAAAATCTATGCTTGCTGTCAGTGACTAGACTAAGGCCTCTTTCACACGAATATGTGCGCTCCGTGGCCGCATTTGCAGATCTGCAATACATGGGTGCCGTTCCGTTGGGCATTCCGTGAATGGGTCCAGAAATGCGGAATAGAAGCACGGAACGGAACCCTACGGAAGGACTACGGGGTGCTTCTGTGGGGTTTCGTCAGGTACTTCCGTTCCGCAAAAAGATAGAACATGTCCTATCTTTTTGCGAAACGGGCTGATCGCGGACCCATTAAAGTGAATGGGTCCGCGATCCGCTGCGGCTGCGCCATGGTCGGTGTTCGTGCATTGCGGCCCTCAATTTGCGGGGAGCAGCACGGCCACGGGGCGCACACATGTTCGTGTGCAGGAGGCCTAAGGAGTACAAGCGGGTGGTGGTCATGATGGGTAAGGGCTCTTTCACACCTGCGTTCTTGTCTTCCGGCATAGAGTTCCGTCGTCGGGGCTCTATGTCGGAAGAATCCTGATCAGTTTTATCCTAATGCATTCTGAATGGAGAGAAATCCGTTCAGGATGCATCAGGATGTCTTCAGTTCCGGAACGGAACGTTTTTTGGCCGGAGAAAATACCGCAGCATGCTGCGCTTTTTGCTTCGGCCAAAAATCCTGAAGACTTGCCGCAAGGCCGGATCCGGAATGAATGCCCATTGAAAGGTATTGATCGGATCCGGCCTTAAGCTAAACGTCGTTTCGGCGCATTGCCGGATCCGACGTTTAGCTTATTCTGAATGGTTACCATGGCTGCCGGGACGCTAAAGTCCTGGCAGCCATGGTAAAGTGTAGTGGGGAGCAGCATACTTACCGTCCGTGCGGCTCCCGGGGCGCTCCAGAGTGACGTCACTCTGGAGCGCCCGGGAGCCGCACGGACTGTAAGTATACCGCTCCCCCGCTCCCCCGCTCCTACTATGGCAACCAGGACTTTAATAGCGTCCTGGCTGCCATAGTAACACTGAAAGCATTTTGAAGACAGATCCGTCCTCAAATGCTTTCAGTTCACTTGCGTTTTTCCGGATCCGGCGTGTAATTCCGGCAAGTGGAGTACACGCCGGATCCTGACAACGCAAGTGTGAAAGAGGCCTAAGGCGGCTGCACAGTATATCTATCATGGAAGTATAAAGTATTTACAGTGGGGTGCGGAAGTTTGGGCGACCTTGTTAATCGCCATGATTTCCCGTATAAATCGCTGGTTGTTACGTATATCTATCATCTAGGAGACGCACACAGGGATATCTGAGGGGTGACATGAGGGCTATTGGATTTACAGAACGTGCGCTGTAACTGCTCTCAGGTGCTACATGTGGTCTCTGCTGTCATTTTATTGATTCCAAAACCTTTAGAACTAATTATTGGAACTCAGATTGGCTTGGTAAGCTCAGTGACCCCTGACCTACATACACAGGTGAGTCCGATTAGGAGAAAGAGTATTTAAGGGGGTCAATTGTAAGTTTCCCTCCTCTTTTAATTTTCTCTGAAGAGTAGCAACATGGGGGTCTCAAAACAACTCTCAAATGACCTGAAGACACAGATTGCTCACCATCATGGTTTAGGCTGGGTTCACACCTGAGCGTTTCTCAAACGCGCGTTTTACGCGCGTTTTTGTCGCGCGTTTTTATGCGCGGTTTTTTGCAATAGTAAACGCGCGTTTGACGCGCGTTTGTGTGATTGACTGCAGTGTCCTATGGCCACAAACGCGCGTCAAAACGCCCCAAAGAAGCTCAAGTACTTGATTATGCGTCGGGCGTTTTACAGCGCGTTCGTACGCGCTGTAAAACGCCCAGGTGAGAACCATTCCCATAGGGAATCATTGGTTTTCATGTGTTGAGCGTTTTACAGCGCGTTTGAACGCGCTGTAAAACGCTCAGGTGTGAACCCAGCCTTAGGGGAAGGACACAGAAAGCGTCTCGGAGATTTCCGCCGTCTGTTTCCACAGTTAGGAACATATTGAGGAAATGGCAGACCACAGGCTCAGCTCAAGGTAAGGGGCTTCTGTCACCCCCAAAAGTCATTTTTCATTTTTAGGCTAATTAAAATCCTTACACTGCGATTATTCACTATATAGGGCTCTTACCCCTTTCTGTTCTCTAGTTTCTTTAAAAACCGCACTTTTATAATATGTAAATGACCTCTCTACCAGCAAGTATGGCGGTTACGTGCTGGTAGCCGCCGCATCCCCCTTTCAAATAAACGCCCCCTCCTCCTGCTGATTGACAGGGCCAGCGAGCGCTCTCCTCCTCCGGCTGGCCCTGTCTGCGTTCTAAATCTCGCACCAGTCTTTAATCGGCGCAGGCGCACTGAGGAAGGAGCGGCCGAGAGAGGTCTTCCCCTCAGTGCGCCTGTGCCGACTGAAGACCGGTACGGTGCGGGCGCAAGATTTGGAACGCAGACAGAGTCAGCCAAGGGACGAGAGCGCTCGCTGGCCCTGTCAACCAACAGGAGGAGGGGGCGTTTATTTGAAAGGGGGATGCGGCGGCTACCAGCACGTAACCGCCATACTTGCTGGTAGAGAGGTAATTTACATATTATAAAAGTGCGGTTTTTAAAGAAACTAGAGAACAGAAAGGGGTAAGAGCCCTATATAGTGAAACATCGCACTATAAGGATTTTAATTAGCCCAAAAATGAAAAATGACTTTTGGGGGGGGTGACAGAAGCCCTTTAAGGCTCGAAGTGGCAGAACAAGAAACATCTCGGATAGACAGAAGCGACGAATGGTGAGAACAGTCAGAGTCAACCCACAGACCAGCACCAAAGCCCTACAACATCATCTTGCTGCAGATGGAGTCACTGTGCATCGTCCAACCATTCGGGGCACTTTACACAAGGAGATGCTGTATGTGAGAGGGATGCAGAGGAAGACTTTTCTCTCTTGAGGTGGACTAAAGCCCATTTGGACAAGCCAGCTTCATTTTGGAATAAGGTGCTGTGGACTGATGAAACTAAAATTGAGTTATTTGGCCATAACAAGGGGCGTTATGCATGGAGGAAAAAGAACACAGCATTCCAAGAAAAACACCTGCTACCTACAGTAAAATATGGTGGTGGTTCCATCATGCTGTGGGGCTGTGTGGCCAGTGCAGGGACTGGGAATCTTGTCAAAGTTGAGGGACGCATGGATTCCACTCAGTATCAGCAGATTCTGGAGACCAATGTCCAGGAATCAGTGACAAAGCTAAAGCTGCGCCGGGGCTGGATCTTTCAACAAGACAACGACCCTAAACACTGCTCAAAATCCACTAATGCATTTATGCAGAGGAACAAGTACAACGTTCTGGAATGGCCATCTCAGTCCCCAGACCTGAATATAATGGAAAATCTGTGGTGTGACTTACAGAGAGCTGTCCATGCTCGGAAGCCATCAAACCTGAATGAACTAAAGAGGAATGGTCCAAAATACCTTCAACCAGAATCCAGACTCTCATTGGAACCTACAGGAAGCGTTTAGATGCTGCAATTTCTGCAAAAGGAGGATCTACTAAATATTGATTTCATTTCTTTTTTCTGGTGCCCAAATGTATGCACCTGCCTAATTTTGTTTAAACAATTATATCACACTTTGTGTAAATCCAATAAACGTCATGTCACTCCTCAGATATCACTGTGTGTGTCTCCTATATGACAGATTTAACTGACATTTTTTATCGTAACAACCAACGATTTATACAGGAAAATCATGACGATTAACAAGGTTGCCCAAACTTTCACATCCCACTGTATATACTGTGCGGTGGTATACTGTATACTGTAGATGATTCACTAGGAGGCGGTGATGAATACGATCGGCAGGGCCGGCCTTTGGGGTGTGCGGGCTGTGCGGCCGCACAGGGCGCCATAGCAACAGGGGCGCCGGGCGGCCGACAGCCCGCAATGTAATATGGGCAGGCGAGCCCCCCCCCCCCCCCCCCCCTCCTGTACTCAGCAGGGGGCGCCCGGCGCCCGTTGCGGTAAAAAAAAAAGTTGCTTATATAAGTTGGGGGCGGCTGGCGGCGCCCCTCATTCTGCGCCGCCTGAGTGGCTTGCCGCTCTAAAGAATCCTGCCTGCGCCTGTTAGTGTAGCGTGGCCGAGCTCTGTTAGGTCCGCGGTACAGGAGCTTTTGTTTCCTGTACCCGGCCGGACTGACAGGAAGTGCTCACTTAGTGTGCACTTCCTGTCAGTCCGGCCGGGTACAGGAAACAAATGCTCCTGTACCGCGGATCGAACAGAGCTCGGCCACGCTACACTAGAGGTACACTAGAGTGACAAGGGGGGAGGAAAGAAAGAGAGAGTGACGAGGGGGGAGGAAAGAAAGAGAGAGAGTGACAAGGGGGGAGGGAAGAGAGAGAGTGACAAGGGGGGAGGGGGGAGGAAATAATGAGAGTGATGGGGGGGGGAGGAGGAAATAATGAGTGATGGGGGGGGGGAAATAATGAGAGTGATGGGGGGGGGGAATAATGAGAGTGATGGGGGGGGGGAATAATGAGAGTGATGGGGGGGGGGGGGGAAATAATGAGAGTGATGGGGGGGGGGGGGAAATAATGAGAGTGATGGGGGGGGAATAGTGAGAGTGATGGGGGGGGGAATAATGAGAGTGATGGGGGGGGAAATAATGAGAGTGATGGGGGGGGGGAATAATGAGAGTGATGGGGGGGGGGAATAATGAGAGTGATGGGGGAGGGAAATAATGAGAGTGATGGGGGGGGGGAATAGTGAGAGTGATGGGGGGGGGAATAATGAGAGTGATGGGGGGGGGGGGATAATGAGCGTGACAAGGGAGGGCGGGTGGAATAATGAGTGACAAGGGAGAGGGGGGATAATGAGAGTGACAAGGGAAGGGGGGGGGGGGGGGGGAGAGAATGACAATGGAGTCCCCAGAGCCAGACTGCAGCCAGAGTCCAGATCATCTTATTGTCCTGGTGGTAAGTAGACAATGCAATATGTTTATTATTTAATTGTTTAGTTATTAATACTACATTGGAAACAAATTTTCTCAGCTGGACACCGGCCGACACTGTGCATGCGCTGGGAGCCTCACCAGCGTTTAGGGTAGGGAAAAAGCACTGGCCCGTACGTAATTTTTCCCTTCCCTAACCGCTGGTGAGGCTCCCGGTGCATGCGCAGTGTCGGCCGGTGTTCAGCTGAAAACATCCATCCGATCACTGCGCATTGGCCCATAGTTTTTCCCTACCCTAACCGCCGGCGAGGCTCCTGGCGCATGCGCACTCTGCTGTGAAATTTCCCTAACCTGTCGTTGTGCGCCTGCGCGGCGCTGCACACCTCCTCACGTCATGTCCGGTGCGACCGGAAGTGACGAGGGTAGGGAAATCTCACGAACTAGGGAAGTATAACATTACACCGGCCTTTGGGGTGTGAGGGCTGGTAACTACTTGGTTGGATAGTCAGCCAGCCTATGCCATGATGCCAGCAACAAGCAGTGTTTTTTTTTTTTTTTTTTGGGGGGGGGGGGGGGGGGCGCCACAAGGTTAGCTCGCACAGGGCGCCTGAACACCTAAGGCCGGCCCTGACGATCGGTATAGGGAGGTTATATACTGGATAGTTATGACGGGGTGTGTATGGAGGTGATGGTGTATGAGGCGGTGGTGAATATGATGGACGGTGATATTTATATATTATGGGGTGATGTATATGATCGAGATGGAGGGATATATATAATGTACTGATGCATATTACTGGGCATGAGAAGGTGATGTATATAATAGGATATATATATATAGCGGGTAATACAGATGTATGACCAAGTTTGTATATATTGGGGTATACAGGGTGGTACATGATGGGGTCAGTATGAATATATTGGGGTATACAGGGTGGTACATGATGGGGTCAGTATGAATATATTGGGGTATACAGGGTGGTACATGATGGGGTCAGTATGAATATATTGGGGTATGCAGGGTGGTACATGATGGGGTCAGTATGTATATATTGGGGTATGCAGGGTGGTACATGATGGGTCAGTATGTATATATTGGGGTATACAGGGTGGTACATGATGAGGTCAGTATGTATATATTGGGGTATGCAGGGGGTACATGATGAGGTCAGTATGTATATATTGGGGTATGCAGGGGGTACATGATGGGTCAGTATGTAAATATTGGGGTATACAGGGTGGTACATGATGGGTCAGTATGTATATATTGGGGTATGCAGGGGGTACATGATGAGGTCAGTATGTATATATTGGGGTATGCAGGGTGGTACATGATGGGTCAGTATGTATATATTGGGGTATACAGGGTGGTACATGATGGGGTCAGTATGTATATATTGGGGTATACAGGGTGGTACATGATGGGTCAGTATGTATATATTGGGGTATGCAGGGTGGTACATGATGAGGTCAGTATGTATATATTGGGGTATACAGGGTGGTACATGATGGGGGTCAGTATGTATATATTGGGGTATGCAGGGTGGTACATGATGGGTCAGTATGTAAATATTGGGGTATGCAGGGTGGTACATGATGGGTCAGTATGTATATATTGGGGTATGCAGGGGGGTACATGATGGGGGTCAGTATGTATATATTGGGGTATGCAGGGGGTACATGATGAGGTCAGTATGTATATATTGGGGTATGCAGGGTGGTACATGATGGGTCAGTATGTATATATTGGGGTATACAGGGTGGTACATGATGGGGTCAGTATGAATATATTGGGGTATGCAGGGTGGTACATGATGGGTCAGTATGTATATATTGGGGTATACAGGGTGGTACATGATGGGGTCAGTATGTATATATTGGGGTATGCAGGGTAGTACATGATGGGTCAGTATGTATATATTGGGGTATACAGGGTGGTACATGATGGGGTCAGTATGTATATATTGGGGTATACAGGGTGGTACATGATGGGGTCAGTATGAATATATTGGGGTATGCAGGGTGGTACATGATGGGTCAGTATGTAAATATTGGGGTATACAGGGTGGTACATGATGGGTCAGTATGTATATATTGGGGTATGCAGGGTGGTACATGATGGGTCAGTATGTATATATTGGGGTATACAGGGTGGTACATGATGGGGTCAGTATGAATATATTGGGGTATACAGGGTGGTACATGATGGGGTCAGTATGAATATATTGGGGTATGCAGGGTGGTACATGATGGGTCAGTATGTATATATTGGGGTATACAGGGTGGTACATGATGGGTCAGTATGTGTATATTGGGGTATGCAGGGTGGTACATGATGGGTCAGTATGTGTATATTGGGGTATGCAGGGTGGTACATGATGGGTCAGTATGTATATATTGGGGTATACAGGGTGGTACATGATGAGGTCAGTATGTATATATTGGGGTATGCAGGGGGGTACATGATGGGTCAGTATGTATATATTGGGGTGTGCAGGGTGGTACATGATGGGTCAGTATGTATATATTGGGCTGTGCAGGGGGGTACATGATGGGTCAGTATGTATATATTGGGCTGTGCAGGGGGGTACATGATGGGTCAGTATGTATATATTGGGGTATGCAGGGTGGTACATGATGGGGTCAGTATGTATATATTGGGGTATGCAGGGTGGTACATGATGAGGTCAGTATGTATATATTGGGGTATGCAGGGAGGTACATGATGGGTCAGTATGTATATATTGGGGTATGCAGGGGGGTACATGATGGGTCAGTATGTAAATATTGGGGTATACAGGGTGGTACATGATGGGGTCAGTATGTATATATTGGGGTGTACAGGGTGGTACATGATGGGGTCAGTATGTATATATTGGGGTATACAGGGTGGTACATGATGGGTCAGTATGTATATATTGGGGTATGCAGGGTGGTACATGATGAGGTCAGTATGTATATATTGGGGTATACAGGGTGGTACATGATGGGTCAGTATGTATATATTGGGGTATGCAGGGTGGTACATGATGGGTCAGTATGTAAATATTGGGGTATGCAGGGTGGTACATATTGAGGTCAGTATGTGTATATTGGGGTATGCAGGGGGGTACATGATGGGTCAGTATGTATATATTGGGGTATGCAGGGTGGTACATATTGAGGTCAGTATGTGTATATTGGGGTATGCAGGGGGGTACATGATGGGTCAGTATGTATATATTGGGGTGTGCAGGGTGGTACATGATGGGTCAGTATGTATATTATTGGGCTGTGCAGGGGGGTACATGATGGGTCAGTATGTATATATTGGGGTATGCAGGGGGGGTACATGATGGGTCAGTATGTAATATTGGGGTATGCAGGGTGGTACATGATGGGGTCGTATGTATATATTGGGGTATGCAGGGTGGTACATGATGGGGTCAGTATGTATATATTGGGGTATGCAGGGGGGGTACATGATGGGTCAGTATGTGTATATTGGGGTATGCAGGGTGGTACATGATGGGTCAGTATGTAATATTGGGGTATACAGGGTGGTACATGATGGATCAGTATGTATATATTGGGGTATGCAGGGTGGTACATGATGGGGTCAGTATGTATATATTGGGGTATGCAGGGGGGTACATGATGGGTCAGTATGTATATATTGGGGTATGTAGGGGGGTACATGATGGGGTCAGTATGTATATATTGGGTATGCAGGGTGGTACATGATGGGGTCAGTATGTGTATATTGGGGTATACAGGGTGGTACATGATGGGGTCAGTATGTATATATGGGGTATGCAGGGGGGTACATGATGGGGTCAGTATGTATATATTGGGGTATGCAGGGTGGTACATGATGGGGTCAGTATGTATATATTGGGGTATACAGGGTGGTACATGATGGGTCAGTATGTATATATTGGGGTATGCAGGGGGGTACATGATGGGGTCAGTATGTATATATTGGGGTATGCAGGGTGGTACATGATGGGGTCAGTATTTATATATTGGGGTATACAGGGTGGTACATGATGGGTCAGTATGTATATATTGGGGTATGCAGGGTGGTACATGATGGGGTCAGTATGTATATATTGGGGGTATACAGGGTGGTACATGATGGGGTCAGTATGTATATATTGGGGTATACAGGGTGGTACATGATGGGTCAGTATGTGTATATTGGAGTATGCAGGGGGGTACATGATGGGGTCAGTATGTATATATTGGGGTATGCAGGGGGGTACATGATGGGTCAGTATGTATATATTGGGGTATACAGGGTGGTACATGATGGGGTCAGTATGTATATATTGGGGTATGCAGGGGGGTACATGATGGGGTCAGTATGTATATATTGGGGTATGCAGGGTGGTACATGATGGGTCAGTATGTATATATTGGGGTATGCAGGGGGGTACATGATGGGGTCAGTATGTATATATTGGGGTATGCAGGGTGGTACATGATGGGGTCAGTATGTATATATTGGGGTATGCAGGGTGGTACATGATGGGGTCAGTATGTATATATTGGGGTATGCAGGGTGGTACATGATGGGTCAGTATGTATATATTGGGGTTATGCAGGGGGGTACATGATGGGTCAGTATGTATATATTGGGGTATGTAGGGGGGGTACATGATGGGGTCAGTATGTATATATTGGGGTATGCAGGGTGGTACATGATGGGGTCAGTATGTATATATTGGGGTATGCAGGGGGGTACATGATGGGTCAGTATGTATATATTGGGGTATGCAGGGGGGTACATGATGGGTCAGTATGTATATATTGGGGTATGCAGGGGGGTACATGATGGGTCAGTATGTATATATTGGGGTATGCAGGGTGGTACATGATGGGGTCAGTATGTGTATATTGGGGTATGTAGGGGGGTACATGATGGGGTCAGTATGTATATATTGGGGTATGCAGGGGGGTACATGATGGGTCAGTATGTATATATTGGGGTATGTAGGGGGGTACATGATGGGGTCAGTATGTATATATTGGGGTATGCAGGGTGGTACATGATGGGGTCAGTATGTATATATTGGGGTATGCAGGGGGGTACATGATGGGTCAGTATGTATATATTGGGGTATGCAGGGGGGTACATGATGGGTCAGTATGTATATATTGGGGTATGCAGGGGGGTACATGATGGGTCAGTATGTATATATTGGGGTATGCAGGGTGGTACATGATGGGGTCAGTATGTGTATATTGGGGTATGTAGGGGGGTACATGATGGGGTCAGTATGTATATATTGGGGTATGCAGGGTGGTACATGATGGGGTCAGTATGTATATATTGGGGTGTACAGGGTGGTACATGATGGGTCAGTATGTATATATTGGGGTATGCAGGGTGGTACATGATGGGGTCAGTATGTATATATTGGGGTATGCAGGGTGGTACATGATGGGGTCAGTATGTATATATTGGGGTGTACAGGGTGGTACATAATGGGTCAGTATGTATATATTGGGGTATACAGGGTGGTACATGATGGGGTCAGTATGTATATATTGGGGTATGCAGGGTGGTACATGATGGGGTCAGTATGTATATATTGGGGTGTACAGGGTGGTACATGATGGGTCAGTATGTATATATTGGGGTATGCAGGGTGGTACATGATAGGGTCAGTATGTATATATTGGGGTGTACAGGGTGGTACATGATGGGGGTCAGTATGCAGATGATGGGAGAGTTGTTGGTGGCCTCCCCTCCTCCTGGCTGTAGAACCGGTGAGACCAGCTCAGGTGTCGCCTCCCCCTGTCACTCCCTCCCCCTCCCCCCGTCACTCCCCCCGCCCCTGTCACTCCCCCCGCCCCCTGTCACTCCCTCCGCCTTCCCCTATCACTCCCCCCGCCTTCCCCTATCACTCCCCCCGCCCCCTGTCACTCCCTCCGCCTTCCCCTGTCACTCCCCCCGCCCCCTGTCACTCCCCCCGCCTTCCCCTGTCACTCCCTCCGCCTCCCCCTGTCACTCCCCCCTCCTCTCCTGTCCGGTCCTCACTCTCCAATGTGACCGGGGAGCAGCAGCTGTCAGCGGCCGGAGCAGAGGCGAGGAGGTGGGTGAGGGGGCAGCTGTGATCCGGGGGCTGTTATCAGGCAGGTGTCATCAGTTGGGGCAGGAGCTACATGGGGGCAGTGGCAGGAACATGGGGCACTGAGGGAAAGGGTGCAGGGAGATGGGTGCATGTGAAATATGGGGTATAATACAGGTAGGATACAGAGGGAGTGGAGGATAGTTCACAGAAATCTGGGGATAGGTATTATATAGTATAGTGATGGGGATAGGTATTATATGGTATAGTGATGGGGGCTGGTATTATATGGTGTAGTGATGGGGACTGATATTATATGGTGTAGTGATGGGGGGCTGGTATTATATGGTATAGTGATGGGGGCTGGTATTATATGGTATAGTGATGGTGGCTGGTATTATGTGGTATAGTGATGGGGGCTGGTATTATATGGTATAGTGATGGGGGCTGATATTATATGGTGTAGTGATGGGGGCTGGTATTATATAGTATAGTGATGGGGGGCTGGTATTATATGGTATAGTGATGGGGGGCTGGTATTATATGGTATAGTGATGGGGGGCTGGTATTATACGGTGTAGTGATGGGGGCTGGTATTATACGGTATAGTGATGGGGGCTGGTATTATACGGTATAGTGATGGGGGCTGGTATTATACGGTATAGTGATGGGGGCTGGTATTATATGGTATAGTGATAAGGGGTGGTATTATACGGTAGTGATGGGGGCTGGTATTATACGGTATAGTGATGGGGGCTGGTATTATATGGTATAGTGATGGGGGCTGGTATTATATGGTGTAGTGATGGCGGCTGGTATTATATGGTGTAGTGATGGGGGCTGGTATTATATGGTGTAGTGATGGGGGCTGGTATTATATGGTGTAGTGATGTGGGCTGGTATTATATGGTGTAGTGATGTGGGGCTGGTATTATATGGTGTAGTGATGTGGGGCTGGTATTATATGGTATAGTGATGGGGGCTGGTATTATATGGTATAGTGATGGGGGGGCTGGTATTATATGGTGTAGTGATGGGGGCTGGTATTATATGGTGTAGTGATGGGGGCTAGTATTATATGGTGTAGTGATGGGGGCTGGTATTATATGGTGTAGTGATGGGGGGCTGGTATTATATGGTGTAGTGATGGCGGCTGGTATTATATGGTGTAGTGATGGGGGCTGGTATTATATGGTGTAGTGATGGGGGCTGGTATTATATGGTGTAGTGATGGGGGCTGGTATTATATGGTGTAGTGATGTGGGGCTGGTATTATACGGTATAGTGATGGGGGCTGGTATTATATGGTATAGTGATGGGGGCTGGTATTATATGGTGTAGTGATGGGGGGCTAGTATTATATGGTGTAGTGATGTGGGGCTGGTATTATATGGTATAGTGATGGGGGCTGGTATTATATGGTATAGTGATGGGGGCTGGTATTATATGGTGTAGTGATGGGGGGCTAGTATTATATGGTGTAGTGATGTGGGGCTGGTATTATATGGTATAGTGATGGGGGCTGGTATTATATGGTGTAGTGATGGGGGGCTAGTATTATATGGTGTAGTGATGGGGGCTAGTATTATATGTGTAGTGATGGGGGCTGGTATTATATGGTGTAGTGACTGTGGGGCTGGTATTATACGGTATAGTGATGGGGGCTGGTATTATATGGTATAGTGATGGGGGCTGGTATTATATGGTGTAGTGATGGGGGGCTGGTATTATATGGTGTAGTGATGGGGGCTTGTATTATATGGTATAGTGATGGGGGGCTGGTATTATATGGTGTAGTGATGGGGGCTGGTATTATATGGTGTAGTGATGGGGGCTAGTATTATATGGGTAGTGATGGGGGCTGGTATTATATGGTGTAGTGATGGGGGGCTGGTATTATATGGTGTAGTGATTGGCGGCTGGTATTATATGGTGTAGTGATGGGGCTGGTATTATATGGTGTAGTGAGTGGGGCTGGTATTATATGGTGTAGTGATGTGGCTGGTATTATATGGTGTAGTGATGTGGGCTGGTATTATATGGTGTAGTGATGGGGGCTGGTATATACGGTATAGTGATGGGGGCGTGGTATTATACGGTATAAGTGATGGGGCTGGTATTATACGGTATAGTGATTGGGGCTGGTATTATAGTGGTATAGTGATAAGGGGTGTGGTATTATACGGTAGTGATGGGGGCTGGTCTTATACGGTATAGTGATGGGGGCTGGTATTATATGGTTAGTGATGGGGGCTGGTATTATATGGTGTAGTGATGGGGGCTGGTATTATATGGTGTAGTGATGGGGGGCTAGTATTATATGGTATAGTGATGGGGGGCTGGTATTATATGGTGTAGTGATGTGGGCTGGTATTATATGGTGTAGTGATGTGGGGCTGGTATTATATGGTGTAGTGATGTGGGGCTGGTATTATATGGTATAGTGAGGGGGCTGGTATTATATGGTATAGTGATGGGGGGCTGGTATTATATGGTGTAGTGATGGGGGCTGGTATTATATGGTGTAGTGATGGGGGCTAGTATTATATGGTGTAGTGATGGGGGCTGGTATATTGGTTGTAGTGATGGGGGCTGGTATTATATGGTGTAGTGATGGCGGCTGGTATTATATGGTGTAGTGATGGGGCTGGTTTATATGGTGTAGTGATGGGGGCTGGTATTATATGGTGTAGTGACTGGGGGCTGGTATTATATGGTTGTAGTGATGTGGGGCTGGTATTATACTGGTATAGTGATGGGCTGGTATTATATGGTAGTGATGGGGGCTGGTATTATATGGTGTAGTGATGTGGAGTATTATATGGTTAGTGATGTGGGGCTGGTATTATATGGTATAGTGATGGGGGCTGGTATTATATGGTATAGTGATGGGGGCTGGTATTATATGGTGTAGTGATGGGGGGCTAGTATTATATGGTGTAGTGATGTGGGGCTGGTATTATATGGTATAGTGATGGGGGCTGGTATTATATGGTGTAGTGATGGGGGGCTAGTATTATATGGTGTAGTGAGGGGGGCTAGTATTATATGGTGTAGTGATGGGGGCTGGTATTATATGGTGTAGTGATGTGGGGCTGGTATTATACGGTATAGTGATGGGGGCTGGTATTATATGGTATAGTGATGGGGGCTGGTATTATATGGTGTAGTGATGGGGGGCTGGTATTATATGGTGTAGTGATGGGGCTTGTATTATATGGTCTAGTGATGGGGGGCTGGTATATATGGTGTAGTGATGGGGGCTGGTATTATATGGTGTAGTGATGGGGGCTAGTATTATATGGTGTAGTGATGGGGGCTGGTATTATATGGTGTAGTGATGGGGGGCTGGTATTATATGGTGTAGTGATGGCGGCTGGTATTATATGGTGTAGTGATGGGGGCTGGTATTATATGGTGTAGTGATGGGGGCTGGTATTATATGGTGTAGTGATGTGGGCTGGTATTATATGGTGTAGTGATGTGGGGCTGGTATTATATGGTATAGTGATGGGGGCTGGTATTATATGGTGTAGTGATGGGGGGCTAGTATTATATGGTGTAGTGATGGGGGCTAGTATTATATGGTGTAGTGATGGGGGCTGGTATTATATGGTGTAGTGATGGGGGCTGGTATTATATGGTGTAGTGATGTGGGGCTGGTATTATACGGTATAGTGATGGGGGCTGGTATTATATGGTATAGTGATGGGGGCTGGTATTATATGGTGTAGTGATGGGGCTGGTATTATATGGTGTAGTGATGGGGGGCTGGTATTATATGGTATAGTGAGGGGGGCTGGTATTATATGGTATAGTGATGGGGGCTGGTATTATGTGGTATAGTGATGGGGGCTGGTATTATATGGTGTAGTGATGGGGGCTGGTATTATACGGTATAGTGATGGGGGCTGGTATTATACGGTATAGTGATGGGGGCTGGTATTATATGGTATAGTGATGGGGGCTGTTATTATACGGTATAGTGATGGGGGCTGGTAATATACGGTATAGTGATGGGGGCTGGTATTATATGGTATAGTGATAAGGGGTGGTATTATACGGTATAGTGATGGGGGCTGGTATTATATGGTATAGTGATGGGGGCTGGTATTATATGGTGTAGTGATGGGGGGCTGGTATTATATGGTGTAGTGATGGGGGCTGGTATTATGTGGTATAGTGATGGGGGCTGGTAGTATATGGTATAGTGATGGGGGCTGGTATTATATGGTGTAGTGATGGGGGGCTGGTATTATATGGTATAGTGATGGGGGGCTGGTATTATATGGTGTAGTGATGGGGGCTGGTATTATATGGTATAGTGATGGGGGGCTGGTATTATATGGTATAGTGATGGGGGCTGGTATTATATGGTGTAGTGATGGGGGCTGGTATTATATGGTATAGTGATGGGGGCTGGTATATATGGTGTAGTGATGGGGGCTGGTATTATACGGTATAGTGATGGGGGCTGGTATTATATGGTATAGTGATGGGGGCTGGTATTATATGGTGTAGTGATGGGGGCTGGTATTATACGGTATAGTGATGGGGGCTGGTATTATATGGTATAGTGATGGGGGCTGGTATTATATGGTGTAGTGATGGGGGGCTGGTATTATATGGTGTAGTGATGGGGGCTGGTATTATATGGTGTAGTGATGGGGGGCTGGTATTATGTGGTATAGTGATGGGGGCTGGTATTATACGGTATAGTGATGGGGGCTGGTAATATATGGTATAGTGATGGGGGCTGGTATTGGTGAGGAGGCCGGTGCCATTATTGGGGGTACACAGGACATAGTTGTTATGTCACTGACATGTCACACGCCTTGGAATAAACATGTCCGGGTGGAGGAGGGGGCAGTCACATGTCTAATATGTATGTAGATGTCCCGCACGCCCTGTATACATGTAGACACCTGCGCTCATAATTACTCCTGTCCCAGCCCATGCATTATTCATGAGACTGATGGGCTCTGGGATTACCCTGAGTAGTGGGGGTAGTAGTGTCTGTGGTACAGATGCAGCAGAGCTGAGCTGATCAGCTTCTCACATGTAGCAGACAAAGCTTTTGTGATGTAGCAGATCTGTGTTTGTCAGAGATAGCAGAGCTGGGCTTCCTGCTGAGCTTGCCTTGTAATCCTATAGCTGATCTCAGATATAGGAGAGCTGAGCCTGTGCAGTGTAGTAGAGCTGTGGTCAGATGTGGCACCACTGCATTAGTCACAGACAGCGGAGCTTCCCTCAGGTTGTGTTTTGTGCTTGTGTGATGTGTCTATAGATGAACACTTCAGATGTAGCAGATCTGATCTTGTACAATAGCTGTTGTAGGACAGAGCATGCAGCAGGGCTGTGTTTGTCAGTGGTAAGAGAGCAGAGCTTTCCAATCTACAGCTGAGCCAGTCTGACGCTCTTGTAGCTGAGCGCACAAGCAGTAGCTGTCTGATGTAGTGAAGATGAGTTTGTCAGTGCAACAGGGCTGAGTTGGATCATTTTCAGCTCTGCTATATCTGTATTAGCGGGGTGTCACTGAATGAAACATGTCGTGTTGCTCTGTGGGGTGGAGTAGTATCGGTTTACAGGATGTATCATTAGAACATATTTTTGCTCATTTATAAGTGATATAAGTAATATGTATGGCACTATGTACATGCGTGGTTACTACTTACCTCTGGGCACGCAGCACCCACCTACTGTATGACAGACGGGTGCTGCTGGAGGTATTGGAGAAATGTGCAGCATTTGGGAGAGATGTTTTTCTTAGTGAGGTCAATGATAACATTCCTGCCATTCCCCAGTAATTGCCTCGGCCCTGTCACTTACCTCCCCCTGTCACTTACCTCCCCCTCAATATCACTCCCTGTATCCAGAATCTGTCCTTACCTGCGCTCTCCAGGTGTTCAGCCCTCACGTCTTCTATCACCATCACCAGCGGCTAATCCCAGGGTTTTATCTCTTTTCAAGATCTATTCTTGCTGTCAGTGAATGAAGCACTGCCTTGGCCCCTGCTCATACAGCATCAGGGTTTATTACATTGTATCAGTGTGCTACAATTGTATCAAGTCTGAACTTTGGGGCTAAAGATTCACCCTGTAGTGGTAAACTGGAAGCCCTTCATTCACTGACAACAAGCAGAGTACAGTGAGTGGCTAAGAACATGGGATGGGGGGGTCTTCCCATCTATAGGTGTCACCCTATTACTTCATATATGGCCAGTATATGAGAACACTTGGCCTTGTTCTACGCATTGTGTTATTCTCAGCTTGGGGGTAAATATAAAATATAGGTGCCCTTCACTATAACTCCACTCTAAACAAGAGTAAGTAGACATGGCCCTGTCTCCTGTCCCTATGTTGGCAGGTAGCGGCGCGAAGACAGTTCTGTCACCGCTGAAGACATTAGAATGTGTCACTAAACAGTCAAAGACTCAGGGCTTTTCCAGAATTTCCCTTTTAGAGAAAAAAAATAAAAAAAGGGGACCGCAATGGGGTCTCAATACACGCCTGTACTATAATCCAGCCAAACGTTTGTGTTTAAAGTTTATTTTTTTCTCTTCACACATCGCTAGGACCCTCTGAGACCTCTGGGCCCCTGAAAGTGAAGGAAAGTGCACCATGCATTCATTTCTATGGGAGTTCTCAAAATAGTTGTGCAAGAACATAGACATGAATGGAGAGTGCACCGGGCAACCGCCACTCCATTCTACTCTATGGGAGTACAAGAATTTTCAGAACTCCCACAGAAATGAGGGTGGCTGCACATGTGTGGCTGCCCTCCGTTCACTTTGGGGGTCCCGTTTTGGAGATAGAAGCGGGATCTGCCCCTATTTGACATTGGTGGCTTATGATAGTGATATGCCGCCACCAATGTCTGAGGGGAGAACACCCCTTCAATGATTATTTATTGTATTAAACGTCACCTGACAAATCCTTCCTAGAGAGGTCCTACAGCTCCAGGTAACACAGCCCTTCATATGCTTGTAGTACAGATGCCTAATATGTTGCTGTTCCTCCTGGGCGGTCCTAGGGGGGAGAGTAGGGTGCCTCATGGGTAGTGAATATTAATAGTAACGTAATAATAGTTCTGAGGTTGACCCTGGCGGATGATCCTGGATCCAGTTTGATCGGTTGATCTAGAATATAGACGAGGCATTCCTCTGAGTCAGGGCGTAGTCATTTGTCAAGTGAAGTTCCTAATTGGCCCCTGTGACTACAAAGGGCCCGATGGAATGTGACCATGATGACTATTTGTTACATATCAGTATCATAGCTTGTTATGGGTTTGCAGTACAAACTATATCTGGTATGCTGCGTATTCTGCGCTACGTGGAAAGGGTTGTTCCCAGTGCTGCAGTGAATGGTTACTAGTACATAACTGGAATTACTGGTTTGCCCTGCATTCCTCACACTGGCGCCATTGTGTTAAGTTACTGGGAAAGCTGGAGGTTGTAGTTCTTCTGCAGAAGGACCAAGTCATTAGGGGTACTGTTGCGCCCATGAGAGTAGCACGCCAGGTGCATTGGCAGTGCTGGGCAGGAAGGTCGCCAGGTGTCCCGGGCAGGCACTGTGCAGGCGATCTCCCCTCCCTGCACCTGCTCAGGTTTCACTCTCCTCACAATGGACGCCCAGGTGAATGCTGGGAGCCGAGTGCTTGTTTACAGCAGGAATGTGCCCCCCCCCTGTATACCTGGTGGCAGGATGGCACCGCTGCCAGCCAGAGGGACAGATATTTGGGCGACGGCTGCAGAGCTGGGATTAGCTTGGTGCTGGTTTTGCTGCTCTGTCACCTCTTTGTGTGTCTGGGGCGGCCAGAGGCGAGGGAGGGCCCCGTCCATCATCACATGGCTATTTACCTCTGCTACCAGGCTGGGAATGCTCTGCAGGTAGCTCGATGTCTCTCCAGGACTGTGTCAATAAAGTTCATTGAAAAGAAAGCTCTGTGATGTCATCAGAGAAGGTGACATCTGCAGCAACGTACGATGGGTCTCAATTTTAGGGAATGAAAATGCGTTTATTGGTGGAATTGGCCTTCTTGCCGTGTCTACACGTGACCGCGAATACAGCCGTGTATAAATAGGATAGAGATAGAGATGCCCTTTAACTTCTCAGAGCCTAAGCTGAAAAGTTGTGCTCTTCTGTCATGTCCTTCTGTTTTAGGGAAAGTTGGGTGACCGACAATATAACAGCCACCACAGCTCAGTCAGATTACTGCAGGGGGGCACTTGGCTGCACAGGGCCCCGGTCGGCGAGGGGGCCCTTAGTAGCCTGAACCGGGGGCCCCAGAAATACCAACTGTACCCATGATTGTATATGGGGAGCCCCCGACTCCTCTGACAGATGATGTCCATGTTGAGTTTCAATGCCCAATCCTTTTGTTCTCCATGGAATACACATGCATGCTCGGCAAGACCCAGCGTGTATGGGGGAGTGGGGAGAGGAAGCCGTATTCTCTGGGGTCCAGGGTGTGGGTGATAGTGATGCCCCGGTGGCGCCCATGCTCAGTGCTGAAGCCCCTTTGCCTTACTTTCCTGTTAATTACATGTGGTGTAACGTGTGGGCACAGTCACATGACCTGCATATCACACATTCCTGGGGGATATGGACCGTGCAGAAACAAATGGGCTGTGCACTCCTCTCAGCATTAACCCCTTTGGTGTCGCACTCAGCGCTATTCTTTCTCCTTTTATAGCAGTGTCCATGCACGACCATCAGGGTTTTCTCTTCTGCCCCCCAGAGCCGCTCTGGAACATGGTGACCATTCCTCGAAATTACCAGCTGTGTCCCTTGGGCAAGGACTGGGCATGAATATGCAGATCTGCAGTTTATCGAGGCATCCCTGTCATTGGCAGTGGTTATTAGAATGAGGGTCCGGCGCTGACAAAACTGCTGATATCATAGACTATCTCCGCGTTATACACAGGGACATGCTGGAAGGGCTGTACGCACAAAAAACCATCCCCCGCTAACAGGCATATTGGTGGTGTCCCCATTTGGCACCGCTTATCTCTGGGGGGAATTGAAGCTCAAACAGTCTCATCCCTGTTTCCTGTAATGAGTTGGGGGACTGTCCCTCTAGACATGACATCGAGTCCCCGATATATAGGGACACCTTGATAATTTAACACAAAAAGAAAATATTTAAAAAAACTGGGCCTTGGTGGCGCCATGCAAGATGCCAGGCTCCCACGGGACAAATATTGCATCAGAAATAATTCCCATTATAGCAATGGACTGGTAGGAAGTTGTTCTCTTTGGGTGAAAAGGAGAATTTTGCTGAAGAAAACTCCAACTCAATGCTGCATGGAAGCCGTGTGATCTGTCTGTCTGTCTGTCTGCTGCTTGTGTAAAAAGTGCAGGAATTGTGATATTATGTTACAATAAAATACAAACATAAACAGTCCTGGTAAAGAACAAATAGCATGTATATTACATATAAAACCCTAGTAGGCTAGGCAATGCAAGATGTATATCGAGACCTGCAGGCGATGCAGATCGCAATGTGTGCACTAGGACCTGCGACAGTCTAGCAATGGGACTGAAACTTGCAGAAATGTGAAGATTTAGGGGACTTTCACACTTGTGTTTTTCTTTTCCGGCACTGAGTTCCGTCCTAGGGGCTCTATACCGGAAAAGAACTGATCAGGCATATCCCCATGCATTCTGAATGGAGAGCAATCCGTTCAGCATGCATCAGGATGTCTTCAGTTCAGTCGTTTTGACTGATCAGGCAAAAGAGAAAACCGCAGCATGCTACTGTGTTATCTCCGGCAAAAAAAACGAAAGATATGCCTGAATGCCAGATCTGGCTTTCCGGTCTGCGCATGCGCAGACTGAAAAAAAGGTGAAAAAAAATAAATGCCGGATCCGTTTTGCCGGATGACACAATGCATTTTTTTCAACTGATCAGGCATTTTTAAGACTGATAAAGATCCTGATAAGTCTTAGGCCTCATGCACGCGACAGTTGTTTTTTGCGTCTGCAAATTGTGCGTCCACTAAAAAAGACGGATGCGGCATCCGTTTTTTTGGGAGGATCCTTTTTTTTCCACAGATCCCTTGTAATAAATGCCTAACCTTGTCTGCAAATGTGAAAAAAGTAGGACATGCACTATTTTTTTGCTGAAGGGAAACGCAGAACACAAACCGATGAACTATTAGCATTTTTTTGCTGACCTATTGAAATGAATGGGTCCCCATTCTATCCACAGAAAAAACGGAACGGAGGCTGAGAAAACAACTGACATGTGCATGAGGCCTTACTAATGCCATCAGTTGGCATACGTTTTGCCTGATCCGGCAGGCAGTTCCGGCGACGGATCTCTCTGCCACAAGTGTGAAAGTAGCCTAAGTTGCTTGAGACATCCAGTCAGTGAGGACCAGTCTGAGTGAATGCTATCCCAATGTCTCTAGTCATAGTGGTATAATGTGACCCAATGTCTGGTAATAAGTGCAAGGCTAAACAGCCATCAAAGGAATTCCAGCCTATATGTAGGTAGATGTGAGAGGGAGTGTAACAGCTTGGTAGCTTCCAATATCTAATACACGGACATAGAGGCGAGTCCACTGTACCGCCGATGCGGGACGCCGCACAGGAAGATATCGGTACGTAAGCTGTTAAACTCCCTCTCACATCTACCTACATATAGTCTGGCTATGTGATCCATACGGGATTTCATCCAGAAGGAATTCCTTTAATGGCTGTTTAGCCTTGCACGTATTACCAGAGACATTGGGTCACATTATACCACTGCTGAACTCTATGCCCTTGAGCCGTCCCTTTTTTTGGATCCATTAATTGTGATATTATACTGCCTCTTATGTACAAAAATATAACTACTATAATACTGCCTCCTATGTACAAGAATATAATTACTATAATACTGCCTCTTATGTACAAAAATATAACTACTATAATACTGCCTCCTATGTACAAGAATATAACTACTATAATACTGCCTCCTATGTACAAGAATATAATTACTATAATACTGCCTCCTATGTACAAAAATATAACTACTATAATACTGCCTCCTATGTACAAAAATATAACTACTATAATACTGCCCCTATGTACAAAAATATAACTACTATAATACTGCTCCTATGTACAAAAATATAACTACTATAATACTGCTCCTATGTACAAAAATATAACTACTATAATACTGCTCCTATGTACAAGAATATAACTACTATAATACTGCTCCTATATATAAGAATATAACTACTATAATACTGCCCCTATGTACAAGAATATAACTACTATAATACTGCCTCCTATGTACAAGACTATATCTACTATAATACTGCCTCCTATGTACAAGAATATAACTTCTATAATACTGCTCCTATGTACAGGAATATAACTACTATAATACTGCTCCTATGTACAAGAATATAACTACTATAATACTACTCCTATGTACAATAGTATAACTACTATAATACTGCCTCCTATGTACAAGACTATAACTACTATAATACTGCCTTCTATGTACAAGAATATAACTACTATAATACTGCCTCCTATGTACAAGAATATAACTACTATAATACTGCTCCTATGTACAAAAATATAACTACTATAATACTGCCTCCTATGTACAAGAATATAACTACTATAATACTGCTCCTATGTACAAGAATATATCTACTATAATACTGCTCCTATGTACAAGAATATAACTACTATAATACTGCCTCCTATGTACAAGAATATAACTACTATAATACTGCTCCTATGTACAAGAATATAACTACTATAATACTGCTCTTATGTACAGGAATATAACTACTATAATACTGCTCCTATGTACAAGAATATAACTACTATAATACTGCCTCCTATGTACAGGAATATAACTACTATAATACTGCTCCTATGTACAAGAATATAACTACTATAATACTGCCTCCTATGTACAAGAATATAACTACTATAATACTGCCTCCTATGTACAAGAATATAACTACTATAATACTGCTCCTATGTACAAGAATATAACTACTATAATACTGCTCCTATGTACAAGAATATAACTACTATAATACTGCTCTTATGTACAAGAATATAACTACTATAATACTGCCTCCTATGTACAAGAATATAACTACTATAATACTGCTCCTATGTACAAGAATATAACTACTATAATACTGCTCTTATGTACAAGAATATAACTACTATAATACTGCCTCCTATGTACAAGAATATAACTACTATAATACTGCCTGCTATGTACAAGAATATAACTACTATAATACTGCTCCTATATACAAGAATATAACTACTATAATACTGCTCCTATGTACAAGAATATAACTACTATAATACTGCCTCCTATGTACAAGAATATAACTACTATAATACTGCCTGCTATGTACAAGAATATAACTACTATAATACTGCCTCCTATGTACAAGAATATAACTACTATAATACTATCTCATATGTACAGGAATATAACTACTATAATACCGCCTCCTATGTACAAGAATATAACTACTATAATACTGCCTGCTATGTACAAGAATATAACTACTATA
Source organism: Bufo gargarizans (assembly GCF_014858855.1). Classification (NCBI taxonomy): domain Eukaryota; kingdom Metazoa; phylum Chordata; class Amphibia; order Anura; family Bufonidae; genus Bufo; species Bufo gargarizans. The sequence continues at coordinate 330,479 of NW_025334238.1, forward strand.
ATACTGCTCCTATATACAAGAATATAACTACTATAATACTGCTCCTATGTACAAGAATATAACTACTATAATACTGCCTCCTATGTACAAGAATATAACTACTATAATACTGCCTGCTATGTACAAGAATATAACTACTATAATACTGCCTCCTATGTACAAGAATATAACTACTATAATACTATCTCATATGTACAGGAATATAACTACTATAATACTGCTCCTATATACAAGAATATAACTACTATAATACTGCTCTTATGTACAAGAATATAACTACTATAATACTATCTCATACAGACGTGGACAAAATTGTTGGTACCCTTTGGTCAATGAAAGAAAAAGTCACAATGGTCACAGAAATAACTTTAATCTGACAAAAGTAATAATAAATTAAAATTCTATAAATGTTAACCAATGAAAGTCAGACATTGTTTTTCAACCATGCTTCAACAGAATTATGTAAAAAAATAAACTCATGAAACAGGCATGGACAAAAATGATGGTACCCCTAGAAAACACAGAACATAATGTGACCAAAGGGACATGTTAATTCAAGGTGTGTCCACTAATTAGCATCACAGGTGTCTACAACCTTGTAATCAGCCATTGGGCCTATATATATGGCTCCAGGTAATCACTGTGTTGTTTGGTGATATGGTGTGTACCACACTCGACATGGACCAGAGGAAGCAAAGGAAAGAGCTGTCTCAAGAGATCAGAAAGAAAATTATAGACAAGCATGTTAAAGGTAAAGGCTATAAGACCATCTCCAAGCAACTAGATGTTCCTGTGAGTACAGTTGCACATATTATTCATAAGTTTAAGATCCATGGGACTGTAGCCAACCTCCCTGGACGTGGCCGCAGGAGGAAAATTGATGACAAATCTAAGAGACGGATAATCCGAATGGTAACAAAAGAGCCTAGAAAGACTTCTAAAGAGATTCAAGGTGAACTTCATGCTCAAGGAACATCAGTGTCAGATCGCACCATCCGTCGTTGTTTGAGCCAAAGTGGACTACATGGGAGACGACCAAGGAGGACACCATTGTTGAAAACGAATCATAAAAAAGCAAGACTGGAATATGCCAAACTACATGTTGACAAGCCACAAAGCTTCTGGGAGAATGTCCTGTGGACAGATGAGACAAAAATCGAAGTTTTTGCCAAGGCACATCAGCTGTATGTTCACAGACGAAAAAATGAAGCATATCAAGAAAAGAACACTGTCCCTACTGTGAAACATGGAGGAGGCTCTGTTATGTTCTGGGGCTGCTTTGCTGCGTCTGGCACAGGGTGTCTTGAATCTGTGCAGGGTACAATGAAATCTCAAGACTATCAAGGAATTCTAGAGAGAAATGTACTAGCCAGTGTCAGAAAGCTTGGTCTCAGTCGCAGGTCATGGGTCTTGCAACAGGACAATGACCCAAAACACACCGCTAAAAACACCCAAGAATGGCTAAGAGGAAAAAATTGGACTATTCTAAAGTGGCCTTCTATGAGCCCTGACCTCAATCCTATTGAGCATCTTTGGAAGGAGCTGAAACATGCAGTCTGGAAAAGGCACCCTTCAAACCGGACACAACTGGAGCAGTTTGCTCATGAGGAGTGGGCCAAAATACCTGCTGAGAGGTGCAGATGTCTCATTGACAGTTACAGGAAGCGTTTGATTGCAGTGATTGCCTCAAAAGGTTGCGCAACAAAATATTAAGTTAGGGGTACCATCATTTTTGTCCATGCCTGTTTCATGAGTTTATTTTTTTACATAATTCTGTTGAAGCATGGTTGAAAAACAATGTCTGACTTTCATTGGTTAACATTTATAGAATTTTAATTTATTATTACTTTTGTCAGATTAAAGTTATTTCTGTGACCATTGTGACTTTTTCTTTCATTGACCAAAGGGTACCAACAATTTTGTCCACGTCTGTATGTACAGGAATATAACTACTATAATACTGCCTTTAAGTGAATTGAAGCGGGGCTGTAGTTTGTCGGCACGGCCACTACACAATGGATGGAGATTCCTTCTCTGTCCACTATTTAGTTTCTGGCACAGCTGATTGGCGGGGGCGCCGGGTGTCAGACCCCACTGAAAAGATATTGATGATATATGGACAGAGGATTGGTCATCGTTATCTAGAAGCTTGGATACTCATTATGGTTGTGAGCTTGTGTTGTGCAGGACAAATTGTATTATTTAATGACGCCATTTTAATTGGGGAAAAAAGCTATTTCTGCATTGTTTGTTTAAATTTACGATGATCACTCCGTGGCATAACTAGCGTGTTACTTTTAAGGCTCATGCACCCGACTGTATGTATTTTGTGGTCTGCAAAAACGGACTCGCAAAAAATACGTATGGCGTGTGTGTGCATTCTGTATTTTACAGAACGGAACAGCCGGCCCCTGATAGAACAGTCCTATCCTCGTCTATAATGCGGACAATAATAGGACATCTTCTATTACTGTGCGGAACAGACATACGGAAACGGACTGCACACAGAGTATCTTCAGTTTATTTTTTGTGGACCCATTGAAATGAATGGTTCCGCAATACGGTCCACAACAAAAAAAACTGAACTGACACGGAAAAAAAATACGTTCGTGTGCATGAGCCCATATTCTGTGGGTCAGTACAGTTACCGTGATACCAGATATCTATAGTTTTGTGGGTATTTTTTTACTACATCTGCCTGATAATAGCACGTCCCATGCTATACTTTTAGTTTTTTATGTCGTCTTTTATGTTTTCCACTGATGTCGCCATATAAGGACTTTTTGGGGTACATGGCAAATTTTTTTGATTAACAATTATTATTACTACTTTTTTTCAAGTGTTTTTTTTTTTCCTGGCTGAATGCCAGCACTCCTGCCAGATCCCCGCAGGATCCTACCCCCATTATAGTCGATGGGCAGTATCCGGCTTTGCTGCATGTGGGCTCCGTCAGGCTGCTCCTCTTCGGGAGGAATTTAGCGCTAGTGTGAAACTAGCCTTACATGTTTTATCTTGTTCCTCGGCAGTTTACCGTGGGTCGTGACAGATGCGGTGATACCATATATAAGGCGGTTTTCACACCGCGGTCAAAGGCGCTGTACTAAGCCTCCTTCAGATTTGACAGAGAGATTAGAGCAGAGTTAATCTTCCCGTCAAAAGGACAGACACCACATTAGGATCCATGATGGATGACTATTACTATTTAAATGACATACCGCACTACCAAACCTACATGCTCGGGTCTCGCTAAACCTTTCCCCTTTTTCCCCACCGTTGAATAACAGCTCGGATTAATTAGGCCACAGCAGCAGCAAAGATAATAACATCACATTAGCCCCCAAAACGGAATAAATGACGAGGGGGGGTCCTAGAAGCCCCAATAAAATAACTTTACCAAAATAAACTGGCAACCCCATCTTGCCCCCAGCCGTTGAATGCCAGCTCGGAGGCACCAGCTGATGGACGCCTAATTCCTCAACTCCATGAGAGTCCAGCTCCACCCATGAGGTCCTTCCATTCTCGACTGCCACCATATCCATCAACTTCAAGGACCTCCCCACCGCTACGACTGCCGCGACAATTTCCCCCAAAACTACACTCACTTAACAAAAATCCCCCTTTTTTTGTTGTAAGAAAATGAGTGCACCGGCACCTGCCCCATCCTTCTACCAGGCGGGCGGGAGTTTATTAGAATACCTAAAATGGCGTCTTGTTACCCCTCACACCCCCATTTTATAAATCCTCCCTGCCACACCCCCAGTCACCAAAGTAACCCCCCCCCCCCACCTAACAGCTCCTGTGCCATTAACCCTCTAAATGCTGCCCCTCGCCAACCAAACCAGCCTCATACTGGCCTCCCCTCAGCTTTTGCCCCAGTCCGGCCACACACGAGAAAACAGCACCACATACCTGTTAAATCCAGTGTTGTCTCTTTTTCCTTATCTTCTCCATTCGGACCAGACCACCATGACTTTTTTTTTTACAGCCGAATATCATTTCTACAGATTTTATCACGCATCTTAGTTTCCGATTTTTTTCATCATCCTGCCACCCCCAATACTATACCGCAGAAACAAATAATCTCCCTGAAAATACTAGTACCACAAAGACAGTGCCCCCCCCCCTTCAAGCACAGTAATATTGATCCCAAAAGTCTCACCAATAGTAATAATTCTCTTCTAGAAGGCCCTTAGTAGTAGTAGTGCCCCTACAGGTCCGCCAATAGTAATAATGGCCACCATTGTACCCTAGAAGTAATAATGCCCCCAATGTAGTTATAATGTTCGCCATAATCCCCCAGTAGTAATAAAGCCCACCATAAGTAATAATTCCCTTCTATAGTGCCCCTATAGTACTAATGCCCTACTAATGTGTCCCAGTAGTAATAAAGCCTACACTAGTGTCCCAGTAGAAATAATTCCCCCTATAGTGCCCCTAGGAGTAATGGAGCCCACCATAATGCCTTGTAAGTAATAATGCACGCCTATAGTGCACCAATAGTACTAATGGCCCCTATAGTGTCCCAGTAGCAATAGAGCCCAATAGTATCCCTCAAACGTGATAATGCCCACCTCTAGTGCCACCAGTAGTAATAAAGCTAATCCCTGTACCCTTCAGTAGTTATAAGACCACTATAATGCCCCCAGTAGTATCAAAGCCCCCTGAGGACCCCCTCCATCTTTATAACTGGCTAGATGCACTATTGACCACAGCATCTAGGGGGTATATGGCCGGGATCAGAGTTATCTTTCCATTTTCGTGTGTTTGGACATGTACCCCTGATGGAAAGCCCTGCAGAGGGCCTGAGTCCCTAACCCTGCACTAGTTCGGGATGGGTGTGATGGAGATGTAGGCGCTGGTCGGCGGTGCTCGTCATGTGACAGTTGTGTAATTATCTTTGCCTCCAGGACACGATGGCTTCACGTAAGAGATGAGTCAGGGTGCCAGACCAGTTACTCCATTATTGTAGGGTTACTGGATGAACTGGTGACAGGTTAATTAATAGGACCATAATTTGTAAGACTGAAAAACACATCATCCAGTTCCGCCTATAATCCAGAGGGAGGCAGAGAACCCTCATGAGGTAGAAGACAATTGTCCTCATTTTAGGGAAAATCAGAATAACTCCCTGGAACAACGACCCCTCTCTAGTAGCTATAGCCTGTAATATTATTACGCTCCAGAAATACCTCCAGGCCCCTCCTGAATTCCTGTATTGTACTCACCATCACCACCTCCCCAGGCAGAGAGCTCCATAGTCTCACTGCTCTTACCGTAAAGAATCCTCTTCTATGTTTGTGTACAAACCTTCTTTCCTCCAGACGCAGAGGATGTCCCCTCGTCACAGTCACCGTCCTGGGGATAAACAGATGATGGGAGAGATCTCTGTACTGACCCCTGATATATTTATACATAGTAATTAGATCTCCCCTCAGTCGTCTTTTTTCTAAAGTGAATAACCCTAATTTTGATAATCTTTCAGGGTACTGTAGTTGCCCCATTCCAGTTATTACTTTAGTTGCCCTCCTCTGGACCTTCTCCAGCTCTGCTATGTCTGCCTTGTTTACAGGAGCCCAGAACTGTACACAGTCCTCCATGTGTGGTCTGACCAGTGATGTGTAAAGTGGTAGGACTATGTTCTCATCACGGGCATCTATGCCCCTTCTGATGCAACCCATTATCTTATTGGCCTTGGCAGCAGCTGCCTGACACTGGTTTTTGCAGATTAGTTTGCTGTTCACTAAAATTCCTAGATCTTTTTCCATGTCAGTGTTACCGAGTGTTTTACCATTTAGTATGTACTGGTGACATGTGTTATGTAGTGGTGACATGTAGTATGTACTTGTCACATTTAGAATGTAGTATTGAGTGGTGACATGTAGTATGTACTGGTGACATGTAGTATGTACTGGTGACATGTAGAGTATACTGGTGACATGTAGAATATACTGGTAACATGTAGTTTGTACTGGTGACATGTATGTACTGGTGACATGTAGGATGTAGTGTGGAGTGGTGACATGTAGTATGTACTGGTGACATGTAGAATATACTGGTGACATGTAGTATGTACTGGTGACATAGAATGTAGTGTTGAGTGGTGACATGTAGTATGTACTGGTGACATGTAGAATATACTGGTAACATGTAGTATGTACTGGTGACATGTAGAATGTAGTGTTGAGTGGTGACATGTAGTATGTACTGGTGACATGTATAATATACTGGTGACATGTATAATATACTGGTGACATGTAGAATGTAGTGTTGAGTGGTGACATGTAGAATGTACTGGTGACATGTAGTATGTACTGGTGACATGTATGTACTGGTGACATGTAGGATGTAGTGTGGAGTGGTGACATGTAGAATATACTGGTAACATGTAGGATGTACTGGTGACATGTAGAATGTAGTGTTGAGTGGTGACATGTAGTATGTACTGGTGACATGTAGGATGTACTGGTGACATGTAGGATGTACTGGTGACATGTAGAATGTAGTGTTGAGTGGTGACATGTAGTATGTACTGGTGACATGTATAATATACTGGTGACATGTATAATATACTGGTGACATGTAGAATGTAGTGTTGAGTGGTGACATGTAGAATATACTGGTGACATGTAGTATGTACTGGTGACATGTATGTACTGGTGACATGTAGGATGTAGTGTGGAGTGGTGACATGTAGAATATACTGGTAACATGTAGGATGTACTGGTGACATGTAGAATGTAGTGTTGAGTGGTGACATGTAGTATGTACTGGTGACATGTAGGATGTACTGGTGACATGTAGGATGTACTGGTGACATGTAGAATGTAGTGTTGAGTGGTGACATGTAGTATGTACTGGTGACATGTATAATATACTGGTGACATGTAGAATGTAGTGTTGAGTGGTGACATGTAGAATATACTAGTGACATGTAGTATGTACTGGTGACATGTATGTACTGGTGACATGTAGGATGTAGTGTGGAGTGGTGACATGTAGAATATACTGGTAACATGTAGTATGTACTGGTGACATGTAGAATGTAGTGTTGAGTGGTGACATGTAGAGTATACTGGTGACATGTAGAATATACTGGTAACATGTAGTTTGTACTGGTGACATGTATGTACTGGTGACATGTAGGATGTAGTGTGGAGTGGTGACATGTAGTATGTACTGGTGACATGTAGAATATACTGGTGACATGTAGTATGTACTGGTGACATGTAGAATGTAGTGTTGAGTGGTGACATGTAGAGTATACTGGTGACATGTAGAATATACTGGTAACATGTAGTTTGTACTGGTGACATGTATGTACTGGTGACATAGAATGTAGTGTTGAGTGGTGACATGTAGTATGTACTGGTGACATGTAGAATATACTGGTAACATGTAGTATGTACTGGTGACATGTAGAATGTAGTGTTGAGTGGTGACATGTAGTATGTACTGGTGACATGTAGGATGTACTGGTGACATGTATGTACTGGTGACATGTAGGATGTAGTGTGGAGTGGTGACATGTAGTATGTACTGGTGACATGTATAATATACTGGTGACATGTAGGATGTACTGGTGACATGTAGGATGTACTGGTGACATGTAGAATGTAGTGTTGAGTGGTGACATGTAGTATGTACTGGTGACATGTATAATATACTGGTGACATGTATAATATACTGGTGACATGTAGAATGTAGTGTTGAGTGGTGACATGTAGAATATACTAGTGACATGTAGTATGTACTGGTGACATGTAGGATGTAGTGTGGAGTGGTGACATGTAGAATATACTGGTAACATGTAGTATGTACTGGTGACATGTAGAATGTAGTGTTGAGTGGTGACATGTAGAGTATACTGGTGACATGTAGAATATACTGGTAACATGTAGTTTGTACTGGTGACATGTATGTACTGGTGACATGTAGGATGTAGTGTGGAGTGGTGACATGTAGTATGTACTGGTGACATGTAGAATATACTGGTGACATGTAGTATGTACTGGTGACATAGAATGTAGTGTTGAGTGGTGACATGTAGTATGTACTGGTGACATGTAGAATATACTGGTAACATGTAGTATGTACTGGTGACATGTAGAATGTAGTGTTGAGTGGTGACATGTAGTATGTACTGGTGACATGTAGGATGTACTGGTGACATGTAGGATGTACTGGTGACATGTAGAATGTAGTGTTGAGTGGTGACATGTAGTATGTACTGGTGACATGTATAATATACTGGTGACATGTAGAATGTAGTGTTGAGTGGTGACATGTAGAATATACTAGTGACATGTAGTATGTACTGGTGACATGTATGTACTGGTGACATGTAGGATGTAGTGTGGAGTGGTGACATGTAGAATATACTGGTAACATGTAGTATGTACTGGTGACATGTAGAATGTAGTGTTGAGTGGTGACATGTAGAATATACTGGTGACATGTAGTATGTACTGGTGACATGTAGAATATACTGGTGACATAGAATGTAGTGTTGAGTGGTGACATGTAGAATATACTGGTAACATGTAGTATGTACTGGTGACATGTAGTATGTACTGGTGACATGTATAATATACTGGTGACATGTAGAATGTAGAATGTACTGGTGACATGTAGAATGTACTGGTGACATGTAGAATATACTGGTAACATGTAGTATGTACTTCTGACATGTATAATATACTGGTGACATGTAGAATGTAGTGTTGAGTGGTGACATGTAGAATGTACTGGTGACATGTAGAATATACTGGTAACATGTAGTATGTACTGGTGACATGTAGGATGTAGTGTTGAGTGGTGACATGTAGAATATACTGGTGACGTAGAATGTAGTGTTGAGTGGTGGCATGTAGAATGTACTGGTGACATGTAGAATATACTGGTGACATGTAGAATATACTGGTGACATGTAGAATATACTGGTGACATGTAGGATGTACTGGTGACATGTATATTTCCTTCCCTTACATGTTAAACCTAGTTTGCCTCAATAGGACCAATTCATTACAGAAGTACAAAGTATTATCGCTGCCCGGGGTCTTCTCTGGGTTCATGGACAGGTTCTCCTATCTCCCATCCTCCATTTTTAAACCCATAATTACCTGGTGGAAATGATGAAGGTCCTGTCGTCCTCCTCATCACACAGTGATCCTTGGGTTTTGTAATCTGAGCCCCTCTTTGGCCCATGTGGGGATAGTACGATCTTTATCGACCCTCACAGGTCCATACAATATATTTGGCTGGTCCTTGGTGGGGTAGACTAAGAGGGGCCCCTACAGTTTCACTTGTGGAAACCATATGGGCCAGTGATTTGGACATTGGTCGTCACCAGATGGCATCTGACAGGTTATGCCATGTCACTTTTATCCTGGTACTGCTGTGATGGTCAGGCCACCCCGGACAGGTCCCTTGTGAAGCCCTGTCTTGTAGAAACATCTGATTTGATCATCTGAGTGACAAAACCACTTCCCGTTCTCTCCTCGGCACAGTCTGAGTATGAGCAGCATCACCTCCTCTATGGCAGGCTTGTTGTTAGGCGATGATCCCTTCTGTTGCTATGCAGTGCATTGCTTAGCAACCATCCTGGCACAGAACCGTCAGCCCCATTCACTGCCAGGAGATGGGAAAGTGGCATTGGTCAGTCCCAGCGCAGACATGCAGCACTGATGTTACAGGAGTATTACACTGTACCGCTCTGTATGTGGGCGCTCTGCCAGGAAGTGGTGACGCTGCGCCATGTTAATCAGGTAATACTCTGCTTCCTCTGCAGCATCAAGATGGGGGAAACGCAGATCTACAGCCAGCGCCTGCATGGAATCAATGTAAGTGAAACCTTCCTGAAGAGCTTGCAATCTACTGCACAGATATGTACTGCTACAGTACAGGAAAGAAGGTAAAGGTAATCTGGGCTGCTGAGCTGACACTCCATACTACCGGCAGCCATTCTGATACTTGTTATGTGACCCTTCTGAATGTAAAGATATATGGTTAAAACACACAGGAAGGGGGTGCCGTCTTGATTCAGGGCCCCCTCCTCCTCATACCTCATTCACTGACCAGAGGAGCTTACACTCGCTTAAAGCACGCTTATCTACAATATACTACAACTGATTCTGACCTGCAGAGCTTACACTCTACAGTGAGATCCAGGTGTTCTGAAATAGTTTTGTTTTAGTACTTTAGCATTTATACAGACAACAGAGCTGACACTCTAGTAAAGGGAGATACTAATAGTACGCTGTCTATTGCTGTATATTAGGAAAAGCGCAGGATCCTGGGAGAGGTGGACGTCATACAGAGGGAGCTGGAACTGCAAAAGGTGAAGCTGCAGCAACTGAAGGTAAGAAGGTTGCCATGTGAGACTCAGTTGCTCCTCCTGTCATCATGCCCCTTATTCATACTGATGATATTGCTATACCACACTTACTGCACAACCATTGCTCCGGGTATGATTACACTGCTCCCCCTTCACCTATACAGAGCTGTCAGCAGTTTTGAGGGGTAAAGGCTGCTGACATACTCCCCCTAAAGGGGGCCGAACACGTTAGGTAAATATTGGCTGACCGTCTGATGTGTGGGGGGACGCCTCAGCTTTCCCTCTAGTATGCCTGATCCTTTTGTTCTCCTAGGAGATAACCTGCTGCCATAAATGACTGACCAGGAGCATTGATAGAGTCTCAAATGATCGAGGGCTCAAGCCCCAAGGCATATGTGTCAAATTCTAAATCCAGCCCCAGTGCTAAAGCCACATTTGGATGGACATTACATTCAGCACTATCATACATACAGGAGAATACAGCTGTACAAACCTATTACATCCAGTGATTTCTCCTCTGATGTAGATGTTCACTTTCCTTATCTTCTCCATTCAGACCAGACCACCATGACGTCTTCTTTCAACCGCATCTCGTCTCTGCAGCATTTTACAGATATCTTAGGTTTCCTCACTTTTCCATTTTCCTGGAGTGTTATCCTTACTGTCCCCGCTGTGCTCCACAATACCCCCAAATATTATACTTAAAGGGGCTGGCCACTTTCTTTTGGGTTGTTCATAACCCCCCTCCACTCTTAGGCAGACCTGCTAAGGGAAGTATAATTACCTGCTTCTTGGTGCTGGGTCCCGATTCCTTCAGTGAGTCAGCAGAGACCGGGGGACACCCAGTGCCATGGAGCAGGTTAGTACATTTCCTTTTTCAATTCTCCCCCGAAAGGAAGGGTTTGCCGGAAAAAAAATAATAAGTGTCCAACCCCTTCTATAAGAAATAACAGTGCTATACAGATAGCCCCAAAGTGCTCCCAAAAAGTCTCCTCAATAGTAATAATTCTCTCAGAGGGCTCTCTCTAGTAGAAGTGCCCACTACAGTGATAATGCTCCTTGAAAGTAACCGTTAGTATTAGTGGCCTCCAAATTTCCCCCAATAATAATAATGCCCCCACAGAATCTCCAGTAGAAATAATGCCCCATAGTGCCCCAGTAGTAAAAAGGCCCCTCTATAGGGCCCCCTGTACAGCACGCAGTAGTCATAATGTCTCCTTATAGTGCCACCAATAGTTATAATGTCCACATTAGTACCCCCAGTAGGCATAATGCGCTCTATAGTGCCCCAGTAATAGAAATGACCCCCTGTAGTGCCCCAATAGTTATAATTCCCCCCTGTAGTTTCCTCAGTAGTGATAGTGCTCCCCTGTAGTGCCCTACAGTAGTTATAATGCTCCCTGTAGGGCTCTCAGTAGTTATAATGCCCTGACGTAATGCCCCCTATAGTGTCCCAATAGATATTATGGCCCCTATAGTGCCCCACTAGATATAATTGCTTTATCTATTGCCCCAGTAGCTATAATGCCCCTGTAGTGCCCCAGTAGTTATATTGCCCCTGTAGTGCCCCCAGTACTTATAGTGCTGCTGTACTTATAGTGCCTCCATTTAGTACGCCCAATACGTATAGTATCCCCCTGATGCTTTTCCCACCCCACCCCCAAACTGGCAAAGAAGAAAAAACAAGCCCCAGATATTTTGACCTTGCAAAGCCCGGTATCTGGCAGCTACTTTTTCCCCTCTCCTGATTGAAAATGTGTATGGGGGTGGGAGATGGCGAATTGGTTAAATTTTTTGTAAAGTCTAAGTCTAACCTAAAGTCTCTCTAAGGATAGTTGATCTGATGAAAAGGTCATATATCTGCCACCAAATTGTACTTATGTATGACACAGAACCTAATATGGTTGTTTTCTTTCCTTGTCCTTGCTCAGAGGAAGTCTCTGCGGGATCGATGGTTGATGGATGGCCTGGTCCCTTCTCCAGGTGCAGAAATAGAGAATCCTCTAAGTGAGACAGAAGATAACATAAAGAAGCTGGAAGATGAGCTGAAGAGGTGAGATATCAACGGCAACCATAAAAAACTGACCCTAGAAACTGGCGCGATTGCCAGGAAGTGACCATGTCTTGTACTTGTTCTAGCCTCCAGTTACAACTGGTCTGTTTGGAAAACCCAGAACTGAAAATTGAGAATTTAAAGAAACATCAGGTAGTTCTGCAAATTAATGGATTGTTTGGCCAATAATCCAATAATCCAAATAATCTAATTTGGCTTGATTCAGATTAATTATATTTATATGTATATCATTTTAGGGCTCAGACTCACATAAAACAATTGTAAATGGTGACCAAACCCAACAAATCTCTGACCAAAAAGACCCAACTCCCAGCAGGAGAGAAATTCAACAAGAACACAAAGTCATACAAGAAGAAGATGTACAGCCTAATGGGGAAGAGGAAAAACAGGGGGAAAATGTTGACCAAACACAAAAAGATCCTACCGTGAGTAAAGAGGTGGTGGTAGGACATCCAACGCCAGCTCCTCGGGGTATAAGAGTTTCTGGAAATCAGATGGAAAAGAATCAAGATCAATCATCTCCAGATCAGAAGCTGGATATTGTGGACCAAAGAAAGGAAGAAGAACATGACAAGGAAATTCAGAATATTAATCATCGTCAAGAACCTCCGGATGACACATCTGAGAATCTGGGTTCAAATGAGGAGCTTAAAGCTGAAAGCCTTAACCAGGAACATACTTATACAGACCAGAATTCTGAATGTCTAGATAAAAGACTGGAGCTTGAGGAGGAAAACTTGGAACATCTCACTAAGGAATTAGAACATGTAGATCTTAACTTCAACGCAGAAAGTCCTAAGGTGGATGTCTCACAACCAAGTCCATCAAATGAAGGCATAATGAATGATTCAGATATGGTCAAAGTATTAGTGCTTGAGAAAATTGAACTACATGAGGATGAAACACAACCATCTCCTAATATCAAGAAACAAGATGAACCAAGCGACAATAGCCAAGGCGGAGAGGAGAAGCCAGTGTCAGTATCAATTGTCCCAAATCAAGATAAAGAGATTACAGTACCATGTAGAAATCAAGACCAAAATGAAGAATCTGCACTTTCAAGATGCCAAGAGGAACCCCTTGACCTCGTGCCTGTGTTGATAGGTCATGACAAAGGCCAAGATTCGGAGTCAACTTCATACACTGCACACCAAAGCCTTGTAATATTGTCATCCAACCAGGAACAGAGTACAAAACTGCCATGTAATGACCCCAATCCTAGCCTATCACTGACATGTGAGGACCTAGTTAGTCAAGTCCAGATATCCCAAGTGGTAGTCATATCAGCTCCAGGAAACACAACTT